>NW_027185759.1:24004971-24080393 GCF_028583685.1 Petaurus breviceps papuanus
AAACTCACTGGAAGTATGTATTGTTGCTTTCTTTGTGCCCTCATCCCATGCTCTTAGCCCAGTGGCTTGCACAAAGTAAGTTCTTGAGAAATAGAAATATAAGTTGATAGTTGATTAAAGTTCTACCCCCACATCCTGCCACACATATATTTACATGTCATATATATTGTTTGCTAACTAATACTGTTGTTGGTACTCATAATTCCATGTAGAATGATATCTGTTGAGATTGTTTCAAAGTAAATCATTTTCCTTTAGTCTTCTTTTCCCAAAATTTCCAACCATTGAAATTATTTGTTTAGTACAAATATGATTATTGAAAATCCTAAAATCACTTTGTTTGGTATATAAAGTATAAGGTAATAATAGAGTTGGATTCTGAAGAAATCTCTCTCTCTCTCTAATTGGAGGAATTTATTTTTCCCCTTGAAACAGTCTCTTGAGGTTTTAACATGCATTTTCATAAGCTATTCTATGATTACTAAATCAAAATTGTTATATCCTTGAATTTATTGTAGGTGTAGATTTTGGACACAGAGATTCATATGGTAAAATAATCTACCAATTTAATTCAGCAACTGTTCTGTCAGTCAAATGTGGGATTTTAGTTAAAACTTAAAGGAAACTGAGGAAGATGATGGCTAGAGATGAAGAAGAGGATAGACAGAGAAATTGTCCAGAGAAAAGAGATAGAGTGTCCTGTTGATGGAATGTAAAGCAGGGCAGTGTCACTGGATCAGTGTATGTGATAGGGTATATGTGTAAGAAGAGTCTATAATAGACTCTGAATGCTAAATAGAGGAATTTGCTTTTGATCCTGGAGGCAAAGGGAACTACTAGAGTTTATTGAATGCCATTGACATATTTAATAATTACCTGACTTCTACTTTGGAAAAAAACCAATTGATGACTGAATGAAGGATAGATTAGTATGGGAAAGAAGCAGAGTTAGGCAGACCTAGAAACAGACTTCTGCAAAGGTGCAGGTCTGAGATGAAGATCTGCATGAGAGGGTCGATGGTGTCAAAGGAATTAAAGTGGGGCATAATCCAGAGATGTGGCAAAGCTGAAATCAATAGGCCTTGGCAACAGATTGATATGGAGGGCTTGAGAGGTCATGAGCAGTCAAGGATAATACCTCATTTGTGAGCCTGAGACAATGGCATTGCCCTCTACAGTAGTGGGGAAGGAAGGACAGGGGAAGGGCTTTGGGAGAAAAATGCTGACTTCAATTTTTGTCATGTTAATTTAATATGTCTATTGGACATCCCATTTGAGATGACTAATAAGTAGTAAAGATGAGATATTGGAGGCCAGAAGAAAGGTTAGGGTAGGATAGGTAGATTTTTAGAAGCATCACCATAAGATGGCATTTAATGAGTTGATGAGATCAAGGATTGAAGAAGTAAAGGCGGAGGAGAGGAGAAGACCAGGAAAGAACCCTGCAGGACACCTATGATTGTAGGGGGTAATCTGGATGAGGATTTAGCAAAAGAGCATGAGAAAGAGTCACATAGATAAGAAAAAAGCAGGGAGAGTGGTGTCCCTACACCCTAGAAAAAAGAGAATATTAAGAATGATAAACCGTGTCAAAAGCTCTAGAGAAGTCAAGAACTTTGATAGTTGGTAACTTATAATCTTCATGCACTTCCTGGAACACTGAGAGGATGGGCCAGGGATCTAGTGTGGCATAGAGACAATGCCTACTTGAATCCAGGTTTTCTTGACTATGGAATTTATTCTCTATCCCCATTACTTTGCTAGTTCTTAATATAATGGAGTCTGAGGTAATATGGTCCTGATCAGTGATTTCATTGGGGTAGGTAAAGAAATCATTCCTATGTTGAAAATGTTATGTTAAAATTATAGTATGTTTTCAAGGGTAACAAGGTTAAATGGCTTTCTGTAAGTCCTAAAGCTAATATATGTATATTATATATATAATACACATTACATATATTATATGTATACCTGTAAATATACGATATATAACATATACATTATAGATATAATATATGTATAGATATAATATATGAGAGAATTTGAAGTCAGCTATTTTTCTGACTGTAAGGTAAACTCTCTATTCACTATGCCAAATATTTTTTTTTGTTTTAAACACATGCACAAACACGTCTATATGCAAAATCGCATACATGCATAAACACACATACATATAGGCATTATTTTCAAAGGACTTGAATAGTGGGTAAAGAGTTCAGCTTACAGTCAGAAAACCATGAGTTTAAATATCACTCCAAAGTATGTGTATTTGCATGTATGTACATATATGTACGTGTATACATGTTTGCATGTATACATAAATATATGTGCACATATGAATAGGAGAGAGAAAGAGATTGGAACGTAGTGAAGGGGTATAAGAAGAGAACTTTCAAGTGAATTAAATGCTCACCTTTTGACATTTACTGTCTGGGTGACCCTGGGCAAGTCAATTAACTTTTTGGTGCTCTGGGTAACCTCTCTGAGACTAGAAGTTAAAGAAGTGAATTGTGTTGCTGGAGTGAATTTCTTCATCTGTGAATTCCCTACACTATTGAAATCACAGGTTATATGTATATATGTATGCACATATGTGCATATATATGCATGTCGAGAAAGGAAATAAATTATTATATGTATATAAATGCAGGTATATATATTATATATACGCAGATATATTTAAACTTTTTTTTGCTTTAATATTTTTAACAGACATCATTTCTGATAAGGAGCAGGATACTTACAGAAAAAAAAGCTGAAAAGGCTTGTATGAACTGATGAAAAATGAAGTGACCAGAACCATGAGAATATTGTTGTAGCAGCAAGCACCCTTGCATAGCCACGGTGGCTGCTAGCACAGGTTCTTAGATCTGCTTTTCTAAAGGAAAGCAACTCAAAATGGGTTAACAATCTTACTTTAATCAAACATATATCATTTACCTAGTCCAGGGGAAAAAACAGCACCCTGAATTTTAGAGAATACAAAAAGTTACAAGCAGACAAAAAATACAGACAGAGAAAAAGATCAGCAGACAGGGCTTCCAGCTGTCTGACCATTACTTCCATACCTAGTTAGTTACCAGAGGGGGAAGCACCAACATCTGGGTTTTCAAAGATGGGGGTCTCAACGGCTGCCCAGCGTCTCATCCGGCCAAATCACACAACTCTTCCCTAAGTAGCCCCAAACCAAAACCTCACATCAGGGTATATATAACCTTCTCCTGGCTCAGAGAATGTAACAACCCTCTTGACCCACTACCCAATTACCAAGTAACAAGGTGTGAGCATTCCTGAAAAACAAGCCTCCCCCCACAGGCTAAATGTGACCAGATTCAGCCTATTAGGGGGCAGAGTATGTTTTCAAATCAGGGAAGGTTGTCAGAGTCACTTAAGCTTATCAAAGGGCCAAGGGACAGGGGAGATCTTCAGATTCCCATTCCCATAACATTTGTACACAGTAAAAGCAGCATTATACAATGATCAACTGTGAATGACAGCTATTCTCAGCAATAAAATTATCCAACACAGTTCTGAAAGACCTATGATGAAAAATACTATCTACTTCCAGAGAAAGAGATGAAGGAATACAAATGCAGATTGAAACGTACCATATATTTTGCTTTTTACTTTCTTTTTGTCATTTTCTTTTACAATAATAGAAATGGGAAAATATGTTTAACATGACTGTGCATGTATAAACTTTATCAAATTGTTTGCCTTCTAAGTTGGGGGGAGGTAGGATAGAATTTAGAACTCATAATTAAAAAAAATAAGGTTAAAATTGATTTTTACATGTAATTGGAAATAGATCCTTAAAAAAAACATCATTTCCAAATTGCTAGTCTTTCACCTTCCTTTGATCTTAGTTTTCCAGAAAGAAACAAGGGACGAAAGTGAGTTTATATAAACTAATTCCTTTCAAAGCATTTCAAATGCCTAAGAATCAATAGGGACTATTCCACATACACAGTGTTATCTCTGCAGAGACTTTTGGTAAACTAAGAAATTGATATCTTCCAGGCTACAATGTTTTAAAATTAACACTTGAGTGATTTAAAAATAATAACAGGGGAAATACAGGAGCAGTATGTTCACAGAGTTGCCAGTCTGCCTTCTTCCCTCTCTTCCTCCATTGTAGAAATGTGCATCTTCAGTTCTTACACCCAGCATGATGCCCTGGCAGGTGTGCCATCCCAGAATGCTGATGAGCTCAAATGGCCACAGGCAGCTAGCTCGCTATCATCTGGGATATTAAAGAAAAAAAAAAAGAAAGGAAAGGAAAAGAAAGAAAGAAAGAAAAAAAGAAAAACTTTCAAGGATAAGAAAGGTTAAAACTTAGCACCAAAAGGCAATGGACCTGTCTGTCAACATTAGTTGCTTTATGTTAGAATGGTATTTTTTGACCTTTATTTTGTATTTTCATAATGACTAACTTCATAAGCATTCAGGCATTTACTGAACCAAGCAAAGCTCTATCTGTATATGACAACCTTCTAAATAGGTCTCATTTACAACAATAATTTACAAGCTTTATAGTTTGCAAATGAATCTACCTGTCACCCAAAGTCTAATACATGTTATTTCTGTTCTTTTATTAAAGAATCAAACCTGGCTATGCATGGATAAGCTTGACAGAGCCTAAATGCTGACTTGATATGATATCTGTATTTTGATCTCAACAAAAGATATAAAATGATCAAATGTGATAATGTATGTAAAACACCTTTCACACTTTACAGCATTAAATTATTTGTTATTTTGCCTTGAAATTGCTTTCAGTTTATGTTTCATGCATACTTACTCACAGATAGAGTTGGTGTCTGAAGAGGAACTTCAAAACTCCTAGAGGCCAGGATTTATTTCATTTATATTTTGTATAGCCAGTGCCTAACACAGGACCTAGAATATAGCTGACTTTATTTGTTGCTATTTTTGCTTGAACTGAATTAAATATCATATCTGGCTTCTTGAGTCATTTTGATTGGTGAAGGATCATGACCATATGACAACAAATTATTAAAGTTTAACAATGAGTTAAAGATAAACTTGACAAGAGTATAATGGGGGAAACATGCCTAGAACTGGTTGAAATTAAAAAGAAACTGATAATTTTGGTGCACTATGTTATTATTTGCTGTAATTTGGCGTACTATATTATTATTACATGCAAATATATATACATCTAGGTGAGTATATATATATATATGCAGATATTATACTACAGTATTATGTGTCAATAGTACAATGTCATAGTCATAAAAGTTAATGTGATTTTTTGGAGTGCATTGACAAATATTATGTACCAAACATAGGAGGTGAAAGTCTCATTGTCCCCTACCCTGGTCAGATCACATTTGAAATACTCCATTCAGTTGTGGGTGCTATAGGTAAGAAAGAACATTGACAAGTAGGAGAACGTCCAAAGAAGGATAACACAGATGGTGTTGGACACCACAAGCCGTCTTCCTTTTTGTCTTGCCTCTGGATTCTGGGGACTCTGGAGGAGAGAGTGAGGCTGATGTCTTTGCAAAACTCTGCTTCACTAAGATGCAATCAATTCACAAGACATCACCCTTGTGATGCCATTGGTCCTCTTCAAGAACAAAGAAACAACCAAAACGCCAAGATCATAGATTGTGAGGAGTCTTGACAAATGTCTTGTCTAAAGACTCAGAGTAAAGTAGGCACATTTGCATTCAGTTAGGCATTAGAGGCAGCTGAAAGAAATGGTGATGTTTTCCTCATAGGAGACAGAGGGTGCATGAGAGTTGCCTCGAGGATTTCAATGACTATTTTTGGAAAGAGTGTAATTCTGCTTATTTTGGGGAGGCATAATTTGGAGCAATGGATGGGTGTTCATTCAACAGAGGGAAAGTTAGACACGATATCAAGGAAAATGCTCTAAGAATTAGATATCACAAAGTGAGCAAGAAAACCTTGGAAAATAATGGGATCCTCCTTTTTGGATTTCTTGAGACAAATCCTATGGGATCATATCTTAGGTACCTTGTAGAGCATCTCTTGTATTTTGTTATGGGTTCATCTTCTGTTATTCCTTCCAGTATTGAAAAGTTGTGATTCTGGCCTCATTCCCTAAGTAATGAGAGAAAAAGGGAATCAGTAGGAACAAAGTCTTGAATGCCCCAGGTCTTGAGTTTGAATTTAATATAGTAGACAATAAGAATCATCTCTCACAGAGTGATTTATAGTAACAAAATAATGGCTAGCATTTATAACAGTTTATGGATTGCTAACCAATTCATATATATCATCTCTGGAACTAGCATTAACATGTAATTTAAAGGTTTATTTCTACATGTATTATCTCACTTAATCTTTGGAGCCAGTCTGTGAAGTAGATGTCATTTTTATACTCATTTTACTTATACAAAAAAACTGAAATGGAGAGAGAGGAAGAAACTTGTCCAGTCTCACACATTTGATGAGCTTCTGAGGCCAGGTATGAACTTGGGTCTCCCTGACTTTCAGTTCATTGCTTTAACTCATTTGATCATCTAGCTGTCTACCAAATGCTAGCTATTATCTCATGTCCTTGAGAGCAAGGATCATTTTGATTCCATCTTTTTCAATTACAAAACCTGTAACATATAGGGTATCATATATCATATTTCTTTAAGGTCAACCCCACAGGCATTATTATCCCAATTTTATAGAACTGAGCTCAGAGCAGCTAAATGGCTTGCCACCATAAAATAGGTAGTATTTGTCAAATGGGATATTTCAGAACCAGCATCCCTTTCCTGGCTTGTAATCATGTTTTTTTTTAATTCGACATTGTTTCATTGGACAAATAGAATGAGGAGAAAGACTTTAAAAAAACAACAGTACAGCCATCACAATTATCCAGGCATGATGCTAGAGAATTGATTAGACTTTCCAAAGCAGAGGGAGGTGGCCAACTCTGGTTCTTCCACAATTTCCCTTAGTAAATAATAAAAAGTCCAGGTAACCCCAAGAATTCACTAGATGAATAAAAATTGCTCATTGGGTTAATCCAATGAAGAAAGGATTTCTTATTTATGTCACATTATGGGAAATGTAAGGCCAGGAGAATAGGGTTCTGTCAATAATCTATTCTCAGTATTGTGGGGAACATATGAGTAACTCCACCTTGTTCCTGAAGGAATATTCTTAGATTTGTTGTTATTGCAGAGAGGGGTAACGACTTTAACTGTTCTCACTTTCTAGGGTAGCTCATTCTCTACTAATTCAATTTTTAGTAATAGAAACTTAGGACGTTTCTATTAGGAATTTTAGGAATAGAAGCTACTTGAGAGTAGCATAGAATGCATCATGATTTTAGAGGTGAAAAAGTCATTCTAGTCTAGCCAATCATTTTCCATCTGATACCCAGGAGAAATCAACGACTTCCTTAGTATATAGCTATAAAGGTAACAGCATAAGCTGGAGTAGAACTCAGGTCTCTTGATCTTCAGATGCTGGAAATAAATGAAATAAAGGTCTTTTTTATATTCTGAGATAATAATGTTTAGTATTTGAAACATATAGGAGGTTGCAAACCTTTCTTTTTTATCATGAGACTAAATGATTTCATTAATTTTCCACCTTGATTTCTCATGAAACACTCCCTCTTTAACATGTTTGTTTCTTTATGATTAATGAGAACAACCAACCTAAGTATATTTAAACTTTTGTCATTTTTCCCCCTGTTCATTGTTAATGTTAAATAAAGTCATTTCAAAACTGAAGCATAATAAACAGAGGGGTTAGGAACTAGATTTCTGAGTCACATGATATAGGGGATTCCCAGGTGTGGGAATCTCTACTAGTAATGCTTCTGCCCTGCAAATTTTGATCACGAAGAGTTGCTTGGGGCACTGAGAGTTTAAGAGATGTCTTGAGTCTTATCATCTAGATACACTGTACAGTCTTCCCCATAAATACAGCATGGAGAATCATGAATACTTTCCTTGATTATTATCCACATTTTGTAGGTTCTGTTCATGAGTTATTCCTTCTCCTTGTCAAAGGCAATTCAATTCACTTCAAAACTCAATAAATATTAGGTCTCTATTCTTTGCTAGACACTGTCTAAGGCTTGGGGAGAAAAGGACAAAAAAGGTTTTGATCCCTTCCCTCAAGTGGCTAACACTCTAGAGGGGAAAGTGATATCAAATGTACATAGATATAGAGGACTGAGAAAGTTGGCTCAGTCGGGGGGATTCCCACAAAGTTTGGTGACATCCTACATGCTTCTTGGCAGGTATAAGGATAGGGCCCTATTCTCCAATTTGGAACAGGTATAAAAATTCAAGAATGCTTTCCTATTTACTTACATGAGGATTGTAATAGCTGACATTTATGTGCTGTTTTCAGGGTTATAAGATGCTTTATAATTTTTTTTCCTTATTTTTATCCCTCACCAGAACTCTGAGATATAGACGCTTTTAGTATCCTCTTTTATAGATGAGGAAACCAAAGCAGAAAATGGTTAAGTGACTTTCAAGGGTCAGCTAACTATTAAGTGATAGAGGTTAAATCTGAACTAAGGTCTTCCTGACTCCAGGTCCAGTACTCTAGCTACGGTACAAACAAACTGCCTCTGGTGAAGTAAGATATTTTTTGTTAGCTACTCAGCTGGAACTAGGTGATGCATATAAAAGGCTCTAACTAAAAAAAAAAACATAACCAAACAAATAAAGAAAAAAAGACCTTAGTTCACGAGAGACCACACCATTGAGGTGTCTGCAATTCACTCCCATCTCAACTTGCTCTCTGTCCTAATTCAGCAAGTTGTCTTCACTCTGAGACTTGCTCTACCAATTGATAATTCCCTGGCCAGGTCACTATTTTGTGAGAAGCCTGATCTTAGAAGAGAAAGTGGAAGAAGGAAAAGAATTAGAAGAAGAATAAGTGGAAGAAGGAGGAGGAGGAAGAGGAAGAAAGGAGAGAAAGAAAGAAAGAATAACAACTACAAAAGGAGGAGGAAAAGAAGGAGAAGGGAACACAAGTCAATGGAGGAGGAGGGAAGAGGGAGAGAAATAGGGGCCAGAAGTATTTGGTGGAGGAAATATCTATGTAGCACCTGAAGGATTTCAATGCTAGTTCCTTTTGATTGTACCTCCTTCTTCCCTTGTCTGCTGAACAATCATGATAAATGATAGGGAAGAACCACTAGGTTATCTTGCATTCATGTATGTTGGGGAAAGGTAGAGAACAAATATATTGTTAGATGGCTGGCTTCCTGGTATTTTTTCTTTACAGAGCATTGGCTGGGGCAGAGCAGGGCCAAGAAGGTTCCAATTTGACAGTAGGAAGGGATACCTGGCATGAGCTATTTCTGTTTATTCACCATACCTGTCTCTATACTGCTAAAGGTAAAGTTTCTATGGCACACATATGATGTTTACTACTTGTGACTTTTGGTCATGGAGAATGTCTAGCATTCTTATTGTATGTAGAAACCCTCATAGCTTGTGGTGTTCATTTATGTTGGACAGATAAAAATTTAGGTAGAACCTTTATGAACAAAGTGCATCTGTGTAGAACATGGCACACATATAAGTTTACATTTTAATCTGTTTCTTAAAAGTGTTTAATTACCATGAAGAAAATGGTGCGAAAAATGATACAGATAATAGGTTCCCTAAGTATCTAAGGGAATTATTCTGTGACAAGAAATTTAAATAATAATTAAAGGGATTAAAAAAGGGACAAACTGTTCAACTTGGGAAATAAGTGAAAGATGTGATCCCCATTGTCTTTGAGCAAAGAGTCAGAGGCCAGAGTTTATTTCAAGTACTGAATGCACCATTTACTTGTTAATTTATTTTATTTATATTCGAAAAGATAGGAGAAAGAAAAAAGAAATGCAAAACTTTTATCAAAAATTGAGTTCCAGGGGAAACATTTAAAACTTGACCTTTCTTCTAAGGAAGGATCATAAAAAGAGCCTGCTACAAAGTTCAATAAAAACAAGAAATTCTCTGAATTTGTGGGATGGAGGTGTGAAAATTCACACTGGACAAACTGGTTCCATACTGCGGTCCCTTGAGATGAACTTGAATCAATTGGATATCTTCATGGAAATGCAACCTCTAAATAGATCTTTTCAGGACTTTTGAAAATAATCAGCAATTTCCCTTCTTAAAAATGTCATCTAATGTCATAACTAGCATCACTAATATCATAAAAGGGTAATTATTCTGGCCATCCGCTAGCCCATTGATAGTTATTGTTTCAACTAAAAGAAAGACTACATTTATATCCAAATACTGCATGCCTTTCAGGTGAAATCTGATCGATGCAAAAGTCCTGATCTCACTTCATTTCTTTCCTTGACTGCATCTGACCATTAATCTGCTTGATGATGTTTGAATTTTTCTCAAGAAACATCAATTTCTTTCTGACATCTATTTATGTTGTTACAATTTTTATTATTATTTTAAATTTGATATATGTTTCCGCTAAAGATGCTTTAACATCATTTCTCATGTGACTGCCTTTTAAAACTAACCTGGCTCCATGATCACTCTTCTTTTTGACTTTTTTAACTGGAATTTGTCATGCTGGTGTTGGTGTTCTGGAAGACAGAACTGGGTAGGAGGAGAATTCCTTTCAATGATTTCCTGCTGTATTAACTGCTAACAAAGGGAAGGCTTGGAAGGAAAGGGATTTATTTATGCTTGCATATTGAGGGTTGTCACAGAGGTTGGAAGGGGACCAGGTAGGTGAGGGGCTTAATGGAAAAAGGAACTGGTGATTATTTGGTGGAGAGTAGGTATAATTGAAATCAAGTAACTTTGTATGAATAATGAGGTATTATTGTATTATTTTACAGGATAGATGGGAAGAATTACTTAGTACAGTATGTGGTGATGGTCTTGAGTGTTTTCTTCTGTTTTTTTTGCAGTGTTTGAATTTTCTGTGGTGTGTCTTTGTGTGTGTGTGTGTGTGCGCACATGTATATGTCTTTCAAAAAACATTTATTAAGTGTTTACTATAAGCTGGGCACTCTTAAAAAATCTGGAGTTTGGAAGTAGTGTTCATGGATGGCTCTGTTATTCCAGAGTCTAGGCTTGGGTTACTCTAGTAACCTCATGCATCATGTATGAGGATAGTAATAAAATGAAACTGTGAATCCAGAACTAGTTTACCATTGGCTTTCTGAATTGTATCAGATAACATTGAATTAAGCTTTTTATTCCTAGAGAAGGAATCTCTAGGGGAACAGGACAGTGTAGCATTTTTCAAAAGTCAGAAAAGAACTCTTTGAGTGTCTCTTAATTTTCATTTGTTGATAATTAAAGGGTAAGTTGGAACTAATACCAGACCTACTATGACTTAGAACAATCTCTGTCCAGCAAAATTTCCATTTAGATAATTCCCTTCTTTTGTGTTCTGCTATCTTGACTATATAGCTATAGCTGCAGTATCTCTCTAAGTAGGAGATTTTTTATACCTTAATAACATATACATGGAAAATGATGATAAATACAGACCTATGTTTAATGTCTTTAAGGCCTTTTCTTTTTCACCAAAATATCATCGTAGAACGGTGGGGACTCTGAAGCATGGTATTACAGCTTTCTGCAAGATCAGGGAGGTCCTATCAAAATTGCAGTACTCAGTGACAAAGTACGCCTGCAGTTCAAACACTGGGATGGTTAACTTTGTATACAGAAGCTACATCTAAGTGCCAGAGTGGTGGCCAGGCAAGGGATTTTTTCAGCCATGGCAACTTTAAATAACATTCTACAAAATTATAGAGAAATTCTACAAAGCAATGAAGGGATTATCTACACTGATGAAAAGCTATTGAATATCTTCCCAGACTATCATGATTAAAACCTAGTTTTAAAAAGCAAAAACCTAACAAAAATACCTACAAAAACTAAGTAATGTGCCAAGGACCTGTGAAAAAAATGCTTTCTTAGGAACTTCCTACTCTGGGAACTCCCTTGATATCTCATCATTTCTAGGATTTAGTGCTTAAATCCTAGAGATTTAAATGGTTTGTTTAAAGACAAGCAGTTAATAATATAATAAGTAAGTCCCAGCACATAGTAGGTGCTTAATAACTGCTTGCCCCCTTTCCCATCTAATTGATTGTGACAAAAAGTTTGGTCTGTGATAGTGGTTTAATTACATTATTGGTTAATGGTTAGTTTCTCTGGGATATTTGGAGCTTTCTCTCCTCTCTCTCTCTGTTTCTCTCTCTCTCTCTCTCTGTTTCTCTCTCTCTCTCTGTCTGTCTCTGTCTCTCTGTCTCTCTCTCTTTTTCTCTCCTCTCTCCTCTCTGTCTCTGTCTCTCTCTCTGTCTCTGTCCCTGTGTCTCTCTCTTTCTCTGTCTCTCTGTCTCTGTCTGTCTCTCTGTCTCTCTCTCTGTCTCTGTCTCTCCCTGTCTGTCTCTCTGTCTCTTTCTCTATTTCTCTCTCCAGCTATATATTTACAGGTACAAACACAATTTTTTCCACTGCCCTTACATTGCCACCAATGAAGGTGACATGAAAACAAAGGTCACTAAAACTGTGGATAAAGCGATTGACTTGGAGACAGGAAGATCTACACTCACCATCATCCTAAATCATCATAATCTTGCAGCTTTATGGCATACAACATCTCAATATATGGAAAAGGCATAGAGAAGATTAAAATTAAGTGGAAATACAAAGAAGTGCAAACATCCCTCTTTTCTAGTTTGCTACTGCAGTTTTATCAAGGACACTTTAAATGAACCAACAGAGACTGAGTTATATCCTTTATATTGCTACAAAAAATAATTTATAGCTCAATGTTCACAGATAATTAAATACAAAAGAATAATAGAATGTTAATAACTTGTCCTAATACTTTTTATTTCAACCACATTTAAAAGAGGGAAAAAAGATAATGACTAACAACAGCAACATCAAAACTATGTGGAAGTATAAAGAAGCATATCCTTCTATAATTGGCATCATCCTAAAAATGCTTTTGATTAGACTAAAAAAATTAGCCTTTCTTTGAATATTTTTAAAATCATTAAAATTGATCATTTTATTCACCTACATAATAATACATAAAACATTAAATATAAACAACTGAAAGCAGGATTGTGATTTGTCTCAAGGAAATGTCTATGTGAAACACATGGGGAAAAAAGATAAAAAAAAGATCTTAATGTAATTTTACCTACTAAATTATGCTACTACATGATGTTGATAATAATGCAACAAATAAGATTATCTTACTGTTATTGATAAGAGGTTGTTCTTGTTTTAATGAAACTCAATTGATTGAATTAATCAATTAACAAGTCCAATAATGCATCTCTTCATGTGGTATATTAGAGGGTTGAAATTAAGTCAGGAAAACTTGGTTCCAATCCCTTTGCTACTATTTACTAGCTGTTTGATCAAGTATAGATTATTTAACTATTCTGAGTCTAAATTTTCTACTTCATAAAATGAGAAAGATACCTATAAGGAAATATAGATTAGAACAATCAGCTATTAATAGTAGTATAATGAATTTATAGGACATATCATCTTTTACCAAATTAAAAAAATAGTTGGGCTTTCCCCTCCCAGAAATGAATAACTATAATAATTGTATTTAATCAAAGTATTCATAATTATTCTGAGGCTTCTATGATTACACCTTGTTGAATTTTCTGTGGGACAGGCTATTCTTTAATTCCCAAATACATGATCTAGTCTCTTGATCCTTGCTGATCTTATATCTAATTCAATGATGGTTCCTTAATTTTTACAGTGTACATATTTTATTTTTCAAGAGAAATGTTCCAGTGGGATTCACCTTGTTTTTCTTCCTATAAGTAAGTTTGATAACTGAACACTGTCATGGAATATCACTAGTCTATAATCTTGTCATAGAAAAGAAATAGATGCTTATTGACACAGTTACAGCATGAGATGGGTTCAGTGGTTGCTCTGTCATTCTCTGAGGTAAAAGTATCTAAGTATCTTTTTTCCTCTATGTTTCCCATTTTCTTGTAGAAATGTATTGTCTATAATCAGTGTCAGATTGAAAGTTGATTATAGTCAACTATGCTAGTACAAGCCACAGCAGTGCAAACATCCCTACTTTAGCCTGTCAATATCCCTTCACAATAATCTAAGAGATTTTTCTTCCTTAATAATAGGTGTTTCTGGTCTCCATGTGGTTTCTTTTTGGTTGTTGATTGATTGATTGATCGATTGATTGGTTGATTTTTATTTTGTCTTTCAAACTCTTTCTGCTAAAACTGCCAACAATGGTTTCAATTACAATAATGGTCATGGGGTTGTACATTATGAGCCATAACAAAGTAAACTGAGACCAACCCATTAATTTCATATAGGTTCCCTTAATACCTACTAGGTGGTAACAACTTTAAACTCCTAAATAAGTCAGGGTAGAAAAAGTGTCCTCAGAGTGAAAGATTCATTAATAACATCCCTGGTCTTACATTGTTCTGCTTCAAATGTCTTTGCCAGAAGTTTAGGAGTAGTGCTGATTGTACACTTTTGAGAACTTGAAAAAATTCTGCTTTAGTCAATTTGGCTCTTTGTGAAACATGCATCTTTCATTCCCACCCTTAAGTCAAACAGAATCCACAACACTACAGGATAGCAGAGAACTCAGAGGCCATCCTTCTTAAAATGAGAGATAAAGTGTTCCATTGACTTCTTTTTTAAATGTCTTTAGGAAATGATACACCCCTGCCTCCTCCCACCACCACAAATTCAACCAATTTAAAAAACATATTCAAGGTCCAATATGCTTTGAGGTTTGTGGCTTTGTACACTTTTTACTTAATCATTGCTTGGCACTGTATACTTATAGGACTGTATATTTAGTATTAAAAGAGGGCTTAGAAGCTACCCAGTTCATCTTTATCATTTAACAGATGAGAAAACTGAGAAAGGTTAAGGTGATTTACCCAAAGTCAAATAACTAGTAAGTATCTAAAAATGGTATTTCAATCTAGATCTTTCAGATTTCAAGTCCATTGTCTGATACACTCAGCCACATAGCCTTACCATGCTGATTTCACTTAAATAATTTATTGTAATATTCAAATATTCATGCACTAAAATAAATTATTATAACCCATCTTTCCTTAACAGGAGAGGAACATTTCTTAGTACATCTCAAAGCTAGTCTCAGGTCAATAAAAGCTGTCACCTTTAGAGAGGCTGACTTCTTGCCTCTGACACATAACAGTCATGTGACCTTGGGCAGATTACTTAAACTCTCAGTGTCTCCAGGAAATGCTTTAAGGCAATTCATCAAAGAGCAAGTCCTGATTTGTATGGAGTGGAAAAAAAAATATATATATATACATATATATATATATCTCCTATAATAAATAAATCACATCTGTTGTCCAAATTTCTTAATTATGTGTGGTAACGTCTCTATGTGCATAGTGTGTGGCTCTTAGAATCTGGAATATTTGGTTTCCAATGTTACCTGTGATACTCTAAGTGCCCATAGTCAGCAAAAAAAAAAAGATTATTTGAAGATTTTTTAAAAATGGGAATTTATCTAGCCAAGGTGAGGTAGAGGATAAGGAGGCATTGAAAAGAGAATTAATTCATGGGGTTTCAATGTGGCATCAAATTTTGTTCAGGTAGCTTACTCCTGAAAGGAATCAGCCATCCAGATAAGCTCTAAATACTCAGTACTATATTCAATTTGGGATAGCTCCATGCTCACCTTAAAATTAGCTGTACACTGGCAAAGGCACGTATCTATATACACCTGGGTTTCTGTTCTTTTTTGAAGGGTCTTAAAAGTCAGTGATCCTACAATAGCTTTCATCCAACTATGAAACATCACATTTACCTTCTGGTCCCTTGACAATGAGTGATTACCTAAATATTCTTGATTCATTTCTAAGGAATGGCTAAGGGATCTCTCATTGTCCTGGCTGTCCATCTCTGAATTTTGCCAGGTTATTAATCTTCTTAAAATATGATGTCCTGAAATTCACATGGTATTAGCTAAGTGGTCTAACCAGGGAAAAGAACAGTCATTTTATTCTGTATTTGCTATAGAAACTTTGCCTGATAATGCAGCCCAACATCATATTAGATTTTTTGGTTTGTTCTTACTTGTCATCACACATGAGGCATATTGCAATTGTCATGCACTAAACACTCAAAACATATATTTTTAATTTTGATTTGCTCAGCCATGCTTCCTATGCCTTGTAATTGTGAAGATGATTATTTGAGCCTAAGTATATAGGATTTTACTTTTTCCTTATTGAATTTCCATTATTTGATTCAGATCATAATTCCAGCTAGCTCTTATATTCAACAATTTCTAAATCCACTTAATTGTACTATAAGCAAATCCAGATTATCTCTATTCTTTCCATCAGAATAACATTTATTAACTTCTTTATTGATAGATAGGTATACTCTAACTATAGTATGTCCCAAGAGTAGTTCCTTATCTAGTACTTCCTTCCTTCTTCCCTTCCTCCCTCCCTCCCTTCCTTTCTTCCTCCCTCCTTTCCTTCCTTTTTTCCTTCCTTTCTCTCTCCCTTCCTCTCTCCCTTCCTTCCTTCCTTCCTTTTTTCCTTTCTTCTTTCCTTCCTTCCTTCCTCCTTCCCTTCCTTCCTCCCTCCCTCCATCCCTCCCTGTCTCCCTCCTTCCCTTACGCCTCTCTCCCTTCTTTTATTGTTTTTAGGTAAAGTGACTTTCCCAGGATCACAGATTTCATAAGTATCTAATGCTGGATTGGAACTTACGTCCTTCTGAGGTCTTCCTACTATCTACTCTGCCATGTAGCTACCCCCTAATAATACTTTCAAAAATGGAACACAGCTTAATGTAGCATTATATTTTTTTATAAAGTATGCTGGGATTTTTTAGGATGTTTTTCCTTCTAGATATTTATTATACATCCTTTTTATAAACAATTCCAAGAATAAGTCATGAAAGTTGGCCTATTATTAGTAGGGTTCATTTTCTTCTTTAAAAAAAAAAGAAGCATCTCGGGGGGTAGACCCAAGATGGCAACATAGAAGCAGGAAAACTCTGTGACCTCCCCCCATAACCATCTCAAATACCTATGAAATATGACTCTAAACAAACTTTAGAGCTACAGAACCCACAAAGTTATAGAGGGAAACAAATCTCTCACTGAATGAAGCCCAGCAAGTGGACAGGAAGGGATCCATTGCAGTGCACTGGGCGCAGAGCCCAGCCCTGAGTGAGCCTGGGGTTTAGCTTCAGGGTGAATACCATAATCTCAGAATGATCAAAATCATAAGAAAAGAAAAACAATGAAAATATATAGGTTAATGTATATTGAATTCAGAAAGGACAAATTAAATAACTTAAATTTTAGGTGATGAAGATACAAAGACAAGAGGAAGTAGTCATCTTCCTCATGGTGCTTACCTTCTATTGGGTATTACCATCAAGATTTATTACTCATGCAGTCATAACTGATATGGCATCACTTGTTTCTGTGACCAGAAAAGGATTTCATACCTTTGATAGAGAGTTGATATGAGAATCAAATAAGAGATAAAGTGGGAAATGATTTAAAAGTCCTAAAATGTCATAATAGTTATTTTTTGAGAACCTAGAAGTATTCTAGACACAATGCTAGGTTTTCAAGATACAAAGCACATCATAAAAGAGCCCCTGTTCACAATAAACTTATATTCTAACAGAAGAGAGAATTTATATATTTAAAAGTAGTTCCAAATATATTGCTTATTTGTGGGAGGGGACAAAAGGGATAGAAAGGGGCATGTCTACAGTAGGAAAAACTTCATGGGAAAGTTTATGTTTGAACTGATTTTTGAGGAAAATTTATTGAATGGTATCTAAGTATCTCAAAACTACTGCATTGATGCTTTGCCTTCTGACAAAGATTCCTATAAAGAGCAGATTTGTCTCCTCTAAATAAGGTTCTTTTCTTTTTTCTTGTGTGCAAGTTTTTGACATGTCGGTCAAGAACACTGTTATATAATATGTTGATAAAATGTTAGCTGTGTCTATCCTAAACCTTTATATCTAAATGAAGTGTACTATTCAACATTTTCCTCATCTGTATTAAACTTACTTCAATTCTGATACCATTGCTACTAACATTTATGGACTTCCACTTTGGGAATGATTTCCAAAGATTCTTAAGCAGCCACTAATAAAGCCAAGGCTTATTTGAACATTTGAAGAAAATATTACAAAACTTTGTCACCAAAATGATTCCGTATAATTGGTTCTCAATGTTTTTTTTAATCTTACAATTCTGTTTTGACTATTAAAATGCATATTTGTTGATAACAAGGATAATATGATGATGAATCTATGATTTCATTGATAAGTGCATTGCCTTAAATGATAATAGACCTCAGTCCACTCAAGTTCTCTCATCGTGTACAATTAACTCTTGCCCATGTCATACTCTTGTGGGAAGGGATGGATCTTAACATTTAGCCACAGCTTCCAGAACATTTAACATTGTGTGAATACAAATGAGATAATCAGATCATCCATTGCTTTTCCCATGTTCTTACTTATATAATTGTCCTATCTTCTTCCATATTTTTCCTAGGATATCCCTTATACTATTTCTCTTAGGCGATTCTTCCTTGACCAAAGTCAATACTCAAAAATGATTTGCCTCTCTGATGCCCTTTGGGTAATTTGGAACCTAATTATTTAAAGACTGAGTTATTCTATACAACCTCATAGCTCTTCTGATTGTATGTCAATTTCTACACAATAATTGTTTTCAATTCACTTTGTTTTATCCTGAATGGTTAGGCCAAACTCTTCTGAAATATATTCAAAAGTCTGAGCATTTGATTTAGAAAATGTGGTGTGACTGATCTTACTATTGGATGGAGTGAATATGGACTTCCTTCCTTCAGCTGTGAGACATCTCTCTCTTTTTGCAACTTTTGGGGGTTATGTTGCTGCTCTGAAGGCAATATCAAAGGAAGAAATCACAAGTTGGTTGGATCAATCTTCCCATCCATGGAACAAATCCTCAGCTTTCAAGGTGAATGACCTGAAAGACAGAATTCATTTCGATGAATTTCTTCTGCAATATTTTTTTAAAAACCAATCCATTATTTTAGACTTATGCCTTTTCTTTATATTTTAATGAGATATTTTCTTCACTTTTTCCAGAGTCTAGCTAACTTACTTTCACCAATTTTAATTAAGTTTTATTTTAATTTGTTGTTGCACTGAATTGCAAAAATGAAAAAGTTCAATCTACCTCTGGATTGTTTTAATTTATTTTTCATCTTACTCCACTGTTAAACTGAAAATTTACATGACTTTCAATGATAGAGTATCTACTTTACAGAAGGATTTAAAAGAACAATAGATTTTAATGCCCTTGTTAAAGGCCTAAAGATAGTTATTTATTGAGCACATGAAATGTGCCCTTAATTTCCAAATATCCTTATAAAATGTATTGAAAAAGACAGTCATCCTTACAGTTAAAATTCAGGGGCTGTGTGTGTGGGGAAAGCCACACTAACCAGAGCCAAAGTTTACTTCTTGGACACAAATCTACACTTCACTGCTAATCAGAGTATATGAGCCAAAATTGATAACACTGGTAGTGGTGTTGATGAGATCTGTTGTGGGGCACTTAATATCTGTTTGTTACCAGTTGGCCTCCACCCCTTCCATAATTTTGGAATATGTCTAAGCATTCCCATCTATACTCCTCAATCAAACATTACTTAAGCAGATATTCATGATCAGTTATCCTCACATTGGTGGGACCAGGGCCATCAAATCATACAATTATAGATCTATCATAGATTATAAATTATAGCCACTTAATTCAACTTCTTAATTTTTCAAATGCGGAAATTGAGGCCCAAGGAAGTTAAGTAATTTGACTAAAGTCATAAAGATGACAAGTGTCAAAGGTCAATTCTGAACCATAGTTTTCTGAATCCAGAGCCAATACTCTGACATTTGGCCATAGTGTTTTCTTTTAAAAAATCAAATATTTTATTAGAAAATCCACAATAAAAATCAATATAATCTCTCTTTTTATTTTGTGAGTTTAAATTAATCAATTTAATTTTTTAAAATGCTCCTTTTCTTTTCACATCATCTCTATTTCTAATTATAATCATTCCCTTATAAGACAGAATAAAAACAGAAAAAAAATACAACTACATTTTAACTTCCTTTATTTCTGGAATAGTTAAATGGAGATAAAAGACAGAAGACTGTTTGTGTAAAAAATGATTCAATGAAATACACAGGCTATTATCACAGACATAATAAACATTTAGATGCCTGGAAGAATTGGGAAAAATTTTGGTTTGATAATATATTTTTTAAAATATGTATAAGTGAAGATGTAGCTTTCAGGTGGGATTTGAGGAATATTCAACAGAAAATAAAATGTGATATAGATATAAAACTGAAATCACCTTTGAAAAGATATAATTTGACCTCTCATTTGTAAGGGAATGATCTGTTTATTTGAACTGACAGAGCTTTGGTTTATTAAAAACTCGAGAAATGATTATGAAGAAATACCATTCAATGGCACAAAATTATACGTTAGAGCATCTGAAGTGAATTTATGCTTCCTCAACTCATTTGCATATACCTTTTTTCCAACTTAATAAGCTGGTAAGTGTTTATTAAGGTCCTACTACGTGCCAAGTACTAAGTGCTAGGAATATGAAGAAAAGCAAAAATCACATTTTAATAAAAAAATAAAGCAAACTTGAAGTCATGTAAATATCTGTTAGGGCTATATGATCAATAATACTGTTCATGTTAAGGAAAAAGGTTGGTGAGTTTCTACCTTTTAAGTACAAAATGAGTCAAGGATAACCAGAAGGTTCTTATTTGAACCATTCAAAGCCATCAGAAAATTGTTAGGATAGGCGACTAGACTGGAGATTGAAGAATGGTAGGATAGAAGAAGCAACGAGGGGGGAGGGGGGGAAGGGGAGGCACTAAACATATTTTCTAGTGGCTGTTTTTGAGATCAACAGCTAAAACAGGCAACTGATGATTAGGTTTTGATGGTTAGTTACTGATTGGCTGAATGAACCCTGAAATTCTACTCTGTTTAAAAAGGAAATGGCAGACTAGGGAAAGACAGCTATTGCTGCTACTTTACTATTAATTAGAGATGACTAGGCTGTTTTTTCAGCTCAGAGACATAATCTGAGCTGTTTACTGTGCCTTATGTTTTTACTGGATAACAGTATCATGGGAACCGAAGAGCTGACTGGACTGGTCTGTATAGCCTAGAGATAGCCTTTCTAATGGAATTTGCAGTTCTCTGGTTTAAAGGAAAATGCTATTCAAATGAAGAAGTAATACCCCCTCACACCATTATTGGTTATTAATTTAATTTGATATTATTGTAATAATTCATTCATCCACTTTTGCTTATGGATTTATATTTTAAAAGAGAGTGTAAGTTGAAATAATTTATGGATTCTACTTTTGGTTCAGAAGAGATTTTGCCTAGCTTGAGAGCAGTGAGATTGAGTAGATAAGTAATTGACTGTGAAGTAGATCTGAGTGACATTAATGTTTCTGGATGGACCAGTGACATCAGTGTCTGAGCACAAGGGTTTTCTTCCCTCATGTACATCCCTGCCATATTCCTCTGTGTGTGGGTATGACCACAATCTTCCAAACATATTGATTGCTTTGGTTGACAATGCAGTACAGGTTTATATGTGGATTTTGGTTTACTTTATTAATAAAATACTTGATTCATGTTTAAGTACTGTGATTTTGTCATCATCATCATCTTCATCACTATCATTATGTTTGTTTGCCTTTTTGCTGAATTAAGAGTTGTTCAAGATCTAAAACTTCATCATGATAATGCCACCTATATAGACAGAACTGCAACAGAGACAACTCGAGAATTAAAATAAGAATATGAATATCTATCTCTACCATAGTTACCTCTAAGACTCTTAGATAATTTGAGTTTAACTGTGTAATGTTGATCTTTGTCTGAGAACCTAGACATGTCATAGTGAAAGCATGTCATAATGAGTGCGCCAACCTCAGGAAAGAGTGGTGTCTGCATTCTCTAGTTGAGGAGTTGACTTTGGAGAAGTGTTCAAAGCCATATGTATGAACAATACCTGAAAAACTAATAATCCTCATCAAAAGACACAATTATGCCCAGTTCTCCACACCCATACTCTCCTACATATGCAAAATAGCCAAGGGAGTACCTTTTCACATCTCTATTTTAGGGTAGAGTTTGATAATTAGATAGGTAGATAATAAATAGATAATTCAAATTTTGAAACATATATTTTTGTTGCTTTTAATTAATTTTAATGCATAAAATATGATAACATTTTCATTGTTTCTCTAAGTTTTTATTAGGATTCATTATTAATTCATTCCTCTTCTCTCTTCATTTGGACTCCATTCTTCTAGGGCACTTTACTTTGTTTCTTTGTTTAGTTTTGTTTTATCTGCATTACTCCAATAATCTTTCTGGATAACTTCTGATAACTCTAACATATACAAAGCAAGTGCAAATATGGTTTATTCTCCATGATCTCAAAGTTCCCATCCGGCTATGACAGGCAGTGGAATAAGTGACTAGATTGTCCAATGTGAGGTTAGTGGAGATGGATTTGAATCACAGCTCTCTGCTCTGTATTACCTCTGGAATCTTCAGCAAATCACTTAACTCTTCCAGTTCTTAGTTCCTAATCTTTAAAAGATAAGGGATGGAATAAATATCCTCTAAGTTAACTTCCAGCTCCAAGTGAATAACACTATTATCTTAGCCAACATCTTGATGGAGGAACATTGCTGACAGCTTCCACTCCTTAAACAAAGCAATAATGACCTCTAGGAGGAAGGTCCTAAATATACTACAATGACTAGATTGAGTCAAGCCTGTGATCCTTTAATCCAGAAATTGTTCTGGTGTAGTTGTATAGCATTTATTTATTTATTTTTGCTGAGATTATCTTGGTCACTTTCTCTCTATTAGAAAAAAATCAGGCACTGAGATTAGTGTTATAAGTTCTAAAAAGATAAAGAAAGTAACTTAAAAAAATATATATATATATCTTCTCTCTTTTTTATTTTTAGTTTAAATCATTCATTTCTGCATGATTTTGACATGCAAATTTTCTCCCCAATTTTCCTACCCACCACCCCAAAACAGTGATCCCACTGAATATCCCTTCCCCAAATCTACTTTCTCCCATATCTTCCTCCATGCCCCCTCTGACTTTCCAGTGGGGCATGGTGGATTTCTATGCCCCAGTGCCTGTATATCTCATTTCCTGGTTAAATGTAAAATAATAATAATAATAACATATTTAAACATTTTATTTTAAAACTTTGAATTTCATATTCTTTCCCTTCTTCACTCATCACCCACCCTCACTGGGAAGATAAGAAATTCAATATAGGTTGTACATGTGTGGCTGTGCAAAACATTTCCATAGTGGGTATATTGTGAGACTGACTATATTTACCTCCATCCCCTCCCACCCCTCACTTGTTCTATTCTCTACTTTGATCCTGTCCCTTTTAAAAGTGTGTCCTTCCAACTTCCCTCCATCCCCCCAGCCCAGCCTCCCTTCCATTATTCCCCCTCTTATCTTCTTCTCCCCTACTCTCTTGTAGAGTGAGATAACCTGTATAGTGTGTATGTCATTACCTCCCTAAGCCAAATTCAATGACAATAAGGTTGACTCATTCCCTTTTGCCTTCCTGTACTTCCCCTCCATTGCATCAGTTTTCCCTTGCCTCTTCTATATAAGATAATATTATGTTCCTCTATCACCTCTTAATTTCACCTTTTAAGCATCATCCCTCCCTATTAAATTGGTCCTGTGCCCTCTGTCTATGTATACCTGTACACATATATGCACACATTCACATATGTATTCATATGCCCATATACCCTCCTATATAGACATATATGTGTGTGTATATATATATGTGTGTGTGTGTGTGTGTGTGTGTGTATGTATCTATAAATGTGTGTGTGTATATATATTTTGATTCCCTTCAACTATTCTCATACTGAGAAAAGTTTCATATGTTACAATTATAATTTTTCCATGTAGGAATGTAAATAGTTCAACTTTGATAAGTTCCTTATGATTTCCCTGTTTACCTTCTCATGCTCCTCTTGCTTCTTTTATCTGAATGTCAGATTTTCTATTCAACTCTGGTTTTTTCATCAAGAATCCTTGAAAGTCCCCTATTCCATTGAATGACCTTATTTTCCCCTGAAACATGATACTCAAATTTGCTGGGTAGGTGATTCTTGGTTTTAATCCCAGTTCCTTTGACCTCCAGAATATCATATTCAAAGCCCTTCAGTCTCTCAGGGTAGAAGCTACCAGTTCCTGTGTTATCATGATTGTGTTGCCACAATTTTCAAATTGTATCTTCCTGGCTGCTTGTAATATTTTCTCCTTGATCTTGGAACTCTGGAACCTGGCTATAATATTCCTAGGAGTTTTCTTTTTGGTGATGGGTGGATTCTTCTTTTTTCAGGAGGTGATCGGTGGATATTTCAAACTATATTTTTCCCTCTGGCTCTAAAACATCAAGGCAATTTTCCTTGAGAATTATTTTTTTTGCACTTTTGTTTTTTGGAGGGCAATTGGGGTTAAGTGACTTGCCCAAGATCACATGGCTGGTTTTTGTGTTAAGTGTGTGAGGCTGGATTTGAACTCATGTGCTCCTGACTCCAGGGTCAGTACTTTTTTCATCGCACCACAGAGCTGCCACTGAGAATTTCTTGAAGGATGATTTCTAGGTTCTTTTTTTGATCATGGCTTTCAGGTAATTCAATAATTTTTAAATGATCTCTCCTGGATCTATTTTCCATGGTTTTTCCAATGAGATATTTCACATTGTCTTCTATTTCTTCATTTGTTTGGATCTGTTTAAAAACATCTTGATTTCTCATAATGTCATTAGCTTCCATTTGCTCCAATCTAATTCTGAAGCAATGATTCTCTTCAAGGAGCTTTTGAGATTTCTTTTTCCCATCTGGTAAATTTGGCTTTTTATGGCATTCTTCTCCTCATTGCGTTTTTTAGCCTCTTTTGCCATCTGTTTTTTTTTGCCATCTATTTTTTAAGGTGTTATTTTCTTCAGTCAGGTTATTGACTCTCATTTCATAATTTTCTTGTGTCATTCTCATTTCCCTTCCCAATTTTTCCTCTAATTCTCTGATTTGGTTTTCAGAATCCTTTTTAAGCTCCTCTATGGCCTGTAACCAGTTCATATTTTTTCTTGGAAGCTTTTGGTGCAGGAGGTCTGACTTTGCTGTCTTCCTTCTGTTCCATGCTTTGATCCTTTTTGTCTCCAAAATAGGAATCTTATGTAGGATTACTCTGTTTGCTTTGCTTCCTTTGCTTACTCATGTTGCCACTCAATTACTTGATTTTTGAGCCTTTTGCCACAGTAGAATTCTGCTTCCACAGAGGAAAGGTTTGTCCCAAATTGCTGGGCTTTTATCAGCTGCTGGAGCTATTAGGTGGATGCCCTCTCTGAAGCCTCCAAATGCTCTCTGGCAAACTGTTCGTGCACCCCAGGACCTGCACCATAGACAGCAATCCTGATTCAAGCAGATTAAAGAAAGAGTGATTACCCCTCAGAATGGTAGATTGGTCCCCTTACAATCTGCAGGCCTGGGACTCTGAAGCAGACATGCGGTGGACAGCTGCAGACCTGTGGATCCTCAACTGCTTCTTGCCTCGGGGGCAAAGGCTGGGCTGCACTTCCAAATTCCCTGTTCCAGCAAAGTCTACACAGACCTCTCACTTTGTCTTTGGCATTTATGGGTTGATAATTCTGGAAACCTCCACAGCTCCTGGTGATCTGAAGTCCTTCTAGCTTGTATCTGGGCAGGCCGACCTGAGGCTAAAACCTTGGGCCCACCTATGGCTGGGATCAGCTCCCACAGTGCTGAGCTGGCCCCTTCCTGTCAGCCTTCTGGGCTGTCTTCAGTGGGAGGTTAGCTTCTTTATGTCATTTTTGCATTCTGTAGCTCCAAAGTTTGTCTAGAGTAATTTTTTTCCATGAATTGGAGGAAGTGGAAGCTGGAGGCACGTGGAAGTCCTGTTTCTACTCTGCCATCTTGGCTCCATCTCCAAAAGTAACTTTTTAAAAAATCCTAAATAATAGTAATGTATATTTTTATGAAAATAGTAATGCCCTGCTCTGAAATAAGATATATTTATTTTTACTGTTATGTATCAATTTTCTTTCCCTCCAAAGAAAAATAAATCACTGCATTAGCTAAAAATCTCATGTTATTTCCCCAACAAAGCATATTTAAATGTGTTATCAATTCTGCTGGTGAAAATTATTACTTTCACTACCAATGTGCTTTTTATTTATTCAAGCACACAAAATATCAAAACAAAACAATACACAATGTAAAAAGAACTTTGAAAATATGTTAATGCATAGATTAAATGTTTTGCATGTAATTAAAAAAGTCTGGACAAGGGATTTTAATATTTTTTCGAGTGTATTATTTGGATTAAAAATGTAAAATAATACAATTAAATAAAGCAAAATAAAAGTAATTTTGACTTGAAACCAAGTATACACCCTCATTTCAAAAGAGACTTGAGGTCCTTTTTTTAAGCAATTGGGGTTAAGTAACTTGTTCAAGGTTACATGGCCAGGTGTTTCTGGGTGGATGCTAAGTGTCTGAGCCCAGTATTTCATCCCCAGGTCATCCCGACACTGGAGCCAGTTCTTACTCGCTGTGCTACCTGGCCGCCCCGAAGTCCTTTGTTTAAACAACTAATGTCTAGGATTATTAGGTATAATCCTAGGCCCTAGATTTATTTCAAAGAATATACAATTCAGGTGGGCACAGGTCACTCACTGGCTGCATGCTGAGTTGGATTAGTGTCCTGCCTTTGAATCCTGCCTTGCACACATACAACATGAACATGAAGCATTCACTTAACATTTCAAGACCTTCTGGACAAATATTTAAGGCTTTAGTTAGATTCTTTTGTTTTTTTTTTTCTTCCAGTTTCATATTGTTGCTTTTCTTTGTTTTCAAAGAGGACCGTGACATCAGGCAGGTACTGCCATGACTTGAAAGTGAATTTAAGTGACGCAGGACTGTGCAAAGTCACCAGCCTTACCCTCTCCTCTGGAGCCATTTGGATCCAGTGTCAATATAGAAACCTTCCAGCTCAATAGATACAGAGCTGAGAGTTCTCATAGGTCATTTTATCCAACTTCTCTTTTTGATGCATGAGAAATCAACATGCCAAAGAAGATAAACAATTTGCTAGAGGTCATAAAGAGGGAAGTTGGGAATTTTCATCATTTGACCCCAAATCCAGCTTTCATTGCCACTCTACTATTCTCATTCCAGGAGACCCAGAGCGAAGAATAATGGGGTAAGAAGAAATAATATTGGGATAATCAAGCACATAAGGGCACATTTTAACGTTTGGATGGGTCCTTGTTTGCAAATATGCTCATATATATGCACCTATCTTAAAATTTATATATCATTGGTGTCATATAAAATGTTTATTAGGTCATTATTGCATACAGTACATTGTTAGTAATTGTAATGCCATGCACAAGCAGCTTTCCAGAAAAATGCTGCTTTAAACAGCTTCTAAGGTTCTGATTACACAATATAGTGAATAATCTATTTATTCAGTAACAAATCAAAGCAAAACATTCACAGAAAGTCAAGGTCCAGCATTCACAATATTCCAACTTATCACAGAAAAATCACAATATGGTATTTATAAAAGCTTATCATCAAGATGGCCATATAGTTTCCAGCATAGTGGCCACAAAGTTTTGAACAAAGAACAATCATCTCAAAGTACAATAGTCAAAGTCTTCCTCTCATGGGGCACACTAAGTTAACTCAACCAGTCACTTATTCAGCAATCAATTACTAAGTATCATTAATCACTATGTATAATCATTAGAAAATACATAGACCCTCCACCCCTAGGTCACTCCTAAACTACAATTTCATCACTACTCAGTACCCATGGAGAGGTCTTTTCATCGTGACTCGAGGCAGGCAACTCCTACCTGAATCCACGAAACAGTCACTTGGATTCAAAGGCAGACAGCTCCCAGTTCCTTGCCCAGCTTTCTGGGTAGGTCCTGCTCCACACTAAAGTTCACAGGGTCCAGTCCATCTCAAATCCTTCACAATTACTACTCCCAGGAATTCAAGGCTCAACCAAGCCAAAAAAGTCTTAGCATCCCAGTCATGCTTCCTCACTCTTCTGAAACTCATTCAAAAAAAAATCAGAATCACCTTATCTAGCCTAGGGGGTGGGGATGAGGGTGATCCTGGGCTCCTGGGCTCCACTTCAGAAGAAGCTCTGCCACCACAAGTTCTCAGGAAATTTTTACTCACTTCTCAATTCTCATTTATCTTCTGTAGCTGCTCTGCCTCCAGATGCTGGTCCCAAGAAATTCAGACCTTCCTCTCTGGGGCTTTTCCTTACATACAGACAGTATTAGCTACTTCCTCTTTCAGCCAAACCCTTCCTGTTAAATCAGGAACAGGGGTTCATACCTTCAGTTTCTTTCACAGAGGTTTGATTAGTTACTAAGTGCTAAGTACCTGCTTACTTACCCATAAAAAATGGGGTCTTCAAATTCAAATTTCATTATCATTACAGTAATAAATTTTGTGAATACATGCAGACATGTATTTATCTTGTAAAAAGAAGTAGGAAGTAGAAAGTCTGATTATTTTTATCATATCATCAAGATGATAATAAAATAGTCTTTTTTTTCCTTATCCTCTTTGGAGGAGATTCCTAAGTATCACCAGCTCTTTTCATAGAATCACAGCCATAAAGCTGAAAGGGAATTGAATGGGCCCCATCATTTTACAGATGCAAAATTTCAGGTCCATAAAGGTGAAGTGATCTGCCAAAGACAATGCACTTTCTAAGTGAAGAGACTCTAAGAGTCCTTTTTGGGACCCTGCACCTCTCAGAAGCCAACAAACCATGTCATCTTTAGAGAGCTAGAGGGTGAGTTGCTTAGCTGGTACAATAGGGATCATACTACATGATCTCAGTCCCTTCTTGCTATGAGAGGCAGTGGAGTACAATGCTTAGATTGTTCTATTTGAAGTCAATGAAACTGTGAATCCCAGCTCTACTCCTTCTTACCTCTGGGTCTTCGGCGACTTCTTCAGTTTTAATAGATAAGTTTGGTTTTGTTTGTTTGTTTGTTTTTTCATCTTGCTGAGGTTCAAGGATTCAAAGACCTCCTTCTGTCTTCTCATCATGGTCCTCCTCGCTCCTGATCTCTACCTCAGTGGAAACTTGTGTTTTCCCAAAAACCACATAGATTCTGATTGACCATTTTTTCCTTTGTTTTGTTTTTTGTTTTTGCTTTGTCTTACCATAGCCCAGGCCCCCAGCCTGGAAACTTCAGAAAACTTTCCTGAAGTTTCCATCACCTCTTTATATTCTTTCTTCTTACCTGAGTTCAGGTATTGTCTTTCTGGTTTGCATTTTTGCCCCCAATCCTGTTATTTGCACTTAATAAGTACTTTATGGATTCTCTCTCTCTCTCTCTCTCTCTCTCTCTCTCTCTCTCTCTCTCTCTCTCTCTCTCTCTCTCTGTCTCTCTCTCATCTACCTCTCTGTCATGTATCAATTGTCTATCATCATCTATCATCAATCTGTTTATCTAATTTATTGAGGATCTCTCTAATTTATCTATAGATCTGTTTATTGTATGTCGTGTGTGCCCGAAGGAGAACTTACTTATTTCTTCCTAGAGAAAGCAGATATAACAGCAAGAGAAACATCATTCTTTAGGATGAAGTAATCTTTGACAACATGCTTGGCAAGCAAGTGATACTCCTTTATTGCATGAAAGTAAAGTAAATTGAGTTTCTTTCAGGTTTATCCTCCTTCTATACTTTTGCCAGACAGGAACTGTTGGGAGCCCCCCACCATAATCACTCTCCCTGTCCAATAGTAGCAATGTTTCTGATCTTCTCGAACCAGCTAAGTAATAGTTTAACAAGCTATTAAACTAGTCTGTGTGAATGGACACTAATAGGTGACCTCTCTCAAATTAAGGTCTTCTGGGAACAATACTTTTTTTCACTATTCGATAGCTTCCTTTAGCTCATTTGGGACTGTTGGAGAGATGCTTTTGGAAGAGATGGAGTCATGTTGAATTAACCAAATCATATTACTTGTATGTGTTTTGTCCAGTGTGCCCATGCACAGTGTGAGTTTGATGTCACATATATACCCTTATATTTTCTGTGCCCCAGATTCTGTAAAAGGACAATATGGGTGGAATAGTGAGTGGGAGGGATTATTTTCCTAGTAATGTATCCTTTGAATTACTTGTTTACCTAATTTCTTTAGGATCCTCAAGCATGACACTATATCTCATATTTGTACGTTTCATTTGCTATCCCCCATGCCTTGAAAAATCTCTCTCCACACCTTCATATCATAGAATCCCTTGTTTTCATGAACAAATCCCTCATTTTCTTCAATACTTGACACAAGTACTACCTTTTATAGTCCTAATTCCCCTCCAACTTCTATGAACTTCCTTTCAGAACTACTAGCTTTTAATAACCTTTTTCATTGTTTTATCAATTCTGTTAATATATATTCCATATGTTTATGTCTACATATGTATATATGTGCATCATATCTTTATATGTAGGAATGAATTTAACTACATATATACACATGTATGTACACATGCTTTATACTTATGCATATTCACATACATACTTATATACATATATAGACTGTTTTTTATGAGTATTTATATAGGCATATAAACACATACATATATATGTGTATGTATGTGTGTGTTTCTAGCTCCCTGAGAGTAATATTTTGTTTATTTTTTTCTTCTGTAACCTATCACAGAGCCTGGAAAAAAAGGAGGTGATTAATATTTGACACTATTGGCCACTGTCTCCTGGCTACCTTTTCTTTCCTAGGTACTTGAGATGAGACACTACTCTCTCCTCATTCTCTTTATACTTATCTTAATATATCTTCTCAGTTTCCTTTGTTGCCTCATCATCCAGTGATTGTTCTCAAGGAGACTGCATTCTAAAAGCAAGAATAAATCCAAAGAAGCATGAAATACATACAAGATATATGCAAAAAAACCAAAAATTAGAAATATATATACATACATACATACATATATATATATATATATATATATATAACTCATAACATTAATAAGACATAGCTACAAAGCACATACAAAGTCATTTGCTATCATGTGGGACAATAGCAGGAGAAGGAGGGTGAGTGGTCCTTGAGTTGACTCTGAATAAAGACAAGGTTTCTAAGAGTTGGAGGCTCAAAGGCAGCACATTTTATGAATGAATGACCAAGGTTTAGAGAGGAGACATAGAATATTTTCTATGATAACATCAAGTAGGCCATTTGACTAGAAAACAGTGTATGTGAAGGAGAATATCATCTGATAATTCTGGAAAGGTAACCTGGGGACAGATTGTAAAGGACCTTAATATCAAATAGAGTTTATATTTTGTCTTATAGTAGAGAGATATTAGAGCTTTTTGACCTGCAGAATGACATGGTTAGGCCTCTGCTTTTGAACCTAATAACAAAAATCAGGATATCCGGGGGGAAAACACACCAAAACAAAACAAAAACCAAACAACAACCCAACACAAAATGTTGCCTTTGCAGTGGAAGTATTTAGTTAAAGGAAGATAATGGGTGCCTAGATGGTACAGGAGTTTAAGCGTAGTGTTTTTTCAAACATTCATGCTATCTTGGCATAATTATATTCAATAATTTTGTCAAGATAAATTTATAATGAATCTGAGTACATTGTTCAAATTATTTCCTTGGCTAAGAATACATATTGACAAATGAAAATATTAATGAACCTTTGGCATCATTATTTTATCTCAATTGTTTATGATAGATATGGAAATAAATTCTAGGCTATGAACTCAGGATTTAAAATAGTAAGGATGGGCCAAAGAAAAATCTGGCTGCTGTCTCAGAAAGAGGCTTTTATATCTGTCTTCCTTTCTGCCCTCTCCCAGGTCCTTTGGGCCTGGCATTTGCCTAGATCCATATCTTTCTCCCTTTCCAAGCTGTACTGCAGACTCATCTCTACAGGACTTTCTCTACCATGCTATAGAAATCTCTTCACTGTGAAAGTTCACTCCATTCCTGCACTTCTTATCATAATGGAAGTACTTTCCACTTTTAAGGTCTCCCCTTCTGATTTCCTGCTTCCTCGCTGAATGTCCGATTTAAGGAAGAGCCTGTGGCCAAAAATGTCTTTCTCCTTCTCTAGGCTGTCCAGCTGACTCATTTCCACGTGACTTTCTTTACCAACTTCCCTAAAGCCCTTTTTAGCTCCCTTTGTTGTCTGTCTTCCCCCATTGGAATGAAAGGGCAAAGCTTGTCATTCTGCTTCTTCTTGTATCTCTTAATTTAGCAGACTACTTGGTACACATTACTGTGGACTGATTGAGTGATTTGATTGACTGTTGAAAGCAGTGGATAGAGGATCAGAAAAGTGAATGAGAAATACAGAAAGAGGAAAATAGCTATAGGTTGGCTCATTTTGTGCAACTTTTGCCAAAATTTTACATCAAAACAAATGAAAAAACTACGTGCAAAACATATTTTAAAACATTGTATTTTTCCAAAACATTATTTAAATCAGAAGATTAAAAGGAATTATTAATTTGAAAATATAGTGCATTAATAAAAAATCATAAAGAATTAATGATGATTATCAGAAATTAGATATATGATAAGAATTTGAATTTTTTGTTACTATTTTTATCTATATAACTAGAACACAGTGTCTACCTAAACACTTACTGATTGATTACTTAATTATACATGTATACTTAATATATACTATTAATTTTATATATTATTAATATACTTATACATATATATACTTATACACACACACATATATATATACTTATACATACTATATATGTATATATATACTTATACATATATATTTAAATGTTCAATCTGACATTGATAACTGGCTATGATATATGAAAATAGTACTTAAAAATTAGAATTTGGGGCATGCCCAAAATGGAGTTTGTTAAGTATATGGTTGAAATATTTGAAGCTTTTGATTTTTGATGAAGTCTAAATTAGTCATGTTAATTTTATGGGTGAATGTGACTAGGAGCTACTGAGTAATTATATTCTGAAGCATGTTTGAAAAGGTCCTAGGGTCAAATAGCAGATCATGGTGCTTTTAGAGAGATAGAGGGCCATGCTGATTCTTGAATATCAGACCTGGAAAGAACTTTAGATATCATTTAATCCCAAACTTTCATTTTAAGTTTCAAAACAATGGGGCTGACAGAGATCAAGTGATTGATTCACCTGATGTTAGTAACCAAGGAAATTGGCTATCTTTTGTCTATCCCTAACAATTAGCAAAATGTATGGCACATAGCAGGGACTTAATAAATGTTTATTGACTGAGAACTTTGCTAATGTGCAATTATGCTTCATGAAGAATGACAATAACAACCAGGAATAAGATTGTGTTCCCATGAATTTAGGGTTAGGGTTAGAGTCTGTGGTCTGACCATAGTAATAGCATTATTCTGATTACCACATGATAGGAAAGATGGTTATTAGAGGGAGACTGTCCAGAGGAAAACAATGAGGATGGTATTGGGGTTATTTCACCTAGATAAGAGCTTTAGGTGGATCAGGAGAGCTGTCATTAAACATTCACAGGCATATCACATAGAAGATATGCAGATTAATCTGCTGGCACAATGAGAGGCAAAGCTAGTTAGAAAGGTAAGAAGTTGCAAATAGGAAAATCTTGGCTCTTTTTTTTGCTTTTTGGAGGGCTGAAGGCAGGGTAGTTGGTATTAAATGACTTGCCCAAAGTCACAGGGCTAGTAAGTATTAAGTGTCTGAGGTGGGATTTGAACTCAGGTACTCCTTACTCCAGGGCTGGTGCTCTATTCACTGTGCCACCTAGCCACCCCTAAATCTTGCCTTGTTATAAGGAAAAGGGTCTAATATTTAGAGGATATCTCAAAGTAAATGAACTTTCTCCGAAGATCATGCATTTCTCCTCATTTAAGACATTCAAACAAAGACTGGGTGATCATGTGTTCTCCTGGGAATTTAATTTTTCAGGTACAGGTTGAATGAGCTGGCCACATGTTATGGGAATGGAAATTTAAGATATTCCCTGCCCCTAGGCCATTTAATAGGCTAAAGTGAACTTGGAGCCTGTGGCAGGAGGCTTGGTTTAAAGGAGATACTTTGTGAGTGGGCAGTGGGTCAAGAGGGTTATTCCATTCTCTGACCCAGGAGAAGGCTATATAAACCCTGATATGAGGTTTTGTTTTGGGGCTCAATTTGAGAAGTGCTGTGTGATTTGACCTAATGAGACTCTGGACAGACGTTGAGCCCCCCAGCTTTGAAAACTCAGATGTTTGTGCCTCCCTCTCTGCTAAGTAGGTATGGATGTAATAGTTGGACTGTTGGAGGCTGGTCTGTTTGATCTGTTTTTCTGCCTTCTTGTAACTTCTGCTTGCAACCTGTCTGTATTCTCTGAAATTCTGGATGCTGACTTTTTCCCCTAAACTAGGTAAATGATATGTTTGATTGATTAAAGCAAGATTGATACCCCATTTTGAGTTGCTTTCCTTAAGAAAAGTAGATCTAAGAACCTGTGTTGGCAGCTATTCTGGGGATGGTGGGGTGCTTGCTGCTACACCACAGAAGTTTCTTCCATTTGTGAAATGCTGTGGAAAGTCTCAAAGCATCTCCTTTGAGTGTTTGGATAAAATTCCCTTTACTGCACTGTCCCCTTTACCCCCCCCCCCAAGAAATCTCTGAATTAGAATAGTTAGCTAAAGTGAATTAATGCAACAGTCTCATTAGTCAGTTGAGGAAAATGAGGACAAAAAGGGAAAGTGGTCCTCAAAACCAGAAAGGTAGTAAGTGGAAGATCCAGGAGTCAAATCTTAGTGTTCTTGTTCTAAAGCCAAGGAATTATGTTTTCTTTGCCAAAATTACTTTTCTGTCTACTGATTGACATGGTTCCTTAAACAGAAAATCTATTCAGGTTGATTTACTGAAAAAAAAACCTTGATCATTTCAAAAGGTTTCTTTGTCAATAGATGGCAATGATATCCTTTAGAGCACTCCCTTCCTTCCATAAACTTGCCCCTTTATGATGAAAATTTCATAGTACAGTTAAGTTATTTATATCTGAAAAGTTCTGTTTTCTCACCATTATAATTTTTCATGTCAATATAGGCCAGCTATGGGGGAGGCAAAGCCTGACATTGCTTTATTAAAGTTGACACTTTCCTTGGATTGAATGAGTTTTCACCCTGTGTCTGGAGAGATGCATATTATTAGCATTCAGATGTTGTTTCTCCATCAACTAATCTGCTTCAAAATATTTGCATGAAATCAAATTTGCTTACCAGGCAGCTACATATAAAATATAATTTAAAGACCAGGGTTCACATTAGTGAACTTTAGTTATTCTGGGGAGAGAGTAGATATCACTGAGGCTCATTACTAAGGGAAGGCAGGCAGTGAATTCTACAGGCTTTGTCACTGCAGCCTGGCCGGTGGTGATTTATGCAGCATACATTTCAAGTGTTTCAAAACATGTCGATTTGAGAGTATTACCAGGAAAGGTGGTGACATTAAGACTTCTTGAAAATTTGGCATCTGTGCAATCCTAAGAAGTGAAAAGAAAGGGCCTCCATTTCTGAAAATTTGCAAAATCCATGATAAGTACCTATACATTTGAGGAATATTGGAGTTATTATTGTTGGTGCCAGGCAGCCAGACAGGACTGGCAGTTACATATAAGGAGAGCATAGACTAAATATAAATCTAACCATGTTTAATGTTAGCTCCCTTATTTCTTATTCCCATGGTGATTTGTTTTCATTCTCAAGGTTTTGAATCTTGTTCAGTTTACTTCAATTTGAGTCAATTCTTCAAACATTTATTGAGTTCTTCCTATATACCTAACCCTGAACTAGACCCTGGAAACATGACTATAAAAAGGAGGTAGGCTGCTCTCTATGTAATAAAAGCAAGACATATAGAGAGTTCCTGGTCTCCACTGATACACACTCAAAACTATGAGATGTTGGGGAAGTCACCTAGAAGTTGGTCAATCTGCTATTAAGGCCTGAGAGGCAATATGGAAAAGAGTCACATAGAATGAGAAGGCTTAGGTAGGTTGCAATGTGCATTATACAGACACAGGGGTGAGAAACCTGTAGCCTGGAGGCCACATATGGCCCTCAAGGTCCTCAAATGTGGCCCTTCAACTCCAAACTTCACAGAACAAATTCCTTTAATAAAATGATTTTTTTTTTCTGCAAATTGGACTCAGTCAAAAGACTGCACCCATTAAAAATTTCCCTAGAATTCTTAGTCTCTGGAAAGTTAAAAGAATATCCAAGGTGGTGTTCCTTTCCATTAGCCCTTGTCTAATGTAACCTACTAACGCTGAGAAGTGCTAAGGTTATATGATTCACTTCATGTTAAATTGCCACTGGCAGATTAAGTCTGTATTATTATTAATATATTGGTTATGGTAAGTGTTATTTTTATTTCTTTTTCTGTAATTGTAAATGACAACCCTTATTTTAGGAAACTGTATTCCTAAGTTAAAGAATTTATTTTTTGTTTTCAACATGATTTATCATAATCACTTTTCCTTGCACATTAAGTTAATTTTTGCTGTTGTTAGCTGCTTGTAACCTCATACACTTGCTTTTCAAATTGGAACAGATTTGTTTTTATCTCTTTTCTCCTATCTTGTATGAATAGTTTTGTCATCCTGACCACTCTAAGATAACAGCAACTTCTGCAAAAATAATTCCCAGGTTATTTATAAATATTTTCACTGATGACTACACAGTATCTTTGACTTCCTTCAATCAAGTAGATGAAGTGATCCATCAAAGGAAACCCCCAGAAAACAGGTGACTATATTTTCTGTCACTGATGGCCATAGACCAACCATGAGGATGTAAAGGACTGACCCTGAGTTAAATTGATATGGTCCAGGCAATGAGAATTCCAGGAGCTCAGGAATACACCACGTGGCCAATTAGCATTCACAAATCCTTCAGAAAACTTGAAGAAGAAGCCTCATCATTCAAGGATTCAAAGGCATCAGAAGAGGTAGCATTTCAATAGAGTCTTAATTTGAATCACTGCCAAAGCTATCCTCTGATCCCCACCTAAGATGTGTACTTAGATTGGAATGGAGAAAGCTACTCCTGAACCAAAATAAATTCCCACAGGAATGTGCCCTTCATCTGGAGGTAGCATTGGTCGCACTCCATATAGTCTTTCTCCATCTGAGGTCTCGTCCACTATAGTTCATTTCTGTAATAACTCTTAACCTTTAATAAATATCTCTGAAGTATATGTGAGCTATACTTTCACCTGTTATTTTTATTTTATTTTTGCTTTTGCCGTTAAGTGGCACAGGGGTAATGTTCATGCCATAACTTCATTTAGAGAACATTAGCTACTAAATGTTAGGAAACGGGCAGCAAAGGATGATTTTTCTCTGACCCTTGGAACTGTACGCCACAGACCACGAACAAAAGTCAATCCTCTGCTGTTTTGCTTCTGTGTTGTTATTTCTTATGTGTGTTGTGTGTCCCTTACAACACAAAGGACAGTTAAATTCCCCAAATTAGAGCACCTCAGACCTATTGGTATCCCAAACAGCAATGATGAGCCCTACTTCCCTTCACTAAACATGAGAAAAGAGAGATGAACCTAGCGAATACACATTTACATCTATAGCATTATCTCTGCAAAATAAATACTTGCTGTTATTGTTGAAACCATCTGTCAGCAATGAATGCTATTAGAACAATTGGGAAGACAATTCAAGTGCTCCATTAGGAATGCCTTCTCCACCTGCAAATCGGTGGCCAGGGAGTTAAGTATTAGGAATAATTACCTACGGATCATAAATATTTTAGATAACCCCAAGTTTATTGATTGCTTTGGCAGTGTAAATCTATTGGGGAGAATAATCCAATCACTTTGTAATTGAATAGCACTGCAGACCTCTCACAACACATTCATAAGCCTGAATGTTCTTGAGTTTCCTTCTTTTTTTCTTTTCTAATGATGATTCTATTATACTAATTTGAATTTTCTATAGTACTTGGGAAGCTTTCAAGTAATGGGCTTGTTCTAAATCGAGATTTAGGGAGTATGTACACTTACCACGTCATTTTCTGAACAACATGCTTGCTGCTAAAGTGTCTACAAGACCATAAAATAAATGTGCAGTAACGTATGGTTAAAAATTTGAATGATGTATCTTTACTGCTACAACTAAAGGAAATATGTATTCCTCAATAAGATGGGGAAACCAAGCATAGGCAGAGTTTTAATAAAACAAGTTTTAAAAAAACAGTAATTGAGATAATTATCTCTTCTAATTTTTCAGTCTGAGCCAAGTAAACATAAATATAACATAAGCAACCTTTTTTGAAATTAAAGTATTTGAACTTGCAATTATATATTTTCAAACCTAGACATTTCATGTGTATTACATTCTTTATTTTAGATTTTTCAATGACAAAATCTTCCACTGAAGTTGTACTCTAATATCTCATCATGGTATTGAGATGTCTCTGGTTTCTTTAAGGATATGATAATTGAATGAGTTTTGTAACATACCCTACCAAGTGGGAAAAGTCTTTGAATATAGATCTAAGAATGACATCTCAATGACCAACCTTATTGAATTCAGGGAGCGATATCATTGAGTTGACTGTACACTGATGAATAAAGCACAGCAACTCATGAAAATCTACCTAGAAAAGGCACAGTAGGGTTGCCACTCACATCAGTGATAGCAATACCAACACTGATGGAAAAATATATTATTGAAGTGTCAACTATTTTAAGAAAATATTGTTATTCTCTTTCTGTCACTAATCCTATTTTCCCCTCAAACTCTTCAAATTCCCTGTATGGTATCTTTTGATATAACAACTTGTTATTATTCAATTCCTTAACAACATAATTCAATGTACACAATACTGACCTGGCTCCTTGTCAAGACTGGAGGTTCCCACTGCTGAGTTTTCTGGCACTAGCAATGATTTCTTTCATTTTCTTTATTTCTTGTGCAATATTGAAAGATTTACTTTCTAAAGCTTTAGATCTAACCAATATTGAAAATCCCTTGGACTTCACCAATTTATTCCTTTTCTGAGACCCTGTTTCTTTGTATTTATGTCTAAAATATTTCATCATTTTGTTTTTGTTGTGTTGCTGCTAGAATATCAACCAGAGACTTTCATTCCTTTTTTAAACCTTTTAAAGATTGTGAATCATTATAATCTTACTAATCAAATAATAATAACAACAACAACAAAAATTAAAAATCAATCTCCAACTCCTTAGAAGGATGAGGAATATTAATGATGAATTAGCATTTTGATCGATGGTATTTTAGTACCTTCAATACTGCTATCCTTGCTTGCTCCATGGGGCAGGGGTCATTAGCTTTAAAATATTTTGATGGAAACAAAAAGAGAGGTTTCCATTGTCAGGCCTAGGTAGTCTGAAATTGTTCATTCTCATGGCAGATTAAGATCCCTATAACTGTGCATTGCTCTTAAATATATATTAAAAATTAAAAAAAAAAAACCTGAAACAAAACAAAAGAAACAAACAAACAGCAACAACAAACAGTTGACCTCTTCCTGATTCTTCCCAGGGAATGTCATGTTTAAAAGGGAGAATTCTTCACTCAAGAACTTGGAAGGACCCTGAATAATCACCTTGCATTTTGCTTACTCTGGTGAACTAGATATTGGAATTTCACCCTAAAATGAGCTTATTGAATTGGGACATTCCTTATTGGGACCTTAATGTCCTAGTATCTAAAAGGGAAAAAAAAAAAAGAAATCTTTACCTAGGATGGGGAGGAACTCATGCTAATGACTTCTGCTAAGCATGGTTAATTATAGGCAGCTATATGGTGCTTTGGGTAGAATGCTTACCTAGAGTCGGGAAGACTTGAGTTTACTTCTGTCCTCAGGTTATTACTAGTCAAAAAGACAGGGTAGATTTGTAGTTCAACTCTCAATTTTTCAAATTCCTACAGTATGTCCTTAGGTAACTCAAGACCATTCTCTGGGTCTCAGTATACTTAAATATAAAATAAAATAATTTGAACTAGACACCAAACCAATACTTAGCATAAATTCTGTTATCCTGTAATAACATTTTATTATAAGCACTTTATCATTTTGCAAAGGACATTGCATACATTGTCATCTTTGATTCTTTCATCCCTGGGAGACAACTACTGTTATTATCCTCATTTTATACATGAAGAAAGAGAAGCTGAGAGAGCTTAACATGGTTAGAGTCACATAGTAAGTATATAAATCAGGAGCTGAGTTTTCCTGCCCCTGGGTCCAGTGTTCTATCCAGTTTCTTAGCTACCTAGCTTGGATCCTGTAACAGAGTTCCTCACAAGGGGGTACTATATCTTTACTTCTCTTCTTACAGTACACACACATGCACACAAACACACACAGAACAAAAATAAACAGGCTTTAACAAAAGCAATCTAATGTCTGCATTAAAGTCAACAATGTGATAATAAAAATCAAATATACTTAAATATTTAGGGCTTCCCCAAAACCTTAGTAATGGTTTAAAACTGTACTAAAAGTTTAAAATGACTCTGTCTTCTATATCATTTCACAAAAAAAAAATTACTGGTTTGAAAAATATTGGAAAAAAATTATTTACACGTTGATTAGTGAAGAGCTGAATTGACTATAGTGTACTAATATAATGGATATCTTATCATAGGAAATTTCAAGCCTAATGAATCAAAACATCTAAGATGTATATAAATTGATGTAAAGAGATGGTATCAGGAGTTTAATATTAATACTAATTATAAAAATCTTAGTAAAACTAAGAGCTAATATTTATAGAGGAGTTACTGTTATGACAACATTATTGTAAATAAAGCAAACTTGAAATGTAGGACATCTCCAAACATTTGTAATGATCAATTGGGCTCTCAGAGAATACATTACAGAAAATAGGCTTTTCTTCTTAGTTGAGTGTTTGGGGGTGGGTGGCATGTAGATGAGTACAGAATGTCACACAAACTGTAAGTTGCAGTCATTGTCTTATTTACTTTGTATGATTTTCTTGGTTTCAAGGGAGGGTTCAATTGTGTTGTGGTATTTTCAGGAAGTAAAAAAAAGCAACAAGAACAATACACATTTATATAGAGCTTTAAGGTTTGAAACACACACACACACAGACATACAGACACACTCACGCACACTCATAGACCTGCAATTTAACATCCCATTCATGGAAGTCAGGAGTTCTGAATAATGATCAAGCCCCACTCCCTTTTATCTTACCTGTACCCTTATATTGGTTGCACTTCTTAGCCATCTCTATGATATACAACAATTATACTGTCCTCCTTCTCCCAGTAATATAATAAAACTATGAACTATAATCAACCAACATTACCACTGTCTTCCCTTAGCTAACCATAATCTTCTGCATGCATTGTTTCTCTCCATTAGATTATAATTTGGAGGGCAGATGCTTCCTGGCTTTCTCCATATGCAGCCCAAGTACTTACAGACCTAGTTAAGGACTTGATAAATTTAACAAATGCAGATAATATTTGTAAAGCACTTAGCACAATGCCTTTGACATAATTGGTGCTACATGAATGTTTCTTCTCTCCCTTTTCCTTTCTCCACCTACATCACCAGGCGATTGTGAAGACTGACCAAAATGAGAACCCTAGAAAGTAGATGCTATTTTAATCTTCCAATTACATTCAAGGAAACAGCAAGAAAAAAGGACAGAGCGATTACAAAAATATCACAACTCTGGGAGCCAGGTGCTATTATCATCCACATTTTGAGGAAACTGAGGCAATCAGAGGTTAAGGAACTTGCCCAGGGTCACAGAGAATAAGCATTTGAAACCAGGTATGACACCCGTTCCTCCCTTCTCTAGTCTCTAGGGCCAGCTATTTTTCCATTATGTAACCTACCTCTCTCAGGTTTATAGTGTAGTGTGTTCCAAATTTAAAAGGTATTTGAAATAGAACTTTCAATGAGGTCTCCTAATTTTATTCTTTATACCAGATTGCCTCTCAAATGACAATGGTATATGAATCAAAATACACAAAAACCTTGTAAGAATACAAAAATCAAAGTGACTCAAATGTTTAAAAATACCAAATAAACATTTAAAACATTTCCCCCAAAGTTCACATAACTTTACCTGTGTTATTATGTAATTTGTATGATAGTTTTTATCCTTCATTTGTAAATCTTATTCACATGTTCTTCACAATAAAAATTATTTACTACAGTGTACTCTAAATTATGTTGAAATGATGTCAGATCATGTCCCTTTCCCACCCATCAACCACCTTTGGTCATCTGGGCAAATGGAAGGAATTCATAATATCTCTTCATTAAATTCCCTTGACTAGTGATCTGCTTTAACCTTGGATTGCTCTGCAATTGTAATTCTTTAAAAATATTCCAGAGCTTCAGCATGAAAGATTCATTATCATTCCAAGGTAGTATTACAGTAAACAGACTGCCCTAATCAGCATTCATTCAATGTAGAGTTTGAAGCAATCTATTCTAAAAGGTGTGATGAAACCAGGAAAGATCAATACTCAAAAGTTTTTACAAACTCAATCTGATAAGGTTGGTATAGGTAATATGAAGACAGATTGGATCTAAATATAGTCATCTCTCAGTTATCTGGGACTGAATTGTATTAAAGATGGTCTCTTCTTTAATGCTAGTGGGATTTCAAGTCTCTCAGATTGTTGATTGTATGGAAGGTGATAGGAAACAAACATGGTGTCAAGCTTTATCTGGCTTAACTTATTTCTTTCATTGACATCAATTTGACAATTTAGGGCTACCATTATTAGACTTCAATATTCTATATCACTTCTATAATCCTACTTCTCACTTATATGTTACATTTATAAGTATATTTATATGCATACATTTTATATACAATATCTCTCTCTATATATATATCTATGTGTATCATATTATATTGCTATATCTCACTTATATAGAGATATAAGTTTTGCAAAATCCTATGTAAGCAGGAAGTTCTATGGGCCCTCAATGAGAAAAGCAGAACTCCCTAGTTAGATGTGAAATCAGAAATCATTTAACCTATCCCATACCTGAAAAGAAAAGTCTTCTATAAACTATTTGACAAGTACTCATATAGTTTCTGCCTGAGGATTTTAACATGGGGAACATACTACCTCCCAAAGAAACTCATTTCACATTTAAATACTGTTAATTATTAGATAGACTCATTCCACCATCCCCCTTACATTGAACTAAAATATACTTCTTTAGAAAAGTCTGTCCTTTGTTATTACTGCCCTTTGTGCATCAACAGAAGAAATATAATCATTCTTGTGCATGACAATCATTTAGTACTTTGAGACAGTTGTCATGATCCTCATGAGTCTTCTTGAGACTAAGTATATTCATAATCTGACAAATTGGAAACCCCACACTTATGATTCTTGTGTCCAGTTGAGATAAATTACTATTATACTATTATATTAATAACTAGTTATCAATTTCTGATCTATCCTTCCCCCCCTGTTTCTGTTAAACTTAACTCCTGAGAAAGTTAGTCAGTCTCTGAAGTGCATGACTCAGTGATAAGATTACTCTTAACCCCCAAAGCAGGTGCTCCTTAAATAGGTTGACTGGGACCCCACCCAACTGGGAAACAAGTTTTGTTTAGAGCAGAAACAGAACTCAGTTGGGTAAGCCCTTACTCTTGGGGGATGAACCCCTGTCCTTGATACCCTCCGTTAGATTTTAGGGTGATGCAGCTCATGAAGGAGAAAATTGGTCAGAGAAGTGGGATTGAAAATAGCTTTCCCTGAGCAGATGTTTCAAACCTGCTGAACCTCATGATCAAGCCAGGTTCTCAGTAGGAAGACCTGAAGACTTTTAGTACACCTCCTCATTAAATTTCTACCATTCAGGGTTGAATTTGACTTGTCAGGGAAGCTCCCTGTCAGAAGGTACACATCTGATTTAAGGAGTTTCAGCATCTTTACCTACAGAGAAATACCACTGACCATTAATTTATTTGCTAGCCTAATTAATAAAATGATTATTAATAACCTAGAAACTGTCTTTCAGGGGTTTTACTCACTACACAGTACTTCCTTCTAAACAGTCATTATTTGGGGACATACTTGCTGGCACTATGAAGAGACAGTCATCTAAACAATTTTTAGCTCATCCATTAAGCTAGTGCTTCTACCTGGACTTCAAGATAATTTTAGCCCCTCTTTCACTGCCAGCCTTGAGTTTCAGTCTGAGTTTACAATCAACCCACTTAATTGTCTATTGACATGCTACCTGTCCCATAGTATACTGTCATCTTCCTCTGATCTTGATGTTAGGTGGCTAAGCAGAAAAATATACCAGAAAGCCTAAAGAATCTGACTTAATTTTCTTCTTCTTTACCTATGAGTGAACAATTAGTAAGCCATCTGAGGCCTTTTAGTACAGGTGATAACCTAAAGATCACCCACTTCTTCAATAAGTATAATTTAAAATATTATTAATTTATCTCCCCTGGGGTGGCTAGATAGCTCAGTGAATAGAGCACCAGCCCTGGAGTCAGGAGGACCTGAGTTCAAATCCAGCCTCAGGCACTTAACACAAAAACTAGCTGTGTGACCTTGGGCAAGTCACTTAACCCCAATTGCCCTCCAAAAAGAAAAAAAAAATTCTCCCCTTTGGATAATCTTTCCTATTAATTGGACATGGTCCTTCAATCATACCTTACAATTAGTGTTTAGAAATAGAGATTTTGGGCATTTATTATCTATGGGTAATTTATTGTAAATGCTTTCAATTATCTTCATATATCCAACTATATTTTGGAAAATCTGAACTAAAAAATGTAGGTTAATTCATGAATGGGAAAGGTTAAAATTTCTCAGCCCATAAGTTTTCTTGTGGGAGCAAGCCTGAGTTTTGGCTTCCCTCTTCCCTCTTCTTTCCCTCTTCTTTACTACTGCCATATCAGCATTAGGTCTCTTCAGGGGTCTTTCAACCTTCACCCTTGTTTGCCATACCCTCATCAGCATTAGGCCCTTTAGGGGGTTTTGACCTCCACCCTTGCTGGCATCAGCAAAATAAGGACATGGACAATACCCTGGTTCCCTGCCTGCCTCCCAGCCAATGGGGGATAGTGGACAGCTTCTTTGTTATTTGCCACTGGGGAAGATTTTCACACTAGAACTTGAGCCCACTTTACAGTCAATGGGAGAAGGGATGGCAGGGGGGAGGGGGCTTGACTGAGTTAGTGTATAAATTCTTGTTCTGTCTTCTGTAACACACCACCTCTCCCAGATAGGTCTTGGAGAGGACTGACCCTTTCCCACAGGGGAAGAGAATACAAATTTCCTGTGTTTATCCTGAGAAACCTCCATGTTTTGATTAAATTTTGAATGGGGTTTTTCACTCCAGACAATTCACAAGCAGTGTTATAGTATGCATATCTTCATTATGATCCTGTCAAAACATTATAGATTTAGAGTAGGGAGGAACTTCGAGGAGGATTCTTATTTCAGGTGAGGGAACTGAGGCTCCCAAAAGTTAAATGACTTACCTTTAATCCCATAGTTACTTAATAGGAGAACTGGAATTCAAACCTAACTCTGGTGTGTCTATGATAAATTATTTTTTTTGTTTCCTTTTAAACAGCTAAAGATTCAGGTGTAAAATGGGGCATTTGTTTAATTTGTCTTGTAGCTCCCTTCCTCAGTTTTGAAATTCTCTTCTTCCTGATCTTCCTACAATATGTTATCATCACTTCTTTCTCTGTACTCAAAAGCAACCTTACTAGAAGCAACAGATGTCCACTTTCTCTTTTCTTCTGCATGAATTCAAGAGATTGGCCCAAGTAAAACAATGATCCCTTTTGTTCCTATGTTCCTTTCTAAATTATGACATGTCAAGCTATTCTCTTAAGGGAATGATGCAGATTTCACTCAACCTTTGTACAAGAAAGATTTTATTACAGAGTATCAGCAATGTAGACAGTCAGGTGGAACAGTGGATAGATCACTGGGTCTGGAGTCAGGAAGGCCTGAGTTCAAATTTGATTTCAGATACTTACTAGCTGTGTGACCCTCCACAGGTTGCTTAACCATTTGCCTCAGTTTCCTCATCTGCAAAATTAACTAAAGAAGGAAATGGATAACTATTTGAGAATTTTGGCCAAGAAATCTCAAATAGGGTCATAAAGATTTGGGACATGACTGAAATGACTGAAGAACAACAAATTATTAATGCAGTTGACTTGGTAAAGCAAACTATGTGAAAGTTAAATAAACACTATCAAAATTGAAAAATGACTTTCTGGACAAATTAGATGTTCTCATAAAATTTTATCTTTCTTGGACTAACATTTGATATCATTGATTATATCATTCATTTTGAAATTATTTTACTATTTGACATTTTATAGAGTAGGATTAAAGGACATAGAGGAAAAATGCACATTACCTCTTCCTCCAAGAAAATGAAACATAGAATAGGACATTGAGCTTCTCAGAAGAAACAGGATCTGTCCTCAGTCAGATAGGAAGAATGTAGCTGAGAATTTTTTTTCTTTTGCCTTTTGGAGGGCAATTGGGGTTAAGTAACTTGCCCCAGGTTACACGGCTAGTATTTTTGTGTGGGTGTTAAGTGTCTGATGCGGAACCGAACTTGGGTTCTCCGGACTCTGGGGCCGGCGTTTTGCTCCCTGCACCACCTAGCAGCCCCTGAGACAAAATTTTAAACCAGGTCTTTTGTTTGTTTAATTCGAAAGATTCAGTCATGTCATCACGTTTTGTTTTGTTTCCTTCTGGTTCATCTTCCTTATGTGCTATTCATTTCCTAACATTTTTTCTAGATCCTTTTCTTCTATTTGTATCTAACACTGGTTATACTCCAAGGCTTGTCTAAGAATCTTTGTTGTAGTTTTTTTTTTTTTTTAAGACAGAACACATTGTTTTGCTGCCCCACTCATATGGTGCTTCCTAATACATCAGTATGTCAAGTTCTCCATAAAATTCATGTGGATATCGACTCATTTAGTGTGTATTTCAAATCTTTCTCACTTTGGCATTTTGGTGACTAAAGAATTATGACCTCTTGACCAACATTTGAAACAATGATGACACTCTGAATTTAACTTCATTTTTTAGTCAATCAAACAAGGTGTCTACATTTCCTCCTATTTTCTAAGCATTCCACTATGAATTGCGGCTATAAAGAGCAAATTGGGACAATCCTTGCCCTAAGGGAGCTTATACTTTACTAAAAATGATATAAAATATGCATATATAAGTAACTATAGGATCTATACAAACTAAAATCATAATGATGAAGAGAAATGTCACATTAAGAACCATCAGATGAGAAAAGACCAGCTGAAAGGAGTATCACTGACCTGAAAATTCCAAGAAACTAGGGCTTCCAAAAAAGAGAGATGAGGAAAGAGAACTTTCTCAACATAGGGGTCAGGGGAGCATTTTTTTTTTATGTACAATGGCAGAGGCAAAAGAAAATGGCACATTGAGTAAGGAGGACATTAAGAGACTAATTTAGCTGATGCAGATAGTTTATAAAAAGAGAATTAATTTGTAATCAGTCTGGGAAAGTAGGCTACAGCCAGATTGGTAAGGGTTTTAAATGAAAGAGCTGGATTTGATTTTGAGATTCTTGGACGAGAGATTCCCAGTCCACTAAGAATCATAGAATCATATATTTATATTTAGGAAGAACCTCCTATATTAACTAGCTTTTCTATCAAGGAAGCCCAGTCAGATCTCTGGCTGTTCTGGCAAACTTTTAAAGACCAAGGGATGTCACTAGGTCAAAAGGACCATGGTAATCCAAAAGGGTAAATTTCTGCTCACAAAAAATGGTATGTTTATATCTTATATTACTTTTTCCTTCCTTCTTCCATGAAATTAAAGGTTTCAGCCAATGATTCCAAACACATTTTCACTGAAGAATATAATGGTATAAAGTTAATCCATATTCTCATTGCTTGCTTCAGTCATTTCCAAGAATATAAATCAAAAGAATTGCTTTTCCTCACTCCTTCAGAAAGTTCATCCACTGTTATGACTGGCTCTAGGGATAAAATCTAAATAGACATTATTATCCCTACCTTCTTACTACCTTCCAATTTTTTTATACACATTCCCATCAATTTTTCTCCATAAGATTTAGCACATCAGGAACTTTCATCAAGAATTTTGGTACATTTTTGTCCTCAGATATGTCTGGAATTCAATGGTCTTTATAATCTGGTCTCTCCTTATTTATCCCTTTTATTTTCCTGTATTCTCCAACATGAATTTTTCTTTTTCTCTAGTTGCCTTATACACTATAATCTTTTCCATAGATCCATACTTTTGGTATGTGTCATCAAAAATAGAGAGTTTCATTTGGCTTATCCAAATAAACCATTATACCTATATCCTCATCCCTATTGGCTATGACCTTATTTTCTCTTCAGTCAATCAAGGGTTTCTGCACTGAACATGATTATATTAGTATATTATTTATTTGGATAGGGGAAAGTTGAGCACTGAACTAAGGATTTCCTAAATCCATGACCAGTTTTCTCTTTGACATTCTAGATTGTCTAAGTAAGGCAGAACTTTCATTTATTGTTGCTTCTTTGTATTCTGAAAAAGACAAAGCTTTAGGGTTTGTTTTTGTTGATGGCCATGTCTATACACCAACTTGTGTTCCAGGTCTTAATAATATTAGAAAACTGTAACACCTTCTAGGGATCAGTAGGCAAAATGCCAGAAACCATATTCAAAAATTCCTGATGAGGATTGAAATACAAAGTTGGCATATTCAGTGTCTTCTAGTAACTTAAGGCTCACAGCAAACTTTAAAATTAATCTAACTTAATATTCCAATTTGGAAGTTTATCATAATTAGTGTGTGTATGTATTCATGTCTGCATAGGTTGAAGTTTAATGGTGGCAAAATGAAGAAGTGAAAATGAGATAAGACTTAATATTCAATTAATATCACTGGAAACTTCATTAGAGTGATACTTAGACCCAAGAGTCAAGAGATGGATGCATGTGTAGGATGAGATATGTGAATGGGAATGTGTGATCGATTCCTTAAGTCATAAATTATTTTTGAAACATGAGGATTTATTTGATATTATTTTTCTGTTCTGAACCTTAGCTTGAAAATGCAATTAGGCATAGAAAACAGAACAATTGCCACATTTGGTCAAAAAATGGCAGGGGCTATAAGGACTGGGACATCTAGGGTTGAAGAGGCAGTGGTGGCAAAGGTACAAAATTCAAGGCTGTTAGGACTTGACCTCCATTACAAAAGTAGGAATGAAAGAACACTTGGTTATGGATAAAAAGATCTAATTACTCACTTTAGATGTTCCACTTATGTCCATGTTACCTTTGACAAGTTTCTTCATAACCCTTTTCTTCAGTTTCCTTTCTTTTCTTTTTGAGAAATGATGATGTTGGCATAAATAATCTCTGAAATCCCTTCCAAAACTTAAGGTTTTGAGGTCAATGCTCTTGATCATATAGCATGACTATTGCTATTTCTTGACACTTCCTTCCATCAGGAGGTAAAGAACATACATAAATCAATGCATAAAATTTAGGAAAAACAAATGTTATTGTTCTTTTTCTTCTCTCCTCTTCTTCCCCTTCTTTCTCCTCTTCTTCCTTTTCTTCCACCTCTTGTTGCCCCTCCTCTGCTTCTCCTTTTTATCTCCCTACTAAGTAAACAAGTTAATAAACATTCTTAACTGAATCCTTACCAGATGCTATGCTAGGCTATGATCTGAATCTAAGTTCTGATTTTATTGCTTTAAATAGAGAGGTATCTGAGAAAATTGAATGTCTGTATATGCCTATGTCTTCCTTATCTCATTCCCTTTCAATTTAAGATCCTCTGACTTGCAACTCTACCTTTAACTTTTACTTTCAAAAGGCAAATAGATTTAGAAATGAAAGAATATTATTTCTTTTAAAATTTCCATTGGGCTTTTTTTTGGGTGGGGGGGGGGGGGGAGCGGCCAGGTAGTACGGCGAGTAAGAGCACCGGCTCCAGTGTTGAGAAGACCAAGGGATCGGAAACCCGGGCTCAGACACTTAGCACCCACCCAGAAACACCTGGCCGTGTAACCTTAAGCAAGTTACTTAACTGCCATTGCTTAGGGGAGGCCAGGTGGCTCGGCGAATAAGAGCACCGGTTCCAGTGTGGGGATGACCTGGATCAAATCCGGGCTCAGATACTCAGCACCACACCCAGAAACACCTGGCCATGTAACCTTGAGCAAGTTACTTAACCCTGATTGCTTAAAAAAAAAAATTCCAGTGGGCGATTTTTTTTTTCAGTACTTTACTTTTGTACTTCACAATTAGATCCACAAAGACCCAGCATCTATATCTATATATAAAACTTCTTTACTATGTCAGACTGGGTACATTCTTGTACTGTGTCTTTATAGGTTCACTACAATGTGATGCATTTTATAAAAGTGGGCAGAGAAAAAAATTTCATCTATTTACATTTATTTCTTTAATTTTGAATACTATCCAGAAACCAGTGGCATCATAGAATATTTGACCTTGGAAGGGATCTTACAGGTTTATTCTCAATTTCTCATATTTTTTTATAAGGGTCTTCTTATTTTCAGGGTTTTCCCTCCAAAAATGGTACCAAGTTAATTTAATAATATAAATATCTGACACATATAGCTTAACTAAAATGAATCAGTGGAGATTATCCAGTTTCAGAGGAAAACATGTATCCAATATTATGAAAAAATATAAAATTCTTTGAGTTGATATAGGTGACTATGTAGTCATTAGATAGATACTTTGTAAGACCAAATCTATTGAAAATTGGACCTTAGACTCTGGAGCATGAATGCATGATGTCAAGTCAACCATTATTTATTAAGTGCCTACTGTGTTTGAGAGATGCAATAAAGACTAGAAGTGCAAAAAAAAGTACCTTCAAAGAACTCATGGTCTAATGCATGGATTCCCCATTATTGTAATCTAATCGATGTGTACTGGTATATGTTATGACATAATTTGAAGTATCATTGTCAAAAGTAGAATGGATTGAGTGAGGTACTGGAAGTCAGGAAGACCTGGAACCTACTTGTGTCTCTGTCGTATACTATGTGACCATGGGCAGGTACCTTAAACCTTCCTGAGCCTCAATTCCCTCACACATAAAAAGGAAGATAACAATGCCATAATACCTATATTGACTATATCTCATGGTTTCTGTGAGAGTCAAATGAGATAATTCACATAAAAGGCTTTCCAAATTCATATATATATATATGCATTTATATTTGTATTATACACACATGTGTATGTATACATGCATGCATGTGACATATAATCGATATCTTATTATCTTCTCATTCTCATCATTTTCAACATAGTTCAGTTAGAAAGAATCCAGGGGAAATCCATTATCCTGATACCATTTAAAATTTTATATTCTGTGTATCATGGCACAGCTAGATAAATTAATTGCCATTTCGAATTAAATAAAATTATTCGGATATAAAGTCATACTCTTTAGAATCATGAAAAACAACCTTTAGAGCATTTCAGTAACAGACAGAATGAAAGAGATAATATGGACATCATCCTTTTCCCACATGTTTTTCTTCTTCTCTGCTAAGTGTCTCTATTTTGAAAATATTTAATTTCACTAGATTGTGAACTATTAAAGTATAAGGATTGTCTTTTCCTTTCTTTGTACCACTAGTGCATAGCACAGTGCCTGCACATAGTAGGCACTAAATAAATGCTTGTTATATTATGCACATGTGAAATAGTAGTGTCTATTAAAAATATTGTCAAGTGCTTTTAAAAGATATTACCATTTTGAACATTGGATGGCTATTATTTCCAATTCAGTGGTTACAGTCTGGGTCCTGGACAGTCTACTGGTTAAGTTCCATACTATAGTTAAAAGTCTTTTGTTTTATATGGGTAATTATATAATTTTATATAATATAATAATATAATAAAAAAAGTATTTGTTTTATATGGGTAATCTTCATTTTTAAAACAAGAAATAAGCTTTGCACTTAGAGCAGATCATTACTACCTCATGCCCAGACTACTGCAATAACAGGTGGTTTGGCCTCCTTTCCTTGTCCCTCTCCCTCATCTTTCCCCACTCCAGTCTATCCTCCACTCTAGCTATTGTCCTTTAGCACAGTGTTACCACATCAGCTCTGCTGCCATCACCAGTCACAAATCTACTGGCCCCTTATTATCTCCAAAATCAGATTTAACATCTCCTATTTGACTTCCCAGTTCTTTCCTAACCTTACTCCCATCTTTCCTGTCTTATTCTCCTTATCCATACCTTATTCTCCACAAACTTTACAATTTCATGACACAGGCCTTTTAATTGTTCTTTGTCCAGGACACACTGCCTACCAAGTCATTCTCTTTTTTCTGGATGCTTGCCATGGATTGTTTGGAATGCTTTCCTGATTCACCTCTACCTCCTGGCTTCCTTGGCATTCCCTAAGATTCAGCTGAATTCACACTTTCTGCAAAAAGCCTTTCCTTCTCTCTTCTCTCATAGTTAGAATCTTCCCTCTGAGATTACCTAATAGTTAGAACACTCCCTACCCATACTAAGCATTTAATAAATGCTTTTTGATTGACTGTTTGTGGTGAAATGGATTGAGTGCTGAGACTGGACTTAGGAATACCTGAGTTCAAATCTAGCCTCAGACACTTACTAGCTGTGTGCTTTTGGGCAAATCACTCAACCCTGTTTGCCTTAGTTTTTTTTTTAATCTGTAAAATAAGTTAGAGAAGAAAATAGAAAACCATTTCAATATCTTTGCTAAGAAAACACCAAATGGGGTCATGAAAATGCAGATATAACTAAACATCTGAAGACTGAATTCTAGCCAGGTCAGGTGGGTGCCTTTTATTTCAGAGCTTGAAGTGAGATTTTATATAGTCTCTACCATTCCTGTGTATAATCTACATTACTCATTAAGTTCAATTTCTTAATCCTTCTTTAACTACTGGGGGTGATAATTTGTTTGTCAGCTGCCTCAGTTTCCCCCCAAATATGTATAGCCCAGTCATTTGTGTAGTGGTTTTTTGTTGCTATTTTTGTGGTTGATATCATGTCACTCAAGAGTTTTGTTTGCTTACATTCTTGGATCTTATTAATTTCATCTAGAAATAAATCACATATTTGTGTTATCATTTTAATGAATTGCATGCTGTTTTGCATCACTTTTGAAAGTATCAGTGGTCTCTCCTGAAAAGACAGCATTGTCCTTGTGTCTTAGGCTCCTTCAATGCCTGGCACAGCCCTGAATTTATAGTTGCACATAATGACTGCCTATTGATTACCTGATAGAACTTAAAAAACAATTTTTACATGGAAAGCCACATACTTAAAAAAAAACCAATTGATAAAGTTTTCATGTTTTTATGTTTCCACCAAAATAAAATGGAATACATTCATTTTTATATAGCACCTTTCAAGTTTGGTTTTCAAAAGCATTTTATCTATATAAAGTGTTGCTGTCTTTGTTGCCTTTTTCTTGGGAGGAGTGAAAAGATTCTCTCCTTAAGTGCTATCTTAATCTTTCCGTGCTCAGCAGCCCTGTCAGCTTCTCAATTCTGGGTGTTACTACAGCTCTGAGTGATCATCCTATGAATCAGGTGAGAGGAAAAACAAACCAGGGCTATGTTTTGTCTTCCTGTATCAATCCAGCCATGGGAATAGACTGGATTGAAAACAGTTGCAAGGATCATTACCTCAAAGGTGGAAAAATTCCGACTGCACTTTATGTGGAGTGCCTTTTTCCACCAGATAGCAAGGAGAATTGGAGAGAACCACAGAAGCCAGTGCTGGAGAGCTAAATTTAACCTTGGCCAATATCCCTGCCTTCTCTTTCTTTTATCATTTTAAGAATGTACTAGTTAATTTCATATCATGCAGATATGCAGAAATTCCACTAAGCACATTATAATTGCTAAATAATTGAATTTATCTAGTTTTTTTTTATTTTTGATACAATTATAAATGCATTTGTTGTCTTGCACATCAGAAAATGACCTGTTTAGAGGAAGAATATTTTCATTCTATGTATTTTGAGCTCCACCAACCAATAGAGCATGTGGCATAGTAGATATTTAATAAATGTTTGTTGGCTAATTGATGGATTCTATGTAACAAAGATCTATAATTTTGTTTAAGTGGGCACTCCATACATGCAAATGCCAGGCAATATAATACTTTGAAATGTAATGTACTCCCAGTTCCAGAGTTTTTCATTGCCTGTTCTCCTTGCTTAGGACTCTCTCTCTCTCTTCATCTCTTCACCCTGGCTTCTCTGGCTTTTTTCAGTTTCATCTCAAATCCCATCTTCTACAAGAAGCTTTTACAAATCCCTATGAACATTAATGTCTTTGCCATTTATCTATCTGTGTGTATATATATATATACACATGTATGTAATACACAATACACACATATGCATAAATAGACCTGCATATGTGTATCTGTATATATGCTCATATAAGTGTTTCTGAATACATACAGACATATGTGTGTTTATATATTATATGCATATAGAGATAGTTCAAAAACTATCTCTTTGTCTTTCTGCGTCTGTCTCTTTCTTTCTAAGGTTGTATATAGAGCAGGAACTCTGTAAGGTCTGGAATCCCCCTGGCTGAGAACCCTGTACCTACCCCATAACCATGGGGTATTTTTGGGGGGAGTGTTCTTCTGATACCAAAGAAGAGGCCAATTATTTTCAGATGATAGGAAGCAGTTTATTGCATCATTATGGATATTTACAAATGGGGGAAAACTTTCATCTTGGGCAGTGGCCCTTTAGTAGATCCCTGCAAGAGAAACCCCAAAATCCACATGGTAATTATAGAAAACAGAAAAAGGGAGGAGGAGCCAGATAGTGCATCCCTAATGATTGGTGGATATATGTACATATATATGTGTATGTATGTATGTATATATATACACACATACACACACACCTATATATACATATATGATCTGCTTTTAAGCCAATGTTGCACCCCAAAATATATTTGTATATTTATCATGTACCAGTGACACAGGGGTCATGATATTCTTGCGGAGGTTTTCGTAGGTCACAATATAGAAGTTTTGACTCAATACTAAACCATGATTCAGCATCCAAGTTATGATTTGTTAACAGGTCACCAAGTTAGGTCTCCTAGTTTTCATAGAGTTTTTATGGCTTTTCACTTATTACTGTATTTTATGGTTTTTCCCAAATCGGGATCGCAGAGACTCCCACCCTTCTTTATATTCTCAGCAGTTAGCCCAGTGGCTGACATATAGCAAAAAATGCAACATAAAAAATGCAAATAGCTTAAAAATGCAAGTTGATTGATTGACTGATTGAAAATAGCTCTTAGGAAGCTGCATGAGGAGTTTAAATGAACTGATTATGGCCCTAGAGTTATATGTCCTAGGGGACATTTAAACTTATTTCTTCCTGACAAAGTCCAAAATCTCTGTACTGTGAAATACTGTTTCTCCCTTTTATGGAAGTGTTTTTCCCCATCTTTTGTTTAAATACACACACACACACACACACACTTTCACACACACACACACACACACATATATACACTTACATACTTTTATATATATGCATATATGCCTTTTTAGTATTATGTTCATTTCCAGGTATCTCTTCCCTTATTGAGAAAATCATGCCTTGGAAGTAAGAGTAAAAAAGGGGAAAAAAAAGTGAAAAAAATATAACCAACAAATCAATTGTGTCTGAAAATCTTAGTACATCCTAGTCACTCACATAGAAAGGGTGGGGGCATATTTTTATATCATCTTCCAGGTCAAGCTTGGTCACTATAATTGCAAGGTAGTAGATATACATTTTATCTTTCTATTAGAATTCTTTCTCATATATACATATACACGTATGCACACACATTTAAAACAGAAATAATTTGGAATAAGTTGTGCTTTCTCATTTTATATGATATCAAATTTAATAGTACAGAGAGTGGATGGTATTTTCAATAGAGTAAAGTTATAAGTGACAGGAAGTTCTGATCTGACCTTATTGACAGGCACTTACTATGTAACCCTAGGCAAGCCATAGACTTCTATAAGCATCATACAACCTTCTACAAAGTTATAGATTGATGAGAATTAGTTTTTGTGGAGGGTGCTAGCATACACACAAATGCATCCATATGTGTATGCATTTGCATGTAGATATATGTATGTGTATGTCTTTATATGCATATTTGTATTTTTTTGCTTTTGTTCTGTTGTTTCAGTGATGTCTGTATCAACCTCTTCATGATACCATTTGGGGTTTTCTTGCCAAAGATACTAGAGTTATTTGCCATTTCCTTCTCTAGATCATTTTACAATTGAGGAAACTGAGGTAAAAAGAGTTAAGTGATTTGCCTAGGGTCACACACTATTAAGTGTTTGATGTTGAATTTCAACACACACAGAAATGTACATATATGTGCATATATGTATATACAATTATGTACACATGTATATATGTACACACATGGACATGTATATGCATGCATGTGGGTATATATAAATACACAGCTCTATTTATGTATATACATCATATGTATATATTGTATATGTATATATGTATATGCATATGTCTATTTGCCTAGCAGCAAGATCTCTGAGTAAAAAGGTATATGCATTTCAGTTACTTTCTTAACAAAGTTCCAAATTGCTTTCTAATGTGCTTAGACTTAATTAGTGGGATTTCCGTAACCTGCCTATATTACCTATTCACATCTTTGGTCCCCTTTACCATTTTTTCCAGTGTAAGTTGAAACTACCAAGTTATTTGAATTTGTATTCCTCTTATTATTAGTATTTTGGAGAAATTTTTCTCTTGTGGTTATTATTATTTCTCTCTTTAAGTATTGAATTTTAAAAGCAACTTCCAACAGGGTCAAAACACTTCACTAATACAGGTCCCCACAAATCTATGGCTTTGTAGGAAGTTGTGTGAGGCACATAGAGGTTATGTGGCTTGCCTAGGGTTACATAATAAGTGATTGAGATTGAATTTGAGCTCCCTGCCTGCTGTCCCTTTATTCTATCAAAAATGCCATGTATTATCTATACTTTATATTTGATATCATGTAAAATAAGAAAGTATAACTCATTCCAAAATCAAGCTTATTGAAGGTAACTTAAAATTTAATACGATAAAGAAGTTTTTATTTTTATTTTTACCCCACATATAATTAGACTTGCAGTAGTTACATAATTAAAATTGCTCTTTCTTCCATTTTTCTCTTCCAACCCTGGAGTGATAACAAATAGTCACTTTTCAGCCTTTAGATGCAGAGAGGGAGTGGCCTGATTCCTTCAGATGTCAGGCAAGTCACTTTCCCTTAGTCTCCCCCATCATTACTGTCTTCCTATTTTATAAGTAATCCCATTCAATATCCAAAATAAGGCCTTGGGAAACCTTGTGTATTTCAAATTTTTTATAGAGTTTTACTCAGAATTCATCCTTTGGTTATGTCACAAAAACAGAACAAAGCAGTAATCATGTCTGCAGCATGTACTTTAACCTTAGGAAACCAGGCAGTTCTGGTCACATTTCTTAATTTTTTATTGCTAAAATGTTTTGTCCTTGTAAAGCCATGCCTGAGCAGCTTTCCAGAGGACTACTGATGTGGATAGCTTTCAATGTTCTGATCACACAAGAAAATCCCAAATGTGGCCACTGAGTCAGAAAGGAATGAAGAACAACAATGATATATTGGGAATACTGAAGTTTGTATGTCATAAAGAGCTATTGAAATGTCTAGTTGTTTTCCTTTGTTTGTATGTTTTTTATATTTTTTATTCCTGTGTGCTCTTTCTTTTTTTCTTTACCTAGATTAAAAGCACATCGAAGGCAGGGTCAACCACAGTGATTTTTTTTTGTTTGTTTTTCATAAACAGAGCACTTCCCAGCACAGGGTTTGTTAGTATATATTTAATAATTATATGGCACATTCAAATGAGTGTCAATGCCATGAATTTCTTTTTTTCCCCACTTAACAAGTATTTATATTCTCTCCCTTCCTTCTCCTTACACTGGAAAAACAATGAAGGCAAACAAAACTTGCATAACAAATAGGTATAAGAGAAAATAAACACCCTTATTGATCATGTTCAAAAATGCATTTCTCATTTTGCACATTGAGATCATAAAGCCATGGTCAGGAAGTGGGCAACATCCTTCATCATCAGTACTCGAATGAATGAATGCTTGAACCATTTATAAAGCACTTACTATGTTCAATGCATTATACTAAGTGCTAGAGACACAGACAAAAAGAAACACAGTCTGCTCTCAAGGAGCTCACATTCCAATGAAAGAGTACATTGGAATTGAGGTTGGCTATTGTGTCGATTACAGTTCTTAAATTTTTGAAAACTGTCCTTTCTTTTTAATGCTATTGTTATTGTAGAGATTGTCTTCCTTATTCCACTCACTTCACTGTATAATCAATTGATTTTTAAGTCTTCTTAAACTTCTCTTCACCTGTTCTTACCACAAAATGGCAACAATATTCTATTACATTCAGAGGTGGCAGCTAGGTAGTTTAAATCTACTCGCATATACTCACTAGCAGTGTGACTCTGGGCAAATTACTTAACCAACCCTGTTTGTCTCAGTTTCATATGTAAAATGACCTGGAGAAGAAAATGGTAAACTGCTAGTCTATCTTTGCCAACAAAACACCAAATGGGATTACAAAGAGTCAGACACTACTGAAACGACTGAAAAACCACAACACATTCATAGACCATAATCTGTTCTACCATTACTCAATTTATAGATACCACCTTAGATTCAAGTTTTTTTGCCACCACAGAAAAGAGCTGCAATAAATATTTTTGTACACATGCAACATTTTCCTCTTTCCTTCAACTCTTTGGGAGTAAAGGAAAAGTATCATAAGGGACAAATGAAAAGGAAAACCCTATGCCTTCCAAGTAAATACCATCTATGACCTTTTTCAAGATCATTAGCTGTGGTTTGTCCAGAACAGTCCATCAAAATAAATAGCTCTTGGTCATGGCTTCACCAGGTAAAGGAAACACAGAGAAGTTGGGTCATTTCTTTGATGAGAGAGAAAGTGTTTGACACATTCTATTAGATTCTGTCAGGGAACATTATTTGTGTGAAATCTTTGGTAATCATTGCTACTTGGGGCATTATGGCCCAGTTCACCAACCGAATAACAAACTCTTAGACTAAGAAGTTTAGGGCTTGAAGAAACTGTTCCAACTCATCATTTTACAAAGTAGGAAACTGACGCTATAGGATAGACAGTCTTAGTGTCATAGAATTAGAATCTAAAGGAATTTCATAAGACATCTAGCCCAAGATCTTCACTTTTAAAGAGGGAATTTGAGGGCCAGAGTTCTTCAGTGATTTGCCCAAGGTGGTATAGGCAGCATAGATAGGAAGTCTAATGATGTTCTCTGAATCCAAATTCAACTAGCTTTCAGTCTACCATTCTCCTTGCCTAGTGACCTCCCAAGGCTCTGAAAACAGTATCTGTGATGATCTCTGGTTTATGCAGAACAAAGGAACCCAAATCTGTCTATCACTATGATTTTGGCTCTGTAGTCAAAGTATCTTGGTTCAAACCTCCCCTCAAATTCTTTATACTTATGTGACCCTACGCAAGTCATGTGGCCTTTCTAATTCTCAGTATCTCCCTTAAAGTGAAGAGGTTGAATGAGACAATGTAGCTAACTTTCTTTTAGTTGTCATACTGTCATCATCCTAAGGTTCTGAAATCTATGATACAAAAGCAGGGAGAGAACCCCAAACCTTCCAAACCCAACCATCTGCATTTGCTGAGCTCTCTGCCAGCCACGATTTCTCTACTATCAGAAATCTGCTGTTTTCCTTTTCCAATTATGTCAACCATTCAATTTATTGAAACCAATGACCTGCATACTATTGTGCCTTTTGTGTAGGATTTAACCTGACAAAGCAGCAAATGGCTTGCATTTGGAGCTTAGAAAAATGTAAGAGCCAATTGTTTTCTTTAGCGCAGCCAGCACTACATACTTCCCCCTTAATTAAGTTCTCAGACGTCGCCTGATTCCACATTAGAACAGTGATGTTTGCAAACTCAACAAATGGATCAGCTGGCACCGGCCATTATAATATACTGTCGGCATAGCTCCAGCTTGGCAATAAGCCCGAGGAATTGCAAGTGGGCCATCCGTATATTTAGATGCAAAAGTGCTGATTAAAATAAAGAGTGAAAATGAAAGAGGCCAGCAGCTTTGTTCCCCTTTGTTTTTCATTCAAGTGAGGGGCGGGATGGATTGCTAGGCTTCAGTTGTCATCCTCACCCTCTACAAGGAAGAAAACTAATCCAAATAGATAAGACCTTAGCATCTTTTGTGCTGTAGAGATGATGGCAAAAATGTTTTCTCATTTTCCTCTCTGTCGATCTTTATTCAGCCTTGTGGCCTTAATGTCTTCATCCCTTTGGGTCAAAAGTCGAATTTTCACACCAAAGATATGTTTCTCTCTATTTTTTAAATGTTTTGTTTTCATTGTTTTTCCAGTAACTGTAACAGTGGAGGCTAATTTTATTAATTAAAGTCAGTAATTAGGTCAAGGTGAACCAGCCGTGCCTCTTTAAAGGGAACTCAAGGCTGTCTTCCAGGAGAAATCAGAGAAGCAGAAGTAGGAGAAATGAGAGGGAACTATTCAGGTAGAATTGGAAAAGAATCTGGCTCTCAATTTGACTCTGGTTCTGTAGATGAGAACCTCTAACAGAAACCTGGATCTATTTTCTGTGGCTATAATAATCAGTTTGAAGAGGCATCACATCAGGAGTAAGGAAGAGAACAGTTATAGACTGATCAACAGACTAAGAAAAATGGCACTGACCTGGAGTTAGGAAGATCTGAGTTCAAATCCTACTTCACATGTTTGGTAGCTGTGTTATCCTGGGAGAGTCATTTAGCATCTCTAGACTCTAGTTTTCTTATCTCTGAAAAGAGGTGGTTTGACTTGACTTCTGAGGTTCCTTTCAGTTCTAAATCTATTACCCTGGGATTCTATGATCAGTGGTGGGGCATGTGGGTCCTTAGTTATATTCTCCAACATACAATATCTTCTGTAAAGCTTTCATTGCTGAGTCCTGGAGCTGGTTTTGTGCCCCTCTCAGGAGAAGATTGTGATGTAAAACTCTCTGGTCAAATGGGACTTCTCAGGTGAAGGGGAAGTCTGGAGGGCCTTCCTTGGCTTTAGTACATAGGACACCTGCTATACTTCTATGGCACAAGCAGCTACTCCACCCCAGGAGGGAGCAAGCAGAGAAGGAATTGGTAGCCATGAGACATCTCTCTGCTTCAGCTGATAAGGAAGGAGACAGGATCAGGGCTCCCTGCTACCACTGCAGGGGCAGGATTTGGGGCAGGCCATGGAATATGTGATTATGCCAAAAAAAAAAAGTTTAAGAACGCCTACATCAGTATTGGATTGGATGGCTATTGAGTTCTTTCCTGTTTGAAACATTCTATGATTCCACAATTTTGAGATTGCCAAGTATGCTTTTGCCATGGACACTCTGTTGCCTCCTAGGTCACGGGCTCAGAGCTAAATGTGAAGATAGAAACACAAGTAACCACTATCTTTAGTCACCCTGAGTGTCAATTTTTAGGTTTTCCATGAATAAAATCACTCTTCTTGCTGCTAAAACTGAAATCTCCCTCTGCCTTTGTTGACCTCAAACTGAAGTAAAGAATCTCCTAATATGGTAACATGGTCTGACCTTTCACCCTCCCCCCCCACACACACACTCCAGGCCATGTTTTTTTTTTTTCCCCCCTATGATGGATTTCTATGCGGACCAAGATTATTACTATAGCAACTTGCTATTCATTGTACACTTTTAGCTAAGACACACTTACCTCTTTCTTCTGCCTATCATCAATGGACCATCATCATGTTAGCCATTACTAAACCTTAAGCATCTGTTTCACAGTGAACCTCTAAAGTTCTATGAACTGAGCTTGACTTTGAAAAGAGGAAAAATCTCTGTTGAACCATGTGCAACTCAATCTGAAAATAAAAGGACCTGTCACATGCCAAAATAATCTCTTAATGTCTCTATGCTTGCTCTTTATAAGGTTGATTCTTTAAAAAAAATACTTAACTAACTACAAATACTCTGTTTAAACATGACATGTGCTAGTAGTGTTTACATTTGGTTGTTTTCATGTATAATAATATCAATAATATTAGGAAAGAGAAATTGAAATCCACACTATTTCTATAATTGCTGGTCTAGAAGGGTATTTTGCAGGAGGAAAAAATGTCTTATAAATTCAAAGAGCTATAGAATCATGAATATTCATGTTGGAATCCCACCTCTCAAACTTACCAGTTCTAAGACCATGGACCAGTTATTATGACTCCCTGAAATTCAATTTTCTCATCTCTCAAATGGGGATAACAATATCTTTATTAGCTATGTCATAGTTTTCTCCTGCATACATATACACATAGACATATATGTACATATATAGATACACATGCACATAAAATACACAAATCTATAAATACACACATATGAAAGACATTTATATGCATTGTGTATTTTATGTATGCATTTATGCATGCATATTTATTATAATACACAATAAGATAGATAGATAGATAGATAGATAGATAGATAGATAGATAGATAGATAGATAGATAGATAGATAGATGATATTTTGCATGTTTTGGAAGGGAGAGTAGTCCAGACCTGTGATTACACTGGTTTCAGAAGTCTGTTTAAGAAAATCAATTAACAAATATTTTACAAACTTATCAAAGAGTGTCCTAGGGCACTGAGGGGTGCTTAAGGATCTTGGCCAGGTGTTCCCAATCAGTGTGTGTCAGGGACTGTTGGTAAGGCCATGTCTTCCTGCCTTCAGGCCAGCCCTTCATCAACTCTGTTACACTGACTCACAATGTCTGTTATAAATATAATGTAATAATCTAAATGTGAAACTTGGTTATGCTTATTGACAGAGAAAGAGGCAATATAGCAAAATGAATAAGGAGCTATTCTTGGAGTCACAAAGACTGGATTTCAAGTTAAGCCTGTGATACCTACTTGCTTAGCGACTGACCCTGGGCAAATTGTTAAAATTCTCAATAAACTACAAAACTGGGACAAAAATAAAATAAAATAATACTATATAAACTATTGATACAATGACAATTAGAGAATTGTTGAATGGTTATTAAAATTATATCCTAGTTGGCCTGCATTCTGCCATTCATTCCTGCCCCTGAAATTTATCATACATATTAGTTCAACAGATCTACCAGATGAGGTCTCAGCTGCCATTTCCACAATACATAATTTTACTCTACATGACTTCTCTTGCCTTATAACCCTCAATTCCTGTCTCCCCTCCAATATTACTCAGACTAGCCATTTAACTCTGTCATGAATACTCCATTCAGAATTCCCATTTCTCTGCCATCACTTAAAATACTTCACACACTTTCTCCTCCAACTATAACAGTCCTATCCTTTGTCAAAGTCTAGTCCAATTCCAAGCTCCATGATGTCCTTTTTGAATATTTCAGATCTGTAATGATAGATCATTTTGGGCAAACCAATGGAGAAGTTTAGCATAGGGCACAGGAATTAGCAGCTGTTTTAAGAACCCTCATAAGTGCATCAGCTTCCCCTCCCATCCTGCCTCCATCCTGAATCATGAGGTAACATAGAAATTGGAAATGAAAACAATTTAAACATTGTACTCTCTCCAGCTTTCACAGTGAAAAGTCACAGAGGCAGTGTAAAGTCAATGAATCAGGAGTAATAGTGTATTGTTAGGAGGAATAGCAAATAAGCCATTATTGTGATGGATCAGAGTAAAGTACATGCCTGGATTTCCCTTTCTATCACCAATTCCCAGAAACTTTCCCCTAAAGTTCCCATCAATTCTTCATTAACAAAGATTTCTTTCTGTGAATATCAGGTGCCCATGTTAATTCTTCCAAGTTTGGAGGAATAAATAGCCATAAAGGCAAGCCAAAAAATTATTGGCTACTGTGCTTTAGAAGAATAGGAAAAAAAAAAGTCGGGGGAGGGTCTGATCAGGAGCTATCTGGATAATTAAAACCTGTCATAACAGCTGCATAATGTATGTCTGCAAGGATTTTTATATGCTTTCTGTTATTTTTCTGTCCACGTGGTCTATAGAAATGTTTACCTTGTAATGACCATGTTTATCTTCACCCAAATTCCTTGATGACAAAATTATTAGTTGTGACTCCATTTCCTCCTGTACTATAGAACCTAGCACAGTAATGAGATCTAGTAGATATATAATGAAATGTTTTGGATTAGTTGTTGATTTTATTTATATTAATGAAGCTTTTAAAATTGTGTCTCTACTTTGTGGGTATATATTTTTAAATCTTTCATATATGTGTGTGTGTATAATATGTGTGTGGGCAAAAGAAATAGATTTACACACACACCTGCACACCCACATATGCACACAGAGTATTACCTCTACATTCCAGCTACAATTCCTGACTTCCTAAGGGTCCAGTTCAATAAAAGAAAATGCTTATTATTTTCTTCCCAAACACTTTGTATTCAATCTCTAGGGTTCCTTATGAATTCCCTAGGATTCAGGTTTCAAATTTAAGCATCATTTAAAAATATGCCTCGTGTACATTCTAATTTAGAGAACCACGGTCACAGCATCCAAAGAATCAATATTTTGCAGACATGATGCTACTTATCTTCATAAGTGTTTGTCTGATTGCAGTCACAATATCAATGGCCATAAAGTTGTATTTTTAAATAGGTTGGTATTCAAAGTATAGGAGGTAAGAATAAACAACAGAATGAGAGACTGCTGGCCAAACCCAACAAGTAGCCACCCCAGACCTTGAATGCCTATGTCAGTTATATGACCAGCTGACTAAGCTCAGAAATATGAATAGAAATTCCATTTCAGCCAGATATTATGGCAAAAAAAAAACCCCTTCACTAGAGGCCAGGAAGAATGTGGCTGAGTACACTGCAATTGTGATTATCACCAACACTCTGAGACTCCTAAGGGAAAAATCAAATGCAATAATTGGAAAATATCACAACTGAAATTTATACATTAGCATTCAAATTCAAAGTCTTTGAGTCATGGAAATGAGGTTTAACTATTTTTACTCAGAACTCATCAGAGACCATGTGTCAGACAATTAAATATAATTCCTGCGATTCACACAACCATAAATTTGCAAGTAACTCTAAATGAATATTTGTATTACCTGAAGTCTCATCTATGTACACGAGTAGTCATGGATTGTGGTTCTATTTATTTATTTATTTATTTTTGGTCAAATGCTTCAAAGACGTCTACCAGGGAATGGGTGAGGTCAATAGAAGACTGAATATTTCTATGATTGTTATCATTGGGGAAATGATAAGATCCACTGTGCTATGCCTAAACTATTATTTTACATATATTTTTAGAATTTGAGATCATTGTAGTATTATATTTCACTTTAATATGTTTAGTTGATACCTCTTTGAAAACATGTCCATAATTTTTAATAAAATCTATCCTGCAGCAAACTACAATAAGGCAATAATATATATTCATTTAGTCAATCAACAAACATTTTTGAAACACTATGTGTCATGCACTGTGATAAGCTCTGGCATGTAAAGAAAGACATGTAATACTTGCTCTCAAGGGTTCACTTTCTATTGAGGAGACAACCTTGGTCATGTTTTAGCATTTAAACCTGATTGCAGATCTGTGGTTCACTGATTCTCAACCACGAGGAGAGAGGCATGCCTTGGGGTCATTCCTCTGACAATAGGAATGGAGTCAAAACATCTTTGAGCAGAATTGTGACTCCTGTCTATATCTCTTTGTAAGACTGTGGTAATTCTATCTCCCTCCTGGTTCTGTTTGCTTCACATTGAAATATCTCATCTCTTCCCAAGCTTCTCTGAATTCTTCATATTTTGTGTTTATTATGTATAACAATGGATCATGTTCCATTCCATTTCTCCATTATATTCCTATGCTACAATTTTAGGGGTCATCTAGGTGGCACAGTGGGTAGGGCAGAGGACTGCAAGTCAGGAAGACCTAGGTTCAAATCTAGTCTCAGACATTTGCTAAATGTATAACACTACTTAAGTCACTTTACCTCCCTTTACCTCAGTTTCTTCAATTGGAAAATAGGGACAATAACAGGACCTGATACACAGGGTTTTTCTGAAGATAAAATGGGATCATATTTGCATAATGGCAGGCAAATAGTAGTTACTTCACAAATGCTTCCTTCCCTCCACCTTTGATTTGCATTAACTTTGTTTCTACATTTTAGCTGCCACTAAAATGCTAGTATAAATATGTTCTCTTAAAAATATCATAATTTTTCATGAAGATGTTCCATATCATCTGCAAATTTGATGTGAAAAATCCAGAGATCCCCACGTTGCAAGATATAAATTTGATACCTAATAGAAGCTTTAGCATAAAAATTATTTTAAAAAGCTATAAAGTCTTCTATTTACCAATTCATGATATTTACTTGATTTTGCAAGGAAAAATGTTATTTAGAAAAGTGAGAGGTAGCATAATGCAATATATGGGGAATGATGTTATCGGGGCAGAATGACCTGGGGCTGAGTCCTACCTATTGTAGCCCATTGCTAACGTGGCTCCAGGTAAACCAGGTGAACTCTGTAGCCTAAGGGGCTTCCTAATAACTAAAAGTAGCATGGAAGTCATTCAGCATTTGTAGATGACATTTCCTCATGAAAAATTGCCTATATAAGGGAAATAAACTGATCCAAACCAAATTAAATAGAATGATGATGATGATAAACATAGCACCGATAACTCCATGATGAGGTAAATGCACCAAAACTTCCATTAGAATAATCAGAAGCCAGAGAAGCATGTGTAGTAGGTTTTAAGCAAGTTAAACTGCACTTGAGTGCTACTCACTGAATGTGTGACCTTGGTCAGCTTTACTGCAGCTTTCTGTCTCTCAATTACTTTAGTTTTCTCCACTTGGATTCACTTTACTCTATCTAGGTATCTGTCTGTGTCTGTCCCTTCGTTTGTTTCTTATTTATATATTTGTCTATCTATCATCTATCTATCCTTCTATCCATTCATTTATACATCTATCTTTCTATTTTTCTTAATGAGTGAGTTGGGCTGGATGTTTCTGAAGATCCCTCCTTTTCTATAACCTATATTTCAAATGTATTTTATTTTCATCTCTGAGACAAAATGGCCTCTTGAGGTCTATCTGTATAACTTTGAAATTTACTTTAAAAAAGCAGCATAGCATTTGCAAAAAAACACCAACCATTAAAAATTGAAAGATTCAAAGAGGCACATTTTCATGAGAGTTAGTTATTGATTCTGCTTCTAATCTAAAAGGTAAAGTCTATCGCCTCTATTTCAAGGTAATTGTCAAACTTCATCAAATAGACAATGAAAGATTCCTTGGTTTGAGCCATCATCGCCAAAGTACATGGAAACCTTGACTGCCCAGAAGTTTAAAAAAGGGATACTTTCTGTCAGCACTTCTGACTTTTACCTGACATAAGCAAGGCTTTTTAAAGCTGACTTTTCTTTTAGTTTTTCGAATGATGTTTGGCAGTAGTAATGTAGGAAAGTCCTTTATCCAAACTCACATTATATAGGTATGAAATCATATGAGATATCCAATAGATAAATATAAGCAAGTATATTATGATGTTTGGTTTCAGTCCAGGTGTATGGGGAAACCTGAAAGCCTCCTCTGACCAGCTGGTGTAAGAGTTGCATTTGGGGTCAGAGACTCAAGGGGTATGTGTAAGGGGGAAGGGCGTGGTTAAGTGTTAGTGACTGACCAGACCCAGAGGATAACCCAAGCTAAAGGATGCCCTGGTAGCTACTTAGGTCAAGTTGCCTATATTCTGCCTGCTATCATTAAATATTGTAGTTGGTTGTTATGTCTGATGTCGAGAAGATCTTTTGGAAATATTTGAGTTAACCAATTGAATAAAAGAATACAAGAATTTGAGAGTTGAGAGACATATAGAAAAGTATCAAATCTTGTCCATACCAGTCTGAAAATTCCCTGTAGAATATCCATAGTGAGGTACAATTCAGCTTTCACTTGGAAAACACAAACAAAAAGAAACCATTGCCTCACAAGAGGTCTTTCCTTCTTTAGGATATTCTTCATTTTTTTTTTAAGTCCACATCTTTCTTCACAAATGTCATTTTTTTCCCTTTATCTTCCTTCTATAGCCTTTGAGTCCTTTTAGATCTCTCTGGAACCAAGTTAAAAAAAGTTTAACTTTTCTTCCATATAACAGTCCTTTAAACATATGGAGACATATAAGTATACATTTTATGAATTTTCTTTTGGGGAAATATGAATGATACTGGGTCTGGGGACATTAGAAAGGAGTGACTTAAAAATATTAATATAATTTTCCTTATTAAGACCCAGTTTTTGAGAGGCATGTAATTAGTTTGTTTCTTCCCTTTAGAGGAAATAAAATTTCTACACCATTCACACATCGTGATTCTGAAAATATTTATTTTAACCTATTGCAATGTTTTGTTACAAGCTCATTTTTCTTTTAAAAATGTTATTTCAAATCCTAGCTACTATTATTTCATTTTCTTCAAATCTTTTCTTATCTGTTCATTCTTCAAATTTGAAATAACATTTCTTAACAACTAACATTATTTTAATTTATTTCTGTTTCATTTTGTTTGGTGTTACTTTGCTCCCTATTTTAAAAAATCATGACATCTAGATGCATAGAAGTTAATTAAAATATTCTTAATTATTTATATAAGCACTATTTGTAGGAATGGATCAAAGGTAGCTTTGGAGTCTGAGAGCATCTTCCTAAAATTAGACGAAGTGGAAAGGTTCATGGTAGTTAGTAACAATTGTACTCTCATATTTGAAACTGTAAAATATTTTCACTATTTAAAGTATGCCATTTGCTCTTTCTTCTACTCCTATGCCCTCTCCTTCCCTATTCTCCTTCCTTTCCCCTCCACTCTCCTTTCACCTTATTTTTACACAGGTTACAAAGATCAGTTAAGCTTATCCTTTAAAGGGCTAAGGTTTGGCTTCTTGAAATATAAAAGGATATTGGTTTTAGTGTGGATGAAATTATTGAAAGTATAAAAAAGAATGGTATTAAAAACAAGAAATGGCACAAAAATGGTGCAAAAATAATTCCCTGGAGTGAAAAAATAGAACAGAATTGAGATACTGAGGAGGAGGGAGAATAGATTATGTAAGAAATTGATGGCTACCCATAGTCAATAGCTAATTTGTTAAAAAAAAAATTTTTTTGAACCCAAGACTATAGTTTCTATAGAGACAGACTTTGGGGCATATATTCATTTTAATCTGATACTCAAGTAACATATGTTTGCTAAAGAGTAACTGTAATTTTACATAATTATTTTTGATTGACTCCATTTTTGCATTATTTTTAATTGTGCTGATTGTTCTAATGAACTTCAAAACTGAAGTCATAAATGTATATTCATAACCTTCCTGGTTGGTTAAATGGATAGAAAAACAACAGCAAGAGTAGCCGAAATTTCTTCTGGAAAGAATAACATTTTAATTATTTTGTGAACTTTATGAACTAGAAAGAACCTTTGCTATCTTTGACCCATATATATCATTTAAGGGAAGCCTAGACGTCTCATATAAGTAAACTGATGTTCTGAAAGATAAAGTCATTAGTTGAAGATCATACAGTTTGTTGGCACCAATGTTGGGTATGGAATACCTGTGTATAGATTCCAATTTGGTGTAATGACCATTATGTCGCCCTCTCATCCTCACAAGAAAAATTCATGAATAATGGAATCAAACAAAATTAACATTTTATGGTTTTTTTTTTGTTTTTTTCCTCTTTCATTAAGTTAGGTTTATATGGGTATTTTACTCATCATAAATAATGTGTTTTTTATATGAAATGGAAATTAGGGATCAATCATTAGCACATTTATGGTTCCAGAATTTCTTAATAATGCCTGGATATATGTGCTGAGTATAGGCTGTTATATCAAGAATACTGACCCCAATTCTCAGTAATGCATTTGATAAACTACCTGATTTCTTCAGTAGGGAAGAATTATTTACAAACTAATGACTTCATCTCTGTTTACACTTGTAATATCAAGGATAGTAATTTGTTCCTTTTAAGTATCATCTTCATAAAAGCACCAGTGCTCCTGAATACGTAAAAATGCGTTTATATTTTCACAAGCATTTTTGAACTTAGTCTATCCATCTTGAATCTCACTATTCTGAATTCAAACTCATTCATACTATATCTGTACCTATGGATATACCTATACCTATACCTTTATAGATATCTAACTACACTGACATTTGTCTTGTCTCTCTTTACATACAGACAGACATACAATATCTTTGATCTATAAGTCTCTATTCATAATTGAATCTATATATAACTGTTTCCTTCTTTGTTTCTATATCTGTGTCCATACCCATATCTATATTTGTACCTGTAACTATGCCTATGCCTATACTTTTTTTCCCTTATTTTTCTATCTCTTCATTGCTAATACACCTATCTATGGATCTGTAGAATGCATTGTGTTTATGTATAACTGTAATATATACATATATATAAAGGTGCGGGTGTGTATCTATGTAATGCATGTATACACATTTGTAAGTTAATCTTTAGTTGCGCACATTCATATATATGCATATATTCAATTACTTAAGTAAATTAAGCTAATCAATTTTAATACTTCCTTATAGAATTGTAAACTAGTACATGCTAATTAAAAAACAAATAATGGCACTAGCCAATCTTGAAACTTCAGTCATAATGTGTGTAGTCGACATTTTACCAAGATGTAATTTATTTGCTGATTCTCCAAACATAACAGAATCACAGTATCACTAAAGTTTTGACAATGACGAACTCCCTATTGCACAATGCTTGCAAGGTACAATGCCTTGCATAGAGTAGGTGCTTAAAAAATGTTTATTGCCTTGACTTTCCACACAGTGGCCTTGTTGTATAGGGAAAGCCAGTATTATTTACTCTACTTTCCAGATGAGGAATTTAGGTATGTGAGAAAATAATGTACTTGCCCATGTTCCTATAGAGGCTAAGAATGTGTAGGCACTAGGGTGTTCTACGAAGACTGCAAACTCTAGCCACAGAGGATTTGGGATCTAATCTTATCATTGTCACTTGCTCCCTATACTGTCACTTGAAAGTGTTAAACAGAATTTTATGGTTATGGTGTTTACATTTATGGTTATGGTTTACTTTTCCCCTAAAAAGCATTTAATTATAAATAATTTGCCTAGGGAATAATTTTGGTGAGGGGAAAAGCAGTTGATGAGGATGATGAAGATTTTAACAATAAATTTATTTTTCTATTGATCAATTAAGATCAAATAGTAACAGTGAAACAAGTTGTGGTCCTGCTTCTGCTTATTTTCATTCATATTCTATAAATCCACGGTGTCAAAATCAAATAAGAAAAAAAAAATATCCATATCGGCCTCATATTGACTTTAAAACCACAAATTAATGCTATCTACGTTGTATTGTATTTTTATTAGCATTTCCAAATCACATTTTATTCTGATTTGTACTTTGGGAATTTTGCTCCCTTGTGCATCTGTCACCTCATGGGGGTAGGGTCTGACAGGAGTAGAAAGTGTCACACTAGGGAAGAAAATGATGTTTGTTTTTTCTACTGGCATAAATACATTTATTTGTAACACTAATTTCAATAGCTTCATTGAGAGCGACTCAGTAAAATTTTAGTAGTAGATATGATGATAATGATGATACATATTCCTTGTCCTTTCCAAATATGTATGTATATATGTTTGTTTATTATTTAGAACAGATCCGAGGTTTATAGAGATATGAGGCTTATAAAAAAAAAAGTTTTCCTAAATTTCAAAAATAGAGCAAAGGAGGCTGAACAGTAAATAGAGAAACAATAACTATTTTCAATGAAGAGTAAGTATTGGTATTCAAATGGCAACCCAAATGTTGAAGAGTTTCAAAAAAGTACTACTGATGTATAATCATCGGATAATCATGAATCATTGAAAGATTGTGGTATTTTCTTCTGCTACCTTCATATGGGAAATGATCGTAACATGTGACTGAATAGTAAATGATAAAAACAGAAACAATCTCATCCTGAATCTTTGAAGTAGATAGAAATGTTCCTATTAGGTCAATTAATTTATACCTGGATGGGATCTTGGACATCACCTAGCCCAACTACTTCATTTTACAGATGAGGAAACTGTGATCCAGAGAAGAAAAAACCGGTCCAATGTAACATAGGTAGAGAGTAGCAGCCCCAGTTATGCTAGTAGCAAATTCAACATTTTCTCACTGAACAATACCATTGCCCCTCTCATTGTTTAATTAATATCAAGAATTAATTTTGTGAGAAATTGTATTCTATCACTTTTTTATTTTAAAAATTCTAAAAAGTAATATGATGCATGTTTTCCTCAGGATGATCACTAACACGAACAATACATAGTCTGTTTACTAAGGCATGTTTTTTCTAACCCCTTTTTTGAGAAAAAAATGAATAAAAAAATTTCATGTGATACACACACGTATAGTTACATACTGATACGTGTGTGTGTGTGTGTGTGTGTCCTGTTATAGGGGTTTGGGTTTGTTATCCTCTAAACGGCACCAAAACTTACAGGTGTCAAAGGCTTGGGTTGAGCCAAGATTTTTCTAAATCTGATGTAATTCACTAGTAGCCACTTTTCCATAGTTCCTGTTAATAAATATATATATATATATATATCCAAATATACAAGTATGCATACTTATATACATATACATAAAAATATAAATACGCACCCATGTACAATATTACACAATATATAGTATACCTACACAACATTTACAGTAAATGTATTTATATATTCACACATATTTACAGCACACACATGCACATATATGCACATGTGTCCACACAGGCACACATACACAACTATATATATATGTATGTATGTATGTATGTATGTATGTAAACACACATAATCATCACAAGTATACATGGATAGACTTCTAAATAGGTCTCTGTCTTGTGCTTTCCCCAGCATTTAGCACTGTAGTATACAGAGATTGTTTAAGTTGGTAGGTTTTATAGCTGAGAAAAATGCAGTTTAGAGCTTTAAATGTTCCCTCACTCTCAGTTTTTAACTTTGCAGCAAGGATTTGAAAATAGGTTTCACTCCTTAATGCCAAATAGCAGTTATGTTTCTAATGGTGCCTCTAAACAGAGGGGGAAAATAATTCACACTGAATTAGAAAAATTAAGTATTTCATATGAGGCATTAAGTAGATCCTTCATAAAGAGTTACTTTAGACTTCATCACTCTTTGCTGGGAATTGTTGGAAATGTTATTTTGTCTTTTAGGTCTATTAGGTTACAATTCCTAACCATGAATGGGAATTGATAAATACTAAGCAGAATTTCATACACTTTTTTCCACATACTTCCTACTCCTCTGCAATTGAACTTTTTAATTTGAAAGTGAAAACAACCAAGATCTCTGGGCATTGAGGAAGGGGAACATGGGAGTATATTTTATAGACAAAGTGCAAAAAGTGACACTCTATTTGGTCCAGAGATAGAAAGCCCTTGGCTCAAGTCCAAACTTTGCCATGTGTGGTTTTTGTGATCTCTTAGCAACCTCTTAAATTCTCAGGCCAGGCCTTCAGAAAACTCTAAAACTACAATGTTAGAACATTGGTAGAAGTTCCTCTTCTGGAATTCCCCATAACCATGAAATCCCAAGTTGGAACATCCCCATCCAAATTTACAAAATGTGACATAACCCAACACTAATACAATTCCTTGCCAATCACTTTTCTCAATGTGGCTGACACATACCAGATATTTAATGCTTTTTGAATTGATTTCCCTAGAGGGCTCCTATTTGTGCCAGAAGCATCTGCGAAATGTATGAAAGAGGACCTAAATGACAGGGACAGCATAGGACAATGAAAAAAAAGGAGGGGTTTGGGTCAAAGAATCTATGTCCAAATTCTAGACCTTCTGAAAAAAAAAATTGTCAGCTCTTTGGACCACAATTTCCTAATATGCAGATAGAGGGAGGTAATGACACTGTGGATAGAACTATGCACCTAGAGCCAGAAAGAACCTAAGTTCAAATCCAACTTCAGACACTTATTAGCTGGGTGAATTTGGGTGAGTAACCAAACATCTTTCTGCCTCAGTCTCTTATTTGTAAAATAGAAGTAAAAATGATACTATTTTTCCCCCAGAGTTTTTTTGAGGATAAAATCAGATAATATTTGTAAAGCACTTTGCAAACATTAAAGAGTTATATGTAAATGTTCAGTTTATTATTATTACTACATGCACAATGAAGGTGGGTGGACTAGAGGACTTTAATATTCCTGCCAGTTCTAAATCTGAATTTAAGAATATTTTGTGTGGGTTGGATACTACACTTCCTTATCTGTAGCTCTCTCCCTATCTCTCTCTCTCTTGCTCTCTCTCTCTCTATCTCTTTCTCTCTTTGTCTCTCTGTCTCTCTCTCCTTTCCCTCCCTCCCCCTCTCTTACACCTCTCTCTCTCTCTCTCTCTCTCTCTCTCTCTGTCTCTCTCCCTCAAGGGCTAAGCTTCTAATCTCAAGCCATTGACCCCCCCCTATCTACCGCAACCCCCCCTCCCCCGATTAGATTTAGTCTAGGTGGACCAAGTCCTCTTGAAGTAGATTCTTTTTAATGAGTTACTTATATACTTGCACGAACCATTACCCTTTCTTTGTATGCAGGTCTGTTCAAATGACTATGAATTGGTTTTCCATAATTGTCATTTTCCAAAAGGGGAAAATGTATTACTTTATTTCATATTCTTTCCATAGCAGGGCAGAAATTTATGTATTCACGGTATCTGCCAGAATATGACCTTTAATTACCTTGTTAACCTGACTATTAACACAGAATTTGTGGAGTCATAAATTTAACCTCCAAATTTACATCTGGATGAAACAAAAGGAAATTATCTTTCAAGGAGTGATTTTGGTTCATATAGTGAAGCTTTATAATTAATCAAGTCAAGTCAACTCAGC
>NW_027185759.1:24080493-24080854 GCF_028583685.1 Petaurus breviceps papuanus
CACACATACACACTCTCTCTCTCACACACACACACACACACACACACACACACACATCTGCCTGCCCTCAAAGAGCATAGATTCAATTGGAGGATCAAAAAGAAAAAAAAGGTACATAGAAAAGTAATGACAACATTGTGAGGAGATTTTTGGTGAGATGCCAAGAAAGAACACAACCACACAAGAATTACAAGTTAGACAGTTTATTATGCTCAGTCATGTCTCCGCAGACCTTCAGTTCCAAGGGTAACATGAGCACTACCTGTGATGGACATGGGGCTGTATCCCACCCTTGAGAGCTCATTAGCAAAGTCTGCTAAATTGATTATTTTCAGGAGGTATTTACATACCTTTGTATAAC
>NW_027185759.1:24081254-24111471 GCF_028583685.1 Petaurus breviceps papuanus
CCCCCGATTAGATTTAGTCTAGGTGGACCAAGTCCTCTTGAAGTAGATTCTTTTTAATGAGTTACTTATATACTTGCACGAACCATTACCCTTTCTTTGTATGCAGGTCTGTTCAAATGACTATGAATTGGTTTTCCATAATTGTCATTTTCCAAAAGGGGAAAATGTATTACTTTATTTCATATTCTTTCCATAGCAGGGCAGAAATTTATGTATTCACGGTATCTGCCAGAATATGACCTTTAATTACCTTGTTAACCTGACTATTAACACAGAATTTGTGGAGTCATAAATTTAACCTCCAAATTTACATCTGGATGAAACAAAAGGAAATTATCTTTCAAGGAGTGATTTTGGTTCATATAGTGAAGCTTTATAATTAATCAAGTCAAGTCAACTCAGCAAATAGCCATGAAGTGCCCACCATAGGCTCACTTTCGAATCTAGAGCCATAGACAGACACATGTATATCAAAACACACTCACACACACACTCACACATACACACTCTCTCTCTCACACACACACACACACACACACACACACACACATCTGCCTGCCCTCAAAGAGCATAGATTCAATTGGAGGATCAAAAAGAAAAAAAAGGTACATAGAAAAGTAATGACAACATTGTGAGGAGATTTTTGGTGAGATGCCAAGAAAGAACACAACCACACAAGAATTACAAGTTAGACAGTTTATTATGCTCAGTCATGTCTCCGCAGACCTTCAGTTCCAAGGGTAACATGAGCACTACCTGTGATGGACATGGGGCTGTATCCCACCCTTGAGAGCTCATTAGCAAAGTCTGCTAAATTGATTATTTTCAGGAGGTATTTACATACCTTTGTATAACGGGCTTTGATGAAGCTGGATCAACTACATATTTGCTACATAGGAACTTATGTTCTGAGATATAAGCAGATCAGTCTATTTTCGAACATATAGTAACTTTTGTAAGCTATGAGCTAACAGTAGGTCAATCCTCATAAAGTGTTAGAAGATATTTTTAATAATTTCAAGAAATTCATTCTAATACATCAATTATATATGCAGCAGTGATTTTATATATATATATATATATATATGAATATATTTCATTCATACCTGTGTAATGGGAATGCAAATTTTTAAGATCTTCCCTGCCCCTAGGCTAAAGTGCACCTGGAGCCTGGGATGGGAGGCTTGTTTTTCAGTAGATACTTCTTGATTGGCCAGTGAGTCAATAAGGTTGTTACATTCTCTGAGCCAGGAGAAGGCTATATAAGCCCTGATGTGTAGCTTTGTTTTGGGGCTCACTTTGAGAAATGTTCTGTGATTTGATCAGATGAAACTCTGGGAAGCCATTGTCCAGGGCCCCCAGGCTTTGAAACCCAGATGTTGTTTTGTATGGATGTGATGGTTGGACAGTTTGGAAATCTGTCTACTCGATGTGTTTCTGTCTTGATAATTCTGTCTGTATACTTTGAAGTTCAGGGTGCTGACCTTTTTCCCCTGAACTAGGTAAATGATACATGTTTGACTGATTAAAGTAAGCTTGTTAACCCATTTTGAGTTGCTTTCCTTTAACAAAGCAGATCTAAGATCCTGTGTTGGCAGACACCCTGGGTATGCTGGGGTACTTGCTGCTACAACCTGCCATGAATATTATAATATCATAAAATCTTATAATTATTACCCAAAGCAAATGTGTACTTGCTATATCATAATGAAATTCTATAAAACCAGATTAGGACTAATTTTATTTTGTGGGGGGGGCATTTTAATTAATATGGGACTACCATTCTCAATATTTTAAGGGTAATCCTTAAATACTTAAAAGGGAATCCAGAAAAAAATATCAAATATACTTCTTCTTCCCATTTTCCTTTAATACATATCTACAAGGTAGACCTTTATTTTTTGTTCAAGGAATAAAATACAGTCATGGAGTAGTAATTAGTGAGGAAACCATTATGCAAAGAGAAAGAATGATCTGATAGAAAAAATGCTATACGTGGAACCCTTTTTCAGATATACTCTGTTCTGTCTCCAAAATATCAAAGGGTAAACTTGTAGAACATGACAAGCCCCTTAAGAATGTATAAACCAGATACAGGACCTTTTGCAGGCCTTTCCCCAGTATGTCAGGTAAGGTCACATACAACATCACTGAATGAAATTGGAGGGCTAAATTAAAAACATTTCCCCAGTCGATTACTTGACTTTAACTTTTTGTTAAGGCAGGACTCTGCTTCTAGTGTGGAGGGTTTACTGTCCCAGGCTTCAGGGCTTTTTGGTAGCTGTTTTCAGATTTACTTCTAGGAGCCTGGGAATTTTCAGTTCTTCTAAGGTGGTATGATCAAAGAGAGGTGTTTACTCTTTTCTTGGTCTGTGCTCAGGTTTGTGAATGACTGCAAGCACTCTTTTCTTCCTTGGAACTGTGAGGAGCATTCCCTCTCCACTGCAGCCACAAACTTTGCCATGCAAGCACTCCTCCTCATCCCAAGCCACCAACCAGGACTGAGACTTAGATCAAAGCAGAGAAAGAAAGAGAATCCTGTCTCAACACCAGGAAAGAGATCCCTGAAATCTTCCTGTCATCAGCACTCAACCCACCCACCATCTGTGGGCCAAGAGCTCCGCTTCTGCCACCACTTCCTCCATATCCACTGCCCCTGGGCTGGAGTCAGACTGTGCTCCTCTCTCATCCAAGTCCTGATAGACCTTTTCCACTGACCTTCTAAGTTATCTTTGGCATTTGTGGTTTGAGATGTCTGGAAACCACCACAGATCCCAGTGATTCAGGCCCCTGATAGCTTCTCCAGGTTTACTATGATCCTGTCTGTGCCAGCATGACCACCATTGGTCTGATTCATCTCTCAGCCCAGTGTAATAGACCTTTCTTGTCAACCTCCCAGGTTGTCTCGGGCTCGAAATTTGTTTCATTCTGTCATTTTGTGGGTTCTATTCCTATAGAATTTGTTTAGAGTCATTTTTACAGGTATTTGGAGGGGTTTGGGAGAGAGCTCATGAAGCATACTTCTTGATTCCCAGACATTCATTTCTTTATCACTTTATATCACTGCAACTTACAAAAGAAGATCTAATCTTTCAAAATTATGCCAGCATTAAACTAAGTACAAATTAAGCTTAAGTACCTTTGGTTTCACAAATTTGGGGATTGGTAAAATCCAAAGGTTGTCGGGATGTTGATGGCAGCTATTACCTCACAATACCAAAGCCTTCCCTTCATTTTTAACACTAAAATATTTGAGATAGCTTTGTAAGAAGCAGATATAAAACATGCCCCTAAGCTAATGGATCTTCTACTCTGGGAAGACAAGATACGTACAGATGAAGAATTATTTAGTAAGTCTCTATCAATAGAAAGAGAGATAGTAGATACTGAGATGATTTAAGGCAATAAGTTCAGTATTGAAGAAAAACACAGGCGCACACAGATATACACATACATTCACACATGCATACATGAAAACACAAAATTGTTTTAGTTTGTTTTATAGGGAAAAATTCAATCTGACTAAAGCAAAGGATGTTTACTGAATATAACAGAAATGATACAGCAAATAAAGGTTGGAGTTAGATTATGAAGGGCTTTGTTTACAAAGGTAAATAATTCAGACTCTACTTTTAGTAACCAGGAGCCCTTTTTTTGAATGAAGAATTGAGCTATTTAAAGTATTACTTTTAAAAGTTTAATAAGGGAGAAGTATTTAGATTTAGATAGGAATGCCGTTTTCCCAGAATTTAGCACAATACCTTGTTCTTAATAACTATTACTGAAATGAAATAGAACAGCATACTGAATGAAAGCATTATTGATATGAATGGAGAGGGGGAGAGGAGAGATGATAGAGATATGCTGAAGGGTGAATAGTTTTAGTGGAATAGTTGTATATAAATATTAAGGGAAAAGAAAGACAAAGTTGATTTAGGTCTTGAGCCTGGGGAACTGGAAGAATGATGATATTATTGCTTTCAACAGAAGAATCATGTTTACATATAAGATGGCCAGTTCAGATAAATGGTTGCCTAGGTACAGGGCAATGAGTCATAAGGATTAATGTATTGCTAAGTCCTAGTTATCAAGAGTAACTCCATTTTTAACCTTTGATTGATCCACCTATGTGCCAGAAAGTTCCTATGTACATGTCCATGTTATTAGTTTAGTCAAGTTCATTTAGGAAGAAGGGTCAAAATTCTCTTGATTACAATCAATTTAGCAAGCTTATTCTTTTGCAGATCTTCAAGGATAACAAATATTCCTAATCACAACGTCGTGATGTATAATGGAATGGGCTTTGCTATTCAGACCACTTCTGGTCTGATCCTGTTTCCAGACAGATCTATTTCCTCTTCAAGTTGATCCCTGTGAATCTTCCCCATAAAATCAATCAGATATAAGGGCAGAGACCAAGAGATCTGGCTTCTTGATCAGAGAATACATGCCCATGTATTCCTGAGTCATAACTTCTGTGCCCATGTAACACTCAGGCTGTAGAGCTGCATAATTACATATCTAAGAGTAATAAACTATGTGACTTATACTTTGAGCATAAATGTTCCTTACCAGCTACTCCTCATTCAATATTCCTTTACCCAAGAATAAAAGAAACAGTGTTTAGATAAATACCCTGTACCTATATACACACAAGAATTTTATATGTTTATATGTTTGTAATGGTTGGGGTTGATTCTATAAATGAAATTGCTACATCCCATCTGAAGTAAGTTTCAAGATGGTAAGCCCTTATTTATTTACTGGGTGAAATCACATCTACATAAATTACTTGTGAAAATAACCTTTGAACTGAGGAAATTCAGATTTGGTGAAAGAGGAAATCTATTCTGATTGTGTTAAGGACTTGATCACTATACAAGGTTTTAATAAAGGAGGAGTAGCTATTTGAGAACTGAGATGAAATTTTGTTGGTCTGCCAGTGGAGAGGAGGAATATGAGGAGCTGAGGTAGAAAGTACCAGTAGCACAGTCCAAATCCACGAAAACAGAAAGGTCAAAAAAGACTGAACTGCTGAAGAGGAGGGAAAGATTGAGAAGGGTGAACAAACTTGTAAGCATCTCTGATTGGAAGAACCAGACTGAAATTACCAGTTGTACATTTTAAGAGAAAGAGACAAAAATCTATTTAAGTAAGAGCTTAGAGTAATATGATGGTTTCCTTGCTTTTTCTTTAATATGAAAGCTTTAAAGCTGCAGAACATGGGATCTTGTGCAACTTAGGGGCTATTATATTTTCCTTAATATTAAAATGAACTACTTATTGAAACAGGGTTCTGTTCTATCACTTGTAATTATATGTAGGTAAGTATGTAGGAATACAGAGACTCATCTCTCTCTCTCTCTCTCTCTCTCTCTCTCTCTCTCTGCACACACACACACACACATATAGGTGTATACCCATATATGTGTATGCATGAACATGCATGTATGTATTTGGGCATGTGTACATACATATATAGATATAGTATGTATACATATGGGTATAGTTATATGCATATAAACATATATTGAATACATACAGTACATATGCATGTGTGTGCATATATGGACATATTTGGAGGAAAGTGTATATGCATGCATGCATATGTCTGAAAAGCATTTTATGTAGATATATACAAAAGACACACATACCTGTACACACATGCACATATATGCACACATATTTAGATAGCATTCTTTACATTTAAATTCAAGGTTAGTGCTTATTAATAATTTTTTAAGGTATGTTATTTAACTGAGAAACCACATTACCTCCCATTTAGCACTTCTGGTCCTTAAGATGAATATGTATTTGGTTTAGGTAGATGCATCATTAGCCTATGTTATACACAACCAAATTGTTAAGGGTGAGTTCTTTTGCTTATGATTTATATGTTTAGCAATGTGTTTTACTTATGGGATGGTTCACAGAACCTGTAGCAATTTGCAGTTTAGCACAGTATATTTTCTACAGTGCTCAACAGAAAAAAAAGTACATATGTATATTCACTTATTAGAATGCAATAGCTCTATTCCCATGGGTGATAGTCATTCATCCTTATTGAATACTGGTGAATACCTGGGGGAATCAGTGAACAGAATGTCTCCAATTGAGGAAAGATAAAGAAAAATAGATGCCCAAGCCTCTGCTATTATTTAGCTTAAAATTCAATTTGATATTAACAAACATTTATTAAGCACTTACTTTATTCTAAAGACACTGCTAGGCTCTGGAGATACACAGACAAAACAAAGTACCTCTCACATCCTTTAACACTACGTTATATTGGTTATAAGTTTATGTTAACAACAAAAGAATCAGTTGTTTAGAGCGTATTTTCTTGAAACATGTTGCTTTTAATGTCATCTCATACTGCAGGCCTCATACAAGGGCCCATTCTTTTGTATGACCTATGAAGAGCATCAGCCTTATATATAAATTCAGTTTTTTAAGAGCAACTCCAGAAATTATTTCCCTTTTGGTGTTTAATTGCTGAGTAAGTGGAAAATTGACTCAATTACTACTTACGCATTCAAGATGTCCCTCACTATTTTGTCATTATGGATTTACTATTAGCAGATTGGCCTTCAACTAGCACCCTACATGCCGTATAATGGCTTGAGGAGAATGTGTTTTCTTTTCTTTTTCTTTTCTTCCACCTGTATTAATATATATATATATACATATATATGTATGTATGTATGTTTTTAAAGATTCTAAATGTTCATATTTGTTTTAAAACTTAAGAAAGGTACCTATTTTGCAGAAATAACACTTGGCTAACTAATCATTTTTTGTACATGTTCAGGGTTCTTAAGATCCTAGACTTTATTGGTAACATTAATATGGTCCTTAAAAATTTGTGAAAGTGCTTTATATGTTTTCATATTTGATTGTCACAGGAACATTGTGAAATGGGAGTTACTGTTGTCCTGCATTTCATAGGCAAGGAAATGGAGGCAGATAGAAATTAATTGACTCACCAAGGTCATACATCTCTTCTGGCTGAGCTAAAATTATTTGACTTCAAGCCCAGAGTCACCTAGAGATGAAAAAGACTTCAGAGGTCATTTAATCCAACCCCTTCATTTTAGAGACAGAGAAATTAAGAAGCATGGAAATTGAACTGACATCATGTGTCAGGTTGCTTCCAAAAAAGCTTTCCTGGCTCATAGGATCATAGATTTCAACTAGAAGGGAACATTGAGTTCATGTATTCCAAAGCCTTCATTTTGTGGATGACATAAATGAGGCCTCAAAATGTAGTAACTTGCTGAAGGTTAAACAGCTAATAAGTGTCAGAACTGGAGTATAGACTCAGATTCTAGGATTTCAAATTTAATCTTCTTTTTAATGCACCATATGTTCTCCTAATTCTCAACTTTTCTATTATATTATCTCTTCTTTTTCCCCTTCTCCTTCCAACTAAATATTAGCAGGCCTTAGTTGTAGGGTTCTTAGCAATTAATCTTTATACATTGGTTCTCACTTGACAGTCCTTATCCATTCCCATAATTCATCTTTTATATCTTTATCTTCAGTCTTATATTTTGTACTGTCTGATAGAAATCTCTGTCTCTGTCTCTGTCTCTGCCTCTCTGCCTGTCTCTGTTTCTTTCTCTATTTCTGTCTGTCTCTCTCCCTGTTTCTGTCTATGTCTGTCTGCCTGTCTGTCTGTCTCTGTCTGTCTCTCTCTCTGTCTCTGTCTCTTTGTCTCTGTCTCTTTCTTTCTCTCTCTCTTGATCATCTGTATCTCTCTCTCTCTCTCTCTCTCTCTCTGTATCTCTCTGTCTCTCTCATGATGGTGATAATCCAAATTCATACTGCCCACAGCTAAACTCCCAAACTCATCATTTTCCTTCCAAACATTCCTCAAAACACCTTCTAAATTCCCTAACCGTGTAGATAGCACAATTATCTGGTTTTAAGTCTATTTGATCCAATCATCTTCATCATGGGAAAAACTAGAATTTATTTAGTATTTTAAGTTTTGCAAAGTCACATAACTATGAAGTTGCTGAGTCTAGCCAACCTAGATGTCTCCAACACTTTTGACATTTATTTCCTTTTTTCCATTTTTTGTTGTCATGAAACTTATACCTTTTTGTGTGGCCTCTTGTGATAATTTTTTAACTTGTCCCTCTGCCTGGTCTCTGTCCTGTCCAAGGCATCTTCTTCACTGTTGCTGGAGTAATGGTTTCAATTCATCTGAAACTATTTGCTTTTTATTGCTTTCATTTGCATTATTATAGTCATTTTGCAAATGATTTTCTTTTCTCTCTTCACTCTCTGTAAACAAGCCTTTGTGTATTTTTTTTCTTTTTCCAAATTCTTCATATCTTCCCTCCTTTGCATCATAATAGCATATATTACATACAAATAACATGTCGTTTCCTCATTGATTTGGGAAATCCCAATGACAGAGGCTTACTCTGTTTCCAATTGTCTTTTATACCACTGCCTGCCCCAAGAAACCCTGCCAAAATGTGAGCATCTCCTCACTTTATGTTGGTGTATATATCAGACATCAAACTGGAGCTCAATTTCCAAATTAAAAAAAATGAAGATAATGACACCAATAAAACCAATTTCAGAGATTTTCATGAGACTCAGATGGGATACATGTATATTAGGAAATTTGCAAACTTCAAATATTGTTATTATTTTATAGACTGATTCTAAGCACCTCCTAGCTCTGCTCAGAAACCATTCATGACTTACCTTTGGCAATTTATTCAAGTCCAGAGTCCTTAACATGACACTTCATGATGTCTATAGCTCTAATCCAATGTATTTCCTAAACCTTATTGCCCAGGACTCCCTTTCTCACACTGCAATTTTGAGTCAGGTTGAATGACTATAATCCCTCCTGTCTTTCCTGACTCCTGCCATTTACTCCTAATGCTTTGTCACATTTTCAGGGCACTGCCTTTTTATCCTTTACCCCACCCCAGTACTCCATGTAAAACTTCCACATAGTTTCCAGGTTGATTTCAAATATGAGTTTCCTTATAAGTTTTTCCTGTCCCTCATGTCCTTGAATTACTTAATGTATTCTCTTTGTGTTTTTCATGACTCATTTGTTATTTGGGGATTTATACACATCTTTCCAAGAATATAAGTTTAATGAATGGAAGAAGGAAATATTTTATTCATATTTAGATTTCCTTCCTAAAATGCCTAACATAATACCAGGTATAAAAAGGGTACTTGTTTTGTGAAGGAAGGAAGATCATTGGAAACCATGGTTTTTCTCCTCCTTTATCTCATTTGATTATTTAGTATTTTTCTTTGTACTTAAAAACTGATGCCACTATGTGCTGATGTTGCTTGTGAAAAATGAAGACTTTTAAAAAGGTTACCATATAACTACATTTTTTGTACACTAACATAATTCCAGTATGGGGCAAGTACCAGCATGTTACCTTCATTGTGGACTCCATTTCTTGCCAGTGGTAATTTCTACACCAGGATGTAATAAAATGTACCTAATCACAAGGCATTTTCATTCACCTTGAATATCTCAAAATCATACTGGGATTGAAAAGAAAAAGGTCACATGTGATGTGCTACTCTCCTTAATCTTGCCTGTATTTAGAAAGAAAAGAGGGAAAATGTTTAAGATTAGGGTTAGCATGCATATACATGACCACGTGGTCATAGGACAAAAGGAGACAGTATGGAGATATATACATTTTTATCAAATGCTTTATTAATTTCTAGTTTAAATAATTCAATTCCTTAAGATTTTAACTTAGAATTTTCTCCCCATTTTTCCCCCTACCCACCACCCCAAAATACTGATCCAACTGGATTTCCCCTACTCCAATCTAATCTCTCCCATATCTTCTCCTATACCCCCTCTGACTTTCCAGTAGGGCACCATGGATGTCTATATACTCCACTGCCTGTATATTTTATTTCCCAGTTACATGTAAAATAATAATAATATTATGCATATATATATATATATTTATATGTGTGTGTACATATATATATATATATATTTAAACTTTTGATTTTAAAGTTTGAATTCCAGATTCATTCCCTTCCTCCCTTGTCATCCACCCTTACTGGGAAGATAAAAAATTCAATATAGGCTATAGATGTATAGCTATGCAAAACATTTCCATAGTGGATATATTATAAAAGACTGACTCTCTCCTATCCCACCTCCCACTTGTTCTGTTCTCTACTTTGATCCTATTTCTTTTCAAAAGTGGGTGCTTCCAACTTCTCTCCCCCCAGCCTTCTCTGTTTTTTATCATCACTCCTCTCATGCCCTTCTCCCCTACTCTCCTGTAGGGTGAGATAATACCCTATTTAGTGTGCATGTCATTCCCTCCCTAAGCCAAATTCCATGAGAATAAAATTGACCCCTTCCCTTTTGCCTTCCTGTTCTTCTTCTCCATTCTGACTATATTCCCTTGCTTCTTCTATATGAGATAGTTTACCCCATTCTGTCTCTCCCCATCTCCTGTCATTATATTCCTTTCTCACTTCTTAATTTCACCTTTTAAGTATCATCCCTTCCTATTAAGTTGGTCCTGTGCCCTCTATCTATGTATACCTGTACACATATATACACACAGTCACATATGTATTCATATGGCCATAAACCCATATATATATATATATATGTGTATATATATATATATATATTACCTTCAACTATTCTCATACTGAGAAAAGTTTTATAAGTTACAATTATTGTTCTAACATGTAGGTATTTAAATAGTTCAATTTTGATAAGTTCCTTATGATTTATTTTCCCTGTTTACCTTCTCATGCTTCTCTTGTTTCTTGTATCTGAATGTCAAATTCTCTATTCAACTCTGTTTTGTTTTGTTTTTTCATCAAGAATGCTTGAAAGTCCTCTATTCCATTAAATTACTATATTTTCCCCTGAAACATGATACTCAGTTTTTCTGGATAGGTGAATCTTGGTTGTAATCCCAGATCCTTTCATTTCCAGAGTATCATATTCCAAGTCCTTCAATCCCTCAATGTAGAAGCTGCCAGATCCTGTGTTATCCTGTTTGTGTTTCTTCCTAGCTGCTTGTAATATTTTCTCCTTGATCTGGGAATTCTGGAACCTAGTTAGAATATTCCTAAGAGTTTTCTTAATCTTTTTAAGGAGGTAATCATTGTATTCTTTAAATCTCTTTTTTGCCATCTGGTTCTAAAACATCAGGGCAATTTTCCTTGAGAATTTCTTGAAGGATGATTTCTAGGGTGTTTTTTTATGATCATGGCTTTCAGGTAGTCTAATAATTTTTAAATGATTTCTCCTGGATCTATTTTCTAGGTCAGTGGTTTTCCCAATGAGATATTTCACATTGCCTTCTACTTTTTCATTTGTTTGGATCTGTTCAATAATATCTTGATTTCTCATAAAGTCACTAGCTTCCACTTGCTCCAATCTAATTCTCAAGGAATGATTCTCTTCACTGAGCTTTTGAGATTCTTTTTCCATCTGGCAAAATTGGCTTTTTAAGGCATTTTTCTCTTCATTGCCTTTTTGAGCCTCTTTTGCCATTTGAATTAAGGTGTTATTTTTTCAGTCAGGTTGACTCTCATTTCATAATTTTCTTGCATCATTCTAATTTCTCTTCCCAATTTTTCCTCCAATTCTCTTATTTGGTTTTCAAAATACTTTTTAAGGTCTTCTATGTCCCGTAACCAGTTTGTGTTTTTTCTTGGAAGCTTTTGGAGCAGGAGTTCTGACTTTACTATCTTCCTCTCATTCCATGCTTTTATCCTTTTTGTCCTCAAAATAGGAGTGTAAATTTGGGTTGCTCTGCTTGCTTTTCTTACCTTGTTTGTTCATTTTTCCACTCAATTATTATTATTATTATTATTAATTATTACCACTGTAGGACTCTGCTACCAGACAGGTGATCTTTGTCTCAATCACTAGAGTTTTCTCAGCTGCTGAAGGTATTAATTGGGTGCCCTCTCTGAAGCCTCCTTAGGCTCTGGCAAGCTGGTCACATACTGTAGGATGTCCACACTACACAACAATCCAGGTTCAAGCAGGTTAAAGCAAGAGTGATTACCCCCAGATTGGTTGCTTGGCCCCCCTACAATCTGCAGGCCAGGAGCTAAAGCTGCCACATAGTGGCAGCTGCACTGCCATGATGCCTCAGCAGCTTCTCCCTCCATGGGATATAGGCCAACCACACTCCCAAACTACCAGATCACAAATTCCACACTGCATTGACCTCCCACTTTTTCCTTAGCATCTGTTGGTTGATAATACTGGAAATCCCCACAGCTGCTGGTGATCTGAATCTCTCTAGCTGGTGGCTGGCTGTGGCCACCCTGGGGCTAAAACCTCAGGCTTGAGCAGGTTTGGGGTCGGCTCCCAGAGTGCTGTGGTAGTTGCTTCCTGCCAGCCTGCTGGGCGGTCCTCAGCAGGAGGTTAGCTTATCTGTGTATTTTTTGTGGATTCAGTAGCTCCAAAGTTTTTTTCAGAGTAATCTTTTACATCAATTGGAGGAGGTGGAAGCCGGGGCCCCTCGGAAGTCTTGTTTCTACTTTGCCATCTTGACTCTCCCCCAGTACAGAGATATTAACTAAATGATTATTTATGTAACATAAGAAATTATGTAATGGACAGTCATAGGAGAAACTGGGAAGGTCTTTAAGGAACTGATGTAAAGGTCAGAATTGGGAGAACAATTTATATAATGACAATTTTATAAAGATAAATACCTGTAAATACTTCAGAGCTCCAATCAACATACTGGTAAACAAGGATGACAGGAAAATGACTGAAGATGAAACAGACTACATAATTCCTTCCAGAAAAGTGATAGATGTTGACTTAAAAAGCAGAACAAGGCACACATTTTTTCGACATATCTAATGTGAGAATTTTTTTGCTGAATTATGAATATTTTTTAAAATTTTGTTTTGCAGATGGAAGTAAATTACAGGTATATGTAATAGATGTATATAAAATAATGTATCTATATAATGTATTTTAGTATGCATATGTATATATGTATACATGTGTATATACCTACTGATATGTATATACATACACATTCATATATAGTTGTACACATAGGAAGGTATATGCTTGTATTTGTGTACATATGCATAATTCTAGATTAAAAAGGGGAAATGGTCATTATACTGTCACGGAATATTAATATTTATAGGAATTTTAATAGATTCTTGAAGTTCAACCATTTTTAAAATGTATACAATTATAATATATGTAAAAATTATATAATCTGTTGGAATATTAACTTCTCTATTAATTCTTTGAGGGTAAGAACTAATTTCCTTGGTCTTTGTAATCTCAATGTTTAATACATTGATATATAGTAAAGACTAGGCAATAACAAATATTTGTTTACTGACTGGTCAAGTAGTCATACAAACTCAGCTTGAACACCTCCAGCGAAGTAAAACATTGTCTATTGAAGTATCACATTCTAAACTTGTATAGAACTCAAAAGGGGAAATTTTCCTGAAAAGTCTGAAGTCTTCCCTCTCACCAACTCCATCTTGTTTCCTCTCCTGGGGCAAAAGAGAATAAATCTAGTCGCTGGTACATAGGGAAGCCCTTCAAATACTTGAAGTCATCTTATCAGCTCTCAATTTTCCTCTCCCCAGACCAAATAAAACTTTCCCAGTTTTTTCAGTAGATTACCATAAATATTATAATGATGACATTCTCTATTCTCTTTTCTTCCTCTGACAAAGTTCTAAGGTATGAATATCCTTCCTAAATCCCTTAAATTACTGGAGGATGATTGGAAGGAAAATAGTAAACACTGATAGAAAATAGGGTAAATAAAAGCCTCTTACTTTGATAGGATACTGGAATGACCTATGTCAGTGACATACTACATATTGAATTAGGTTTATTTCATGTTAATTAGGATATAGAGGTAAAGAAAATCTTCTAAAAGTTTAGATTCATTTAGGTGATATCACAGCTTACGTTCCAAAGAATTGGTTTCTGAATTACATGACTCAACAATTGCTGAATTTGAAGAAATTTGTGGGAGTCATAGACAGTGACAGTAACTCCCAGAGTCACTCATGTGCCTTGGGGAACAGAATGAAACTATCCCTCTTTATTCAAATCATTCTGCACTAGGTTTGAAACACTTTCCAGAATCTAAAATCAATGCTTGTATGTTCTAGTTAGAAAATAGTGGCTGAAATCTTGTACAGACAATTTAGATGCCAGAAGCAGACAAAACTGAGGTGGCTAATAGATGTATTGTTTTTATTTTCATGTGACTATCTTGGGAAAATTGAAGGATATAATATTCTTTTTCTATCATTTTCCTTAATGTATGTGGAACTAGAAGATGTTATTGCTATAGGAAGTTGTTAATTCCTCAGTGAATTATGTTATTATGTTATCTGATATGTTATTATGCTATCTAACATATCTGATTATTATGTTTAAGTGATTAGACTAAAAATTGCAAAGCAGGTGTTTTCTGGCAGAAAAAAAGTAGTGTCACCCATGAATGACCAATGAAATCATAGTTCTCTTTTACACTCCAAAAAAAAAAAAAGATGCATAATGCCTTAATCAACTTCCTACATTACAAATTTCCTCCTTTAGCATGGAATAAAGGGGAAAGGGCTCTTAAAGGCTACTCCTGTTGATTTCAAGATCTGACAGATGTTGCCACTTGTGAGAGGCTTCAATAAAAAGCAATTGAATTTTTTTTTAAAGCAATTGGGTTTAAATAACTTGCTCAAGGTTACACAGGTGCTAAGTGTCTGAGCCCGGATTCGATCTCAGGTCATCCCAACTCTGGAGCTGGTGCTCTTACTTGCTGAGCCACCTGGCGGCTCCTAAGCAATTGGCCTTAGGTAACTTGCTCAAGGTTACATGGCCAGGTGTTTCTGGGTGGGTGCTAAGTGTCTGAGCCCAGGATTGGATCTCCTACTCATCCCAACACTAGAGGGTGCTCTTACTTGTTGTGCTACTTGGCTGCCCCAAGCAATTGAATTTTTACTGCCATTTAATGCCATTTAACTAAATGTAGAGCGATTTGTCATTCAATTGAACTTTGGTGAATATTTAAGACATTACTGTTTAAAATGGCTTTCATTTAGTAGAGTATGGAATGACACCTGGATTTGAAGACAGAAAGACCTCCATTCAAACCCTGCCACTGACACTTACTAGACAGATAAGGGAAGCCATCAAGAGATTTACCTTGTTGTCAGGTGCTGTGCTATGTTCTGGGAATACAAATGCAAACAAAAAGAGAGATAATGCTTTTCCTCTAGGAGTTTACATGCTAATGGAGGAAGACAAAACATAAAGGGAGCTAGAAAGTAAGGGAAAAGAGGTCTGGAAGAGAGACCTCAAGAAGAATTAGCTTAGATCTGTTTGAAATGTACATTAGTTTCCTCAATTGGGATTTGCAAAAATCAACTTACTCTGTAACTTTAGAAAAGTAATTTAACCTCTCTGAAACTTATTTTTCTCATTTGTAAAATGGGAATGATAATGTTCATACAAGCTTTCTCTTTATAGTTTATAGTTCTAAGGAAAAAAAATCTTTAAAACTCTAAACACTATAGTTAGGAATCTAACAGTTTCAGAAGACATCCCAACAGAATTTGAGGTCCTTAAGAATGAAGTTATTAATCCCTTCCTTTTGCTCTCTCTATTTCCTATTTCGTGAATTATCTTCTTTTTCTTTTTTCTTTTCTTTTCATATATATTTATGTTCTTTTTTATATCTTCTTTGCTGCCTTTCTTCTTTCCTTCCTTTCTTCCTTTTTCCTTTTGCTTCCTTCCTTCCTCCCTGTAATGGGAATGTAAATTTTAAAGATCTTCCCTGCCCCTATACTAAAGTGCACCTGGAGCCTGGGGTGGGAGGCTTGTTTTTCAGTAGATACTTCTTGATTGGCCAGTGGGTCCAGAAGATTGTTACATTCTCTGAGCCAGGAGAAGGCTATATAAGCCCTGATGTGTAGCGCTGTTTTGGGGCTCACTTTGAGAAGTGTTCTGTGATTTGATGTGGATTATGGGAAGCTGTTGTCCAGAGCCCCCTGGCTTTGAAAAACCCAGATGTTGAAACCCAGATGTTGATTTGGTATGGATGTAATGGTTGGACAGTTTGGAAAGCTGTCTACTTGATCTGTTTCTGTCTTGATAATTCTGCCTGTATACTTTGAAGTTCGGGGTGCTGACCTTTTTCCCCTGAATGAGGTAAACAACATATGTTTTACTGATTAAAGTAAGCTTGTTAACCCATTTTGATTTGCTTTCCTTTAACAAAGCAGATCCAAGAACCTGTATGAGCAGCCACCCTGAGGACGCTTGGGGTGCTTGCCACTACACTCCCTCCTCTCCTTCCTCCCTCCCTCTCTCCCTTCCTTCTTCCTTCCTTTCTTCAGTGCTTAGCACAATCTGGTACATAGCAAGTAATTAAAGACTTGTTGACTGCTTGATTTATTTGCTAAGTAAATATTTGAAGAATGTATAATATGCTGACAAATAACATTCCCCCTATTCATCCAATTTGGTAGACACTGCACAATGTCATATCTACTTCATTTCATTTTCCCTTGATGGAGTTAGTTTTGTTTACAGAACTTCAGAGAGAAACTGTGCTTTGCAAGGGAACAGTGCTATGAAAGAGAAGCAAAAAAAATGAAATAAACTCTAGCAAGAAAACAACAAAAAATGCAATTAATTGTGTGATGCTGAAAATAATTCATGAGATAAAAGTTTCTGAGGATCTGCCCCACTAAATGATGCAATACATTTTGCAGCAACTAGATTACACAGTAGGTGTTTAGAAGAACTTAGCATATGAATGTTGGATGGAGAAATGTCTTATGAAATGCATGTTTTATGTTGTGACCTAGTCTACTAAGAATAGTAAATGAACAATTAAAAAATAACTAGCTAAATATTTAAATTATGAATATACTTAAATATTCAAATATGGTTAATCATACTTCTGTATACTTGTATTTCATCTAGAATGGTAAATTTTTACCATGCTCATGATAATCCATTTATTTCTATTAAAAAGCAAATGGCCTATTTGAATTCATTCCCCTTTTTTGGTTCTTCCACTTCATTTTATGTAATTTTCTTGAATGGGAGTGTTGATTGATGGCATGAAGGAGAAGGAAATAGTCTCAGATAGTTGTTCTTTTGGCCATTTCTAATAATCCTAGAATGAAGGTTAAGAAGTCTAATAGAATTAGTCTAAATTGTTCATTTTATAGAGGAGAAAACTGAAATCCAGACATATGAAATGATTCAGAATCATCAAATCATAGATTTAGAGAAGTGAAGATCCTTAAAATCCATCTAATGCAAATCTGGTGTTTACAAATTAGTAAACTTAATTACATAAAGATAATGTGACTGACTTCAGAGAATTTCTTGGATTCTAAAATCAGTGATCATCCACTATACCATGATAGTATAGTGTCCCATTGTTTAACAACTCTTACATTTTTTTTTACAGTTTATTTAAAATAAGTAAAATGTTCTGAAACTAAATACTCTGAATGAAGTAGTTGTCCTTATGAATGTTTACCTTTTGGAACCACTTAGTAAAATGGAACAATCTAAAATAGTTTTTTTTTTCCTCCCAATTTGGTCTTTGTATCCCCAGAGCTTATTAATGTGCCTGGGAATTTATTTTATTCTAACCTGTGATTACATTGGTACAGGGAAGTCCTAGGAAAGAAGAAGAGTAACCTCTCTACAATGTCCTTGAAAAATATTTATACAACTGTTGCTTGAGGATATTGAAAGAGAGATAACCTATTTACTTGCATACCAATTCATTTTCCACTTTTGGAATTCTAGTATATTTTCCTATATAATATATAAATATAATATAATTAAATTATATTTCCAATACATTTCTTATATATTGTATTTTAATTTAAAATAAAGCTGAAATATGACTTTGTGTAATTTCAGTCCATTCATGCTAATTTCCCTGTCTGTAAGCCAAGCAGAATACATCTAATTTTGTTTCCATGTGACAGTTATTCAAATAATTGGATACAGATATAATGTCTTTACCAAGTGTTCTTTCCAGGATAAACATCATCAGTTCATTCAAGAACTTTATGTGGCATGACCTTGATCATTTTCTAAACTTGTTTTTTTTAGTACTGTATCATTTCCTACTTGTCAATGTCATTTCTAAGTACAATTCAATACTTAATAGTACAAATATGATATGCTGAGAGCATTTTGACATTGTGCCTATGTAATCTGTACTATTTTTCAGATGTGACATAAAGAGGCTTCCCAAGATGCTCTCACCAATAGTAGAGAAATAGCTGAGTTGATTGTCACCTGATTGTCACCAGATCAGCCTATCTGTAGAGGCATTGACAAGAGCAATAGAAGGCATAAAGGTATTTTGTTTGTTTGTTTGTTAATTTTATATCTCACTGTTGTATCCTTGGAATTTTAGATTTCACTGTTGTATCCTTGGTTCACGAGGATCATGTCTAATCATGCATAATCTCAAACAATGAACTGTTGGGTTTCCAAGGAGGGGACCAACTGAGTGCCTGTGGAGTTTTGTCCTTTTATACCTTCCCCTTTATTGACATTATGGTGAGTGATAGTTTTTATGGATATTTGTGGAGGTCTAGCATGATGAATCTAAGCAGAAACCACAAGTAAGATTTCATCAGAATTGGGGATGGAAGCAATGAGGAAAATGTGTTCTGTATCCTCTTCATCTGAATTTTACTTGTAAAGTTGTCTCCTCAATCCCTGTCCCTACTGGAGGGTGCCAACAGTAGCTATTCAGCACAGGAAGAATTCCATTATCAAATTCAAATTCCATTATCACCACTAGCAACTGTAAAATCAGGCTGCTCATTTTAGAAGTTCTCAGCATCCTGGATGAAGGACTGGCTTAGTGAATGGCACTGCATCACTGATCATTGTCTGAGCTCTGGTTGATGCTTCTGTCTCAATTTGAAGGCAGAGAAGCTCATTAAACATGGCACTGACACAGTGAATGTAAGTCTCAGTGACACATTTAGTAGAGTCACATTTAGATCATTGAACCTGATCAATTACTTTGCCAGAAGTCACATAATTTAATTTTTCTATCCTTTCAATGCTTTATAGAATAAAAATATTAATAGTGGGTAGTTATCAGCATCAGTGAATTAAAACTCTTTAGTAGTATGATAGTATCAGTCTGAACTCATGATATGAAATTGACAAGAAGCAGTGCAAAACTGGTAACCACAACTCCAGTTTCAATGACTGGCATGATAGTAATGGGTGTATAAATACACACACATATAGCTAAAGTGAAGAATCCTACCTTATAATTTAATTTGGCAAAGTGAATAGAGTACTATATCAGGAAGACTTATATTCAAATCCCACCTCTGACATGTGCTAATTGTGTGACCATCTACAAGGAACCTCATTGTGATGTGGAGATGATAGCTACAGTCTCTATCTCAGAGAATTGAGACACAATTGAGGTCATATATTTAAACCACACTTGAAACTGTAAACATCTATTGTGTCAGTTATTACTATTTAAGCAATTTGTGTGTTTTTTTATTGAAAAAATTAAGTGAAAATAATATTTAGGTTATTTACCCCCAAAAAAATCAACCCTCAAAATTTCTTTTCTCACCTATTTTTTAAGATGAAATTATCTTGAAATATGACTGAAATGCATAATTCGTACTTTATATCTTTAATCTTTATGCAAAATTCCTTCCAAAATTTCAATCTATTTTTTAAATAAAGGTTATTAGTTCTGGGTATCATAATTGGAATCTTGTAAATAGCATAAATGTATGGGTCATAGTAAAAATTTCCAAGTCTATACAATTTGCATTATTTCTGTGATGTTGTTATTGATGCTAATGCCTAGTAGCATTAACATACAGCTTTAATTGTGGAGAATTTTACATGCCATCTCAATGATTCTTAAAGTCTTGTGTGGTTTTCCAATTTGTTTTTCTCATGAATGTTCTTCTTGTCATCTTCTCTGAATCACTAAAGACCGTGCAGATGCTTGTCTTTCATAATCTTATTCAGAGGTCTCTCTTTTCCCACAACTATGTAGACATAACTGCTTCTAGTGGTCAGGAACTATTTATAATCAAAACTTGTTCAGTACCACAAGGGGACTCAAAATGATGTTAAGTGTTCTGTCTGCTGAATGAATCAAAACATGTATAAGCCAATTTACTTCCTTATCACTTCTAATTCTCAGGGAAACTGACCTAGATGAGACTTGCTTGAAGGAAATGAAGAAGTTTAGCTTGGAGAAATGATGTCCCAGGTCATGAGAACTGTATCTAAGTCATACAGACAAGGGACCGTATTTAGTCTCTTTTGCTTGGGAAATCTGAACTGAGAAGAATTAGCGAGAGCTATCCAGAAGGTCAATGTTTGAGGAAAAACAAAAATAATTAGAAATATCCCCAAGTACAGGTAGCTGTTGAGAGGGATAGTGAGTTTCCATTCATTGAATGTCTTTAAATAAAGTCTGGGGGACTTGATAGGGTGTGCTACAGTGGCAATTCAGTTTCATTTATAGATTGAACTAGATAGACCCTGTGGACCTTTATGGCTCTGAAAAAGTGTGAACCTATGACTCTGTATTGCAACAACAAACCAACTCTTGTTGCAATATCTTCCCTTTCCTTATATTTAGAAGAAAAAAAACTTTTCCAAATACATTTCAAAAAATGTCTATATTTACTTAAGTATTGATGAACACACTCACTTTAAGACCTCATATGAATTTCCAGATATAACTGGTTTTAGGAGTAATCCAGTAACTAAAGATATTCTGTTGAAACCAGTATTGAAGGGGCAGGGGCAAGCATCAATGACTTGAACTGATACTTTAAGTATTAAGAGAGGGAATAATAATTTGTCAACATCTTGGAAAAATATTGAGAATCCAAATATTTTGCTACCAGTCAATAGGCATTTATTAAGTGCATAATGCATGGCAAGTCCTGTGCTAAATCCTTGGGAAACAAAAGAAAAGAAAAGAAAATTTCTACCTTTGAGGAGATCGTCATCTAATGGAAAGAGAAGATGCAAGTAAAAATGTATAAATAAGTTATATTCTAATGCATGATAAATAGGGCTTGTGATATAGGAAAGAAAGATCTGTCTTTATAGGGAGAAAAATATATATATATGTGTCTATATATAAATGTATATGTATGTATATATATACATACACATATATTTCTGTTTCTACACACATACATATTCACATATGTGTGTATTATATAGGAATATGTATATATGCAGTATGCATATATAGTTGGGGATATACAAACATTAACGACATTAATGTATGTGTATGTGTGTGTGCACATGTGCATCTTTGAGCAAATATCTCAGGTTATAAACTCTAGAGGAATTATTGAAATGCATCAGAGGAGTGACCTCTGAACTAGTGTTTCTGGATACCAATAACATCACCAGTTTTTACACACAGAAAGTTCACAATGTTTCTTCATAATCAAGCACAAATTTAACTTTAAGAACTATTCCAGTCCACGATTTACAGGACAAGATGATTCATCCTGATTAGACTTCCTGATGGGACTGAGTGGTTTTAATAAAATGGGCAAATCAATGGCTGGCCATTGGAGTATAATGGGTCTGAAATGCTATACCGTAATGAGGCATCAGTGGGAGACCATTAGAATCAAATGGATGGACCATCAACGGCATATAAAATAATTTATTAAAAAGGGTTATGCTTAGATGATATGATCAACTTAAAGTTTGCTGAAAGGCTATACAAATAATTTTGAGGATCACATATCCCTGTTGTGCTTCTAAATTTGAACACTATCCAGTCTGACAATTTCAGAGATTTTCCCTCAGTGTGTATGTCTCTATTTCACGGGAGTCACATCTCATACGGACGTAAACATATGCATAATTTCAAAATCACTTCCCAAGCAGTTGCTTTGCCTTCTTGAAGTAGAATTACCTTTCTTAATGAAGAACCAGCAGAGGTTTTTGTTGCTGCTCTGGGGAAAGGAAAGGGGAAAAAAAAGGTTGTATATAATTTTATGATTAAGATGTTAAGCAAATGATTAGATTTGGGGGACATTATGTCTAAATGTCTCAGTGGGCGCTCAGTGCACTGTACGTTTAATGATTATTGCCAAACAGCATATTTTTACTGGTGAGAAAAAATAAGAAAAAGGTTGGGGATTTTTGTGTGCTATTATCAGCTTGCAGCAAGGGTTAGGCCTTCATATCTCCAACTGGGGAGCACTTTTTTTCCAAATAAAAAAGACATATCTATCATTCTTATTTTTTTTAACTTCAAATGACATTTTAACACGTGATTTATAAAGTAAACATTGATCATCAGGATACTGTGGATAAAATTCAAACTTCTATATGGGTTCTATTTTTTTTTTAACTAACAAGTATTAACCAAGGAAAAGTTTTAGAATAGGGCATTCATTATTTTTCTTGTCTTATGGAATCTATTTTCTATGTCTCTTCTTCAGACTGATGCATATTCAATGTAATTATTGTCTACACAATATCATTTATATAAGATCAGAAACAACTAATTAACCCAAGTTGACTCTGGTAAGACTCTGTGTGGTAATTCATTTAGCTGGTCATATTTTAAAACATTGAATCAGAATTCTCATTCATGATTATCAAGAACAACTATTTAACAGACACCAATGATGCCATGGAATTTTTTGATATAGTCTCTCCAAGTCTGTGTGTGGGGACTTAACCAGAATTTTTTAACCTCTCATTTCCCCAGGCAACTCCAGAGTCATGCATTAAAGGAAAGGCAGAAAATGTCTTTGTCACAGTAAAGTATATTAAAGTATGATTAAAATTAATCCAACTTATAATTGGAAATGCACTGAAATTAATGTTTAAGTCTTTAGGACTATATATTAAAAGGTTACCATTTTTAATGAATTCATTTTAATTATGATGATGAGGACATGTAATAAAATGCTTTAAAAGATACGTTCTTTTTTTAACTTCTATAGCACCATTTTTTTTTTTTTGTTTCTTTCATCCTTTGGTCACTTATATTGATGTAGCAACTTGAAAAGTTTATAGAAGTGAGTTCTAAAATACTTTTCATTAATCAAAATATCCATCGACCTCCCCCCATCATTGCTAACGTTCACTGAAGTTACTTGGTAGATTTCAAAAGTCTCTTCCTTCAGTTAATTAGATTATTGGTCTAACCACGTTTTATTGGTTCTGTTGAGGAGGGAATAGAAAGATATACGTGGTAATCTCTTGAAGAGGATACTATAATTTTATGTTATCATTTTAATGTGGATAACATGGGGATAAATGTTAATAACATTACTACCAACTACTGTCACAGGATTGCCAAATACTGTCTGAGAGGGAGTTTAAAAGGTCAGCTAGTCCAACTCCCACATTTCACTGATGAAGAAATTGAAACACAGAAGTAGAGTCACACACAACTTCGGTGAAGCCAGAATGAATCAACCCACTCCAATTCCCACATTCCACCCAATACTACCTTTCAGGCATATCAATGATTTCAATGGCCATCTCAAGGTGAACATCATCAGTCTTCACATATCATCTCTGTAACAATAATTTAATCGCACCTGTTATTATTTCTTTAGTAGAGATTAGAAGAATAATTTCATCATTTTCAGATAACTCAATCTGCTTTTGACTGTTACTATTTAGTTTAAATGTTTGAACTTTTCTCTTCCTTCACTTCCTCTTCCATTATACCTGAAATATAATTTAATTTACCCAGCAGTTTCTCATGCTTTCCCAGCTGCCACTCCCAAAAAAATATTTTGTAAGTTTCTATAAACAAAATCTGAAATATAGAGAGATGCACTCATAAAATTACATGAAATAAACCCAATTAAAATTGAATGTGATATGACTACCTGTGTAATTTATTTTAGAAAAACAAAGTGTTATTAAAAGGTTTTCATTTATTTCTCAAATAATGAGAAGAGGAAATCACTTAGCTTCCTTCTACCTAGAGAAAAAAATGTGCAAGTAACCAAGTTGGTTTGGACTCACTTTCAATAGCAAATCTGTTTTTGGGTCAATGTGTCAGTAGAATGGTCTACACATTCTCTAATAACTCTGTAGAGTAGAACAAGATGGTTCTTTTATGTTGTGTGAGTCTTACAGTTTCCTGAAGTTCAGATAAGTTTAGTTAACTGAGGCTAAGGCTCAGAAAAATTACCCACCATCACAGAGGTAGTGAGTTTAAAAGATGGGATTCAAACTCGTCTTCAGGACTTTCAGCCATTTAGTTTATGTCTTGCTACCTCTCATTTACATACACTTACTAAAAATCATCCACTGAAACTGTAAACAGAAGAATTTGGACTTTTCTTTTTGAAGCAATTGCACTTCATGGATTTAGAATATAGAGGTTGTGGGAGGCCAGGTAGCACAGTGAGTAAGAGCATTGGCCCCATTGTCAGGATGACCTGGGGATCGAATCCAGGCTCAGATACTTAGCACCACACCCAGAAATAACTGGCCGTGCAATCTTGAGCAAGTTACTTAACTCCAATTGGTTAAAAAAAAAAAAGAATATAGAGTTTATCAAATCCAATATCCTAATGTCAAAGTGTGGAAAATGGACCTCAAATAATTCAATTGCTTTGGATATAGTACATAGATATGGTAATAGGTGATCTTATCATAGATTAAGAACATGAAGACACTTCCAAACTGTTCAGTCCAAGCTCCATATTTTAATGATGAGGAAACTGAGTCTTCCTTGAGATGTCAACAGTGACTGTAGTCATCAAAAGAGATTTGAAAGCTGGTCCTCTGACTCCAGCAGCTATGTAGTGTAATGGAGAGATTACCAGTCCTGGAGTCAGGAAAACCTGAGATATTTGGTCACTTGAGATGGCCTCTGATACTTGCTATGTGATCCTGGGCAAGTACTTAACCCTTTTTGCCTCAGTTTCCTCATCTGCAAAATGAACTGGAGAAGGAAATGGCAAAAAAATGTAGTATCTTTGCAAAGAAAATCCCAAATGGGGTCATTAAGGGTGGGACATGACTGAAATGACTAAAAAACAATGACTTCTGATTCCAAAGTCAAGGCTTTTGTATGATACATGGTCAAGCTTGGAATTCAACCCAAGTCCTTCGAACTCCAGAATTTTATTGATGACAATCACTGAGAGACATATCTGAAATACTTACTGTCAACTAAAAGAGAGAGTACAGAAAGAAACAACAATCACTTGAAAATTTACAGCTGAACACCTCCTCCTTACTTTGTTTTCCAATTATAACTTATATGAACATAAAGCCAATAGGAGATAAATAAGTTTGGTTTCTCTTGGTCACTGAAATTAAGAATATACAAACCATCAATTTAATTATAAGTATAATGAATTGAACCAAGAGCTATATCACTAACATTTGGAAAAGATGGAGTATTATTAAGATTCTTTGTTCTGAAACATACACATACACATATATACTATGCACGCACACATACAGCATGCACACATATGTGTGCATTGATGGGCATTATATTAGTAATGAGCTGTAAATTCAATTTGCTGAAAAAAATAGAATTAATTTATGATGCATAATAGAACCAAAACTTTGAGATAAAAAGACATCGTTTTTATTGTTGTTGTTTTTTTTATTATTATTTCTTGAGACATCCACTTTCCCATAATCAATCTTTGGCCCCTTTATTTTTTCTCTGTATTCTCTTCCATGGGACTCAGATGCTGCTTCCCATTCCTGGACACTACTGCCAATCCATTACAATTACATACCTACATCAAGGCCTGAACTTTATTCGGAAATCCAGAATTAAATCTTCAGCATTCTATAGGACATATGTATCTGACTGTCTCACTGACACCTTAAAACTCAACATTTCTGAATTCATGCTTATTTTAGATCTGTTTAGATTTCTTTCTTCTGACTTCATTATATTTTGCCTTGGCCACCAACATTTCTCCATTCCCTTATAACATACATATTGGAGTTATCTTTTTTATTCGTTCTCCTTCCTTCTTTCCTATATGCATTCAATTATTCATCCCACAAAATATACCTCTGAAGCATTCCTTGTACGTGGGTTGTCCTTTCCATTCCAAATGAAATCACTTTAATATGCAGTCCATCAGAAGCACCTCCCTAGACTTTTGCATTATTTTCTTAGAGGGCTTCTACACTGTCTTCTGACTCCTATTTTCCATCTTTTAGACATTGCTAGAATAGTCCTCCTGATGCTTCCCTGGGGATTGGCAGCAGGATGAAATTGGAAGAACACTGAAGTGGAAGTCAGGAGAAAATTGAGTCTGAATTTTCACTCTGAAACTTCTAGCTATATGAACATGGGGAAATCATTTAACCTTTCTGAGACAGTTTATTTTCATGTAAAATCACTATGGAACCCCCAACGCTACTATAATTATCAACAATCAATAATCTATGTAACATTATTTAAATAGGAAAGCAATATGTAAACATTATCATCATCACCATCATCATCATTGTTATATGACATATTCACATCACATTCCTGCTCAAAAATCTTCAAAAATTCCCTAAAAGATTATAAACAAACTCCTTTGTCTGACATCCAAGGTTTTCCACAATCTGGCAGCAACATACATTTCTATTTTTGTCTCTTTCTATTCATTTTTACATATCCTTCAGTTCAGCCAAATCAAATTATTCCTTAAATTCAGAATATATTTTTCACTTTTCCATTTCCATGATTTGGTACCAAATCCCTTAACATGTAACATGATCAATCCTTTCCCCATACTCTCAGGGTCATTTATACCTTACCCTCAAAAAATTGTGAAATGATTGGGGGAATCTCTTTTATCTCTTAATAACTTAAGCCATCATTTGGACTCAGGAACTAGTCTGAATAGTCAGTAACTAGCACACCATTTCCATTTAACTATTTCCATTAACACATTTACATAGAAATTTATATTCCCCAGAAATACTGAGAATTAGCATTCAGACATTTACTCCTAGAACCTCAGGGCTGTGATTCTCTTTTCACCTCCATAGTCAGAAGTGAGCAGGATTTCAATCACAGCTTATCTCATTTCCTTCTTAAAAGTGATCCCACCAAGTTTATGTCCAAAGTCAGCATTAATCCAAGCTTCATTCGGGCTGAAATCCAGTATCCTCGTTCCTCAGAGTATCACTGCTGGGCAGGCTGCAACACAGCCTGAATCCTGCATCCCTGTGGCTTTTTCTCTTGGCCCAGATCAGAGACTCCCCTCTCTTTACCTGGAATGTAAAAGAATGAAAAGAAAGGTCATAGACTCGGGCCCATTCCTTCAGGGTTGTGGGGAAAAATACTTTATTATTTATCATTTTTTAAATATTGTTTGAACCTAGCTTTTATTGGCTAGATATTATATAATTCAAAAGCTTACTATAGAAGACAATCTTTCCTCATAGGCACTCTAGGGAAACTAGATTGCTGTAAGGAATGTTAAGATCCCGCCCAGTACAAGATTTGGGTCTTTACAAGTCTTGTTTTCAGTGCATCCTAGGTGGTGTTTTGGGTTCTCCAAATTAGATTGAATATTTATAATTACTTGCTGATTATACATCTTAAATTTCTCTTCTTTGGAAACTACCTATTGCCTATGTGAGGCCAATGAAGTAAATAGTCTTACATCCTGGTCTGAACTTTAAATAATGTAACCTCTCAAAGACTCTTATGAGTCACAGCTTTTACCAACTCTCTCCTTTAGCAAATGGCCTAATAAAATTCTTTCTAAATATTTTTCAGATTCGTGGGGGGGGGCATTCTTATGACTAACAGGGTCACTTTAGCGGGGGGAGGTACAGAAAGGAAGGTCTCACAACTTTCCTCCTAATATTGTGGTTCTTTGACAGAAAACCATTAGAGTGCTCTCCCATAAGAGTGCCACAAAACCAAGTCACCACTGATGATTCAGGCCCTTTGAAGATGCTGACAACTCCAGCTATACAAACAATGGGGGCAAGGAAGGGACCTCCTTCTGATCCCAGAATGAATAGGTCAATTCAGACCACCCATGTAAATGTCCACTTTCAGAATTCTTCCAGAAGCAGATTTAGTATCTTCCACATATATGATGCCATCTGAAAAAACTAATGATGTCTGTCCATGAACTAGGTGCCCATTATACTTAAAAGATCCACACTTCACCTCTTCATCATCTGAATTATTGCCTTCTCTTAATCCTTAGCTCAAATGCTACCTCCACTGTATAAATTACCTGAGTTCCCTTGGTTCATAATATTCATTCCTTTCTGATGCCACATAGCACTTTTCTTAGCATCTTTCTAATCACTAAGCATGTGATTGTTATCTCTTTCTGCATCTTATTCCCTTACATTGCTGTGATCATAATGAGATCAGGAGCTATGGCATATGTAAACTCTGTGCCTCCTGTAAAACAGTGCCAAACACTGTATTTAATAAAAATGAATATTATTGTACAATTAAATTCAATGGAGGAGGAATAATATGAAATGTACTAGCATTATGAAGCAGTCTTAGAAGTGAACGATTATTTTTTTCTTTACTGAGAATTTACTGGTTTTTTTTATTTATTTACTGGTTCAATTCTTATTTTCATTAATAATCACAGAGCTAAAATTTAGTGACAACTGTCTATTCAGCTCTCATTTTAACGTTGATTAGTAATAAAATCTGATCATTCCCCTCTATGCAGTGCCCAAAGTTACTTTCCTTTCACTTTTCCAAATTATTGTCCATAGCTTATTCATCTAGGGCAAAAGATACCTTTCGTCCCACATTTTGCTATTTATGTATCTTTCTTTAGTTTGTTTTTCTACTTTGTTGATATAATCTATCTCTTTCCTTCTGTTCACAGCCTGAAATACAACAGGACATGGATCATGATGATTTTCTATGTAAGATTATTTAATTATGATCTTTACTTCTTGAGCCTTGCTTCAAGGAAAAAAATAGTGTGAGAGAATAAAGATCATAGACCAAACTAGATCTCCATTGCTCAGGCTGATGCTTTACATAAAGAAACAAGGTTAAACTTTCTGCTTTGAGTTTGTATTTCAGACTGAAGCATTTACTGAGCAATTTGTGTAGTACCCCTCAGGTCATTATCATCATCATCATCATTGCCATCGTCGTCGTCATCATCATCATCATCATCATCATCATCATCATCATCACCATCATCATTGTGACTAGCTTCCCCTATCTCCCTTTCTTTCACTCAAAATGCAAGTGCTATGTATTGGGCCAGTACCACTCTGATAAGCATAGGAACTTTGACCTACTCTATTTCAGACCTGGACCATTTTTTCCCTTTCTTGGGATACCTGCTAGCCTGTGCTCCTGGTAGCTTAGCATATTAATGCTGAACTAATAAAGACTTCCAATCATCAGTCCACTGACACTCAGAACTCTGAGGTTCAAGAGAACAACCAGCCTGTGTCTTATCAGTAGTTGGTGTTATATGTGTGTGCCACCATGTTTGACATGGCACCTTCTTTAATTATCTTCAGTAGTGACACATTGTTTTCCTTAGATTGTTTTTAATAATCATATTATTTTGGTAATAAATTATGTTAATAAGATATGAATAGTCTAATTGAATTAGTTTTTTTTATGGAGTCTATGTATATAGAATAAGAAATTTAAAACTAGAGGCAATTTAGAGGTCTGTCATTTTGTCCTAACTTTATCCAAAAAAATGAGACTCAGAATGGTCACATGAATTATGTTAAATGATAGATTTGGCATTGAATCACAGTCTTCTGACATGAAGTTCAAGTTCTTTACATTGCCCTGGCAACCATGTATGAAGTAAAGTAACATTTCTTTATTATGCCTAATACTTCTGATGATGGTCAAATAGTTGTTCAAGACAAGTTTTAAAGAACTTGTCTTTAAAGACTCATGAAAATAAAAATACAGAATCCTGAGACAAGTACTTTAAAAAGCCACATTTACTTGAACTCGTAAATCCTAGTATGTTTGCTAAAATCACTCTGTAGGCTTCTGTAGCAGCAAGCACCCAAGCGTCCTCAGGGTTTGCTGCCAGCACAGGTTCTTGGATCTGCTTTGTTAAAGGAAAGCAACTCAAAATGGGTTAACAAGCTTACTTTAATCAGTCAAACATGTATCATTTACCTTGTTCGGTGGAAAAAGGTCAGCACCCC
>NW_027185759.1:24111571-24115140 GCF_028583685.1 Petaurus breviceps papuanus
ATCAAGTAGACAGATTTCCAAACTGTCCAACCATTACATCCATACCCAGTCAACATCTGGGTTTCCACATTCTGGGTTTTTCAAAGCCGGGGGACTCTCAACAACGGCTTCCCAGAATTCAGATCAAATCACAGAACACTTCTCAAAGTGAGTCCCAAAACAAAGCTACACATCAGGGCTTATATAGCCTTCTCCTGGCTCAGAGAATGTAACAACCTTATTGACTCACTGGCCAATCAAGAAGTATCTACTGAAAAACAAGCCTCCTACCCCAGGCTCCAGGTGCACTTTAGCCTAGGGGCAGGGAAGATCTTTAAATTCACAGCTTCTCACACTGTATATTCTACAACAAAGGTTTGGGTAAAGTGGGAGAATTTTGGTTTGGTTACTATATTTCTATTTTTTATTTCTTATTTTGGTTACTATATTTCTATTATTTACTATTTAATATATACATATTAATTCTACTTTTGAGCTAGATCTTTCTTGAAATAATTCAGATTGAATCCATCACTGAACAAGGAATAAATGAATCATGATTGTTTTCCTGAGCTGTTAGGATTTATTGAATCAGCAAAGAACAAAAAATAGTTCAGTTTGAGGTGTGTTTATTCTTTTTAAAGTTAATTGGTAGGTGATACAGTGGATAGAGAACAGGGCTAAAGTCAGGAAGACTCATCTGCTTATATTCAAACAGGGCCTCAGACACTTACTAGCTCTCAACCATCAGAGTTGGACAGAAGAAAAACAAAGTGAATTATATTGTTTGCTTCTTTATGTCTCTCAAAGCAAGAGGAGGGTGCATGCAGAGTTGCAGTCAAAAACTGAGCTCCCTTGAGGGTTAAGTTGCATAGTTTATATACTCTCTCAACAGCCCCCCCCCTTCCTCCCCCCATCACTCCACCATCACTTCACACCTGTACAAGGAAAATAGCTCTATAGTACCACTTCCAGCTTTAGCAGACCACTTCCAGCCTTGGGGTCATCTGGACAAAAGAATCTAACTTAGTCCAAGCTTGAGTAGAACACAATGGGCTTCCCTACTTAGATTAAATTCCTTGCAAGCTAGGATGGGGGCTAACCAGGATAAGGAGAATCAATGCATTGTCTTTATCAGTAATGTTTTTCAGAATTAAAAAAAAAATTAAAATCAGGGCTTTGGAAGAAAAGGGGGGGTCTCTGTATCTCTAAGACATTGATTATTAATTATTATTTTTCATAATATACACACACCGATCTATCAGTGGATATATCCAATCTCTTCAGTGATATATACACACACACATGCACTCAAATCCATACCACACATACATACAAACACACACATAATTTTATATATAATGTATTAGTGTGTTGGTGTGTGTATCCATATAAAATGAAATATAAAACAATGGTGATGAAATGGATTGAAATTCACTGGCTCTTTATTTTTGTCCTCAATAAATCTTTCTTACCAATCAACATTAAAAATCAAAATATCAACTCCTAAGTAAGTAATATGAAAATGTTGATTGTTTAGCTAAAGTTGAATCCCCTACATTTGAGACTGAAACTTTAGGGAGAGAGATACTCCTTTCCTCTAAAAAGGTCAGTTTCTCTATTAATTTTTATATTAATTGAACATTCCAGATATTTTTAAATGAGGATTTGGCTCCTTATTCAATACTCTAATATTCTCCCACATATAAGCAGAAGATTCATGGGGAGAAAAATAGGCAGAAACATAGAACAAAGGTAGTAATGCATACAATTAGAGAAAATGTGGGAAAAATCATAACTTGTAGTTACTGTAGGTCTTTTCATCTCTTTACAGAAATTCATAAAATTCACTCTATGAATAACTTGTAATTGGCTTTCAAGGATAGATCCATCCCTTTAGTAGATACCAAAACTGATACTCTCTCTACCATGAGGATACACAGTTTCTAAAACTTTCATTGAGTGACTATCACTCTCTGCTGGATGTACTATCCACTATTTGTCCAGCTATATTGATTCCTGCAAGCTACATTGTATGCTGTTAGCCTGATCTTTTCAGTGATATAATTATAATTCATTCAATAAACATTTAAGAAGCCCCTGTTACTAGCCAGGTAGCATGGGAAGTGCTAATTATCACTAGTTAACTTTACCTCTCCCTAGTTTGTGTCAGAACGTTGATTGTCTCATTCAAAGGTGTTTCCCTGAGTGAATTCTCTCAAGTGTTTTTCTAGTCCCCCCCACCCCTCTATTCCTTAAGGAACATAAGATTAGTGTATTTTTTTTAAGTATTTGATAGAATTAATGTGTAAGTGCATCTGGCACATGGTTTACCTTTATTCCTTGGTTAGTTCCATTACGGTATGGTCATTTTTCCCTCAGAAATTTGCATGTTTAAATTATGTATTTCTAATATGGTTATATATGTAATGTTGAGCACAGCCCCACCATCCCTTCCCTTAATTCATCTGTAAGCAACAAATCCACCTTCCCTTCCCTTCCATTGAACTATAAGCAGGCATTTTAGCATAACTTTTACCCTTCCCTCTCCTAATTGATCTGGGTGGGGGTTTCAGCCTAGGGTAAAATCCCTGCTCCATTCTTCCCTGCCCCCCCCCCCCATCTCCACTCATTCTGGGTTCCCTGTACCTCAGCCTAGGAAAAACTCAGGAAAATTCAAATATACACTGACCAATCATTGATTGTAGTTTCAGCTTATGTAACCTGACTATTTTAATCTCTTTAAAAACCGGCATATTGTTCATGCCAATTTACTGTCTGATTTGGGTATGTGACCCCAGCTGTCCCAAGACAATAAAATCCACTTCCAGTTTTAATCTCTGGGATCTTCTGTCTTACTCCTTTTATGCCCAACAGTATGTATATATGTATACCCATGTATGTATGAATATGTACATATTTATATGTATGTGGGTATACAGATATCATATTGTGTGTGTGTGTGTGTGTGTGTGTATCAGCTGCCTTTGAATTATCAGCTTGGAAGCATAGTTTGATCATTTTTCAGTGTCTATAAATGAGTCTGAATCAACAATAACATCCTCTACTGCTCTGAAGGAGAAACCTAAAAATTTGGAACTACAGAGAAATGACAATTACAATAATAATAAAATAAGAGAATAGAAGTTAAAATTAATCAAATAAAGAAAGAATAGACATATTTTAGTAATGAAACAAGCTTTCTTTGTAAAATGTAATCATGCTAGTTCCTAGAATATGTCATTATTATGAAATAGCCTCATTGAATTGGATGGATATAATAACTCTATTGCTTCCTAAATATCCATATTCCCAGTTTATGGTTATAGAAATATTTCACATGGTGAATAGAAGATTGGATTGAGGTGGAGAAGGGAACACATGAACTATTAATAGCTATCTCTATGAACCTTAATGGCTACCACATGACAGGAGAATTCAAATTGTTCTTATGAAAATAAGCAGTACTTGAGAATTGCAGAAAAAAATAGATTTTGCCTTGAAACAGAAAAAAGGAAGGAGGGAGGGAAGGAAGGAAGGAAAGAAGGAAGGAAGGAAGGAAGGAAGGAAGGAAGGAAGGAAGGAAGGAA
>NW_027185759.1:24115150-24150095 GCF_028583685.1 Petaurus breviceps papuanus
GGAAGGAAGGAAGGAAGGAAGGAAGGAAGGAAGGAAGGAAGGAAGGAGGGAGGGAGGGAAGGAAGGAAGGAAGGATGGATGGATGGATGGTTGGATGGATATGGGACAGGTAAAAGTGTGGTTTCTCAGAGACTATCTGTAAAGTAATAAGTAAGTCCTTAGGCCTTAGGCCTAAGTTTTTCTAGAAATTATGTGACTTTGAAACTTTAGAAGTCTTTCTATATAGTTGCTCTATTCTTGTCAGCCCTTTTTATCCACCTTACCATAAAAGAGTTAAGTTTCTATAGAACTGCAAAAATTGCTGAACAAGAGTCTTGATAAGGACCAGGCAGTAACCTTAGGAAGTTGAGGCATTAGCCTTGAGAAAAAGTTCAGACCCTGGTTCTCAGACTAAAACTCCTAGATAATACTAAAAATGATGAAGAATAAAAAGGAGCTGCCAGCAGCAGGTGGATTTGACCAGTCAAGGAACAGACAGTAGCCTTGGGGTTATCAAGTCCAGATAAGAATGTGTCTAGGGTAAGACTGAAGGGGGTTCAGTATTTTAAGATTGTTACTGTGCCTGCATAATGAATTTCATGTATTATGTATATTATCCAACAAGATTAGAACCTCATTAGTAATAATTATGTTAATGTTCGTAAACCTTTTCTTATTTAACCCAACTTTAGCTTCTTTACAATGGCCTCCTCTCCTGGGCATTGTTCCAGTGACTGGACCGCCTGCTTCTTGCCAGATTCTAATAAAATTTCCTATCTTCACTTTGAGGTCTCTGAGTAGTCAGTTTGGGTTAGGGTCTTTGTACCCCACATGGAAGGAAGGAAGGAAGGAAGGAAGGAAGGAAGGAAGGAAGGAAGGAAGGAAGGAAGGAAGGAAGAGCTCCTATGTTGCCTAGTAACTAGCACCTCAGTTCTGTTTAAATATAACATTGCTTTGGAATTGAAAAAGCGATATTTATTTCAAAGATATAGAAAGAAACAAAATTGTATATATAAAATTTCCCCCACACCTCTAGGGGACTAATCTCCTATGTCACCTGAGTCTGGGGTGGGTGGGTGACAGGAAGGAGGAATTAGGTTCACAGTAATCCCACCAAGTTTACTTCCAAAGACAAGTTGGATTTCTGTACTTGTACTGTCACTCTAGATGTAACAACAAGCCTGGACTCCAGGTCTCCCAGATTCCTGACTTACATTACCAAGGCAGATCAAAGACTCTACCCATTGCATATGGGAAGGAAGAAAAAGACCATAAACCCCTGGTTAATTTCTTTATTTCTTCTCTCTTTTCAAATAATCTAATGGTGGTGATGGAGGGAGCAACCTGCCTTCAGGTCCTTCCTCTTTATTGTACACTCAGAGTGAATCTTTTACCCTTGGATACAAATGTTTGGGGTGAATTGGGGGAAAAAATACAGATTCTGTCAGGAAGTTTTAAAGATGTAAATGGTCTTGGCTAGACAGTCAATGGATAAAGACTGCTGCCAACCTTGTGGCCGGTCAACACAAGGTAGCCAATTGTGTACCATTTCTTCAGACTCCTGCAAACAAATTCCCCAGAATCTTCTCCAGAATAGACAATCCCATTTTAGGTGGTGTAGGTATCCACCAAATCCCCATTACACAAAGAAAGGATGCAGTTAAAGTAGCTTAGTTCCTGTTAGTCTTATGGGCATAAGATGAATAATTGGTTAAATTGTTTTTAAGATACAAAGATGCCAGTCAATTAGGAAATGGCTTAACAAGTTGTAGTATATGATTATAATGGGATACTGCTATACTGTAAGAAATGATGAACTCAGTGATCTTAGAAAAACATGGATAGATATGTGCAAAATAATGAAAAGTGAAATGAGCACAACCAAGAGAACACCATATATAGTAACAGCAATATTTATTTTAGGGATGACTTTGAATGACTAATTCGTTTTGACTATTTTAAATTAAATATCTAAATTAACTAAAAAGGACTAGCGAAGGAAGATGCTATCTGCATTCAGAGAAAGAACTGATAAATAAAAGTTTGTATAGAATGAATTTGTGCCTAGGTGGGGGGAGAGGGGGAAAGATTGATGCTTATACATAAAAAAGGAACAGTGAAATGATCTCCCTGGAGGTAAGGAGTAGTAAATAGCCTCAGGGGGGCCAGGTGGAGACAGTAAAAGTTGTTAAATGGTTTGGGATGGGTGGAAAAGCTACAGTGAAAGGACTAGTAGATATCTGCCTAGGCCAGATGCCTTCAGGAGAGATGGCAGGGATCTCTGTGGGCTATGGAAATATGGGAGAAATTTCAGGAACTGGGCTGCTGAAATATATGAGAAAATTCAGTATTCAGGTCCCACCGCCCCATCACATAATATAACTTGTGTCAAATGGTAGCCATTGCTAGGGCAGGGGTGAAGGGGAAGGAAAGAATAATAAGAAATTTATATAATACCTTCATTATCCATTTAAAATAATAGCAAGTTGCACATTAAATGTTCAGTTTACATATGATTGTATTATTATTAGGAAATGCTTGCTTTATTTCAGAAATTAAAAATAAATAAAATGTACTTTTAAGAGTTTAAATAAATAACAGCAAAAGAATAGACTTTAATGGGTAGAAAACTCATATTATTCTCTTTTTAGGCTAGGTATAAAAAGGGACAAGGTTGAAAATAAACATCTTTTCAGCATTTATTCTTTCATTCAATAAGGTTTTGTTAAGCAATTCCCAAAAAGCAAAGTTAAATAGCATTTAAAAGAGAATCTAAAATCTGTATGACAAATAGAATAAAAGCTTTGTTTCCAACTTTATATTAGATGCAAAGTTGCCATCTTCTTGTCTAATACTTAAAATTTTCACAATTATCATATAAATCCCATTAGTAACACTCCCACACCCCTCACTTCCTCTAAATGGTTCTATTTATTGTTCCCTGAACTTGGCATTCTATCACATACCTCTGTTGTTTTTCCTATAATTCCTTGACAATACATGGAATTCATTCACTCTCCACTTCCACCTTTTAAATGCACTTGGTCCTCATCTTTACTTCTTAGAACCTATGACTTCCTTCAAGTTTCAGGTCATATGCCACATTTTATTAGGAAACTTTTTTTTAAATAACACTCCTTTTTTCTTGTTTTTATTTTATTAAATTTATCTACTTATAATTTACAACATTCAGTTCCACAATCCCTAGAGTTCCAAATTTTCTCCCCCTCCCCCCACCCGTGGTGGCATGCAATTCAATATAGGCCCTACAAATAGTTGTAAAGAAGAATTATAATCAACGAAGTGAACAATGAGAAAGAAGGTTTGAAACAAAACAAAACAGAAAAGAGAAAGTTCAAGTTGTTTGCTTCAATCTGCATTCAAATTCCCTTGTTGTTGCCCCCCCCCCCATGTGGATATCCTTTCCATTATGATGAGTCTTTTTGAGTTGTCTTATAACCTTGCCTTGCTGAGAGGAGCCCAGTCTATCAAAGTTAGTCATCACACATGTAGCAGCAAGCACCCCAAGCGTCCTCAGGGTTTGCAGCTACCACAGGTTCTTGGATCTGCTTTGTTAAAGGAAAGCAACTCAAAATGGGTTAACAAGCTTACTTTAATCAGTCAGACATATATCGTTTACCTTGTTCAGGAGAAAAGGTCAGCACCCTGAACCTCAAAGTATACAGGAATAATTATCAAGACAGAAACATCAAGTAGACAGATTTCCAAACTGTCCAACCATTACATCCATACCTAGTCAACATCTGGGTTTCCACATTCTGGGTTTTTCAAAGCCGGGGGACTCTCAACAACGGCTTCCCAGAATTCAGATCAAATCACAGAACACTTCACAAAGTGAGTCCCAAAACAAAGCTACACATCAGGGCTTATATAGCCTTCTCCTGGCTCAGAGAATGTAACAACCTTATTGACTCACTGGCCAATCAAGAAGCATCTACTGAAAAACAAGCCTCCCACCCCAGGCTTCAGGTGCACATTAGCCTAGGGGCAGGGAAGATCTTTAAAATTTACATTTCCATTACATTCGGCCCCAAGATCTTTCATGCCCATAGCATAGACAATTTACTTTTGAATTAGCATTAAACTTCTCTTAGGTCACATTTTCAAAGTACAGAACTAAAGTTACCAAAGTGGCCACTGGCCCTTAAACAAACACAAAGTACATTCTTAGGTTACATTTTCAAGGTACAGAACTAAAGTTACCAAAGTGGCCACTGGGCCTTAAACAAACACAAAGTACACAGCATTATCACTTCAATTCAGAACAAGAGTTCAAATAAAGTTCTGGGGGGAGGGGAGTGTCCTTCCCCTCACACAGCTCCAGCCCCAGCTTCCAAGCACAGAGAGGGGGCTGGGCAACAAAACCAACAAGGTGGGGTCCCTGGGGATCCAAGGCACTTCATCCCACCCACCATAGTCACAAGTCCATCCTCCCCCTGGGTCCCAAACTGTGGGATGCAGCCAGGAAACACACTCAGTGCCCCTGCTTTGCTGCTCAGTTCTTATCTTTTCCGGTGGCTGAATTCCGAACTCCTGGGCTCCTTCTCCTCCCGCAGGCGGCAGCCACTCCTGGCTTCTGCCCAGGTCCTGATGCAGGCAGCTCACTATTCCTGCTCTCAGCTCAGCGAAGTCCACATGCAGGCCATTCTTCTCTCCTGCTCCACAGCTCCACAGAATCACAGCTACCACAACTGGGAAACAAACAATTATCCCAGCCCCCATACTTTCCTTTTACTCTGCAGATCCTGCTCGCAGAGCCATTTTGTAGCAGCAAGCACCCCAGTGTCTCCAGGGTGCCTGCTCACACAGGTTCTTGGATCTGCTTTGTTAAAGGAAAGCAACTCAAAATGGGTTAACAAGCTTACTTTAATCAGTCAGATGTATATCATTTACCTAGTTCAGGGGAAATAGGTCAGCACCCTGAACCTCAAAGTATACAGGCATAATTATCAAGATAGAAACATCAAGTAGACAGATTTCCAAACTGTCCAACCATTACATCCATACCCAGTCAACATCTGGGTTTCCACATTCTGGGTTTTTCAAAGCCGGGGGACTCTCAACAACGGCTTCCCAGAATTCAGATCAAATCACAGAACACTTCTCAAAGTGAGTCCCAAAACAAAGCTACACATCAGGGCTTATATAGCCTTCTCCTGGCTCAGAGAATGTAACAACCTTATTGACTCACTGGCCAATCAAGAAGTATCTACTGAAAAACAAGCCTCCCACCCCAGGCTTCAGGTGCACATTAGCCTAGGGGCAGGGAAGATCTTTAAAATTTACATTTCCATTACAACACATATGATATGTCTGTAATTGTTCCTCTTTCTTAGCATCAGATCATATAAGTCTCTCCAGGATATTATGAAGTCTGTCTGTTCCTCATTTCTTAAAGCACAATAATGTTACATTACATTCATATACCATAACTTATTTAGATATTCCCCAATTGATGAGCAGCCCCTTGATTTCCAATTCTCTGCCACCACAAAAAGAGGTGGTATGAATATTTTTGTGCAAACGGGTCTTCCTCCCATTTATATGATCCCTTTAGGATATAGCCCTAGAAGTGGTATTGCTGGGTCTAAGTGTGTACACTTTTTTATAGCCCTTTGGGCATAGTTCCAAATTGCTCTCCAGAATGGTTAAATAAGTTCACAACTCCACCGACAATGCACTAGTTTTTCAATTTGTTCACATCCTCTCCAGCATTTATCTTTTTTCTTGTTTTGTCATCTTAGTCAATCTGACTAGTGAGATGTGGTACCTCAGAGCTGTTGTAATTTGAATTTATCTAATCAATAGTAATTTAGAGAATGTTTTCATATGCTTATAGATATCTTTAATTTCTTCCTCTGAAAACTGTCTGTACATATCCTTTGACCATTTATCAACTGGCGAATGACTAGTATTCTTATAAATTTGACTCAATTCTGTACATATTTTAGAAATGAAGACTTTATCAGAGACACTGGTTAGATATAAAATTTTTTTTTTCCAATTTTCTACTTCCCTCCTAATCTTGGTTACATTGACTTTATATGTACAAAACTTTTCAATTTGATATAATCAAAATTAACCATTTTGCATTTTATAAAGCTCTCTATCTCTTGTTTGGTCATAAATTCCTCCCTTCTCCATAAAACTGACAGGTAAACTATTCATTGCTCTCCCAGATCACTTACAATCTCAGCCTTTTTGTCTACATCATGCAACCATTTAGACTTTATTTTGTTATACAGTGTAAGATATTGGTCTACTCCAAGTTCATGCCATACTATTTTCCAGTTTTCCCAGCAGTTTTTATCAAATAGTGAATTTTTGTCCTTTAGGTTTGTCAAAGAGTAGATTACTAGAGGCATTGACTGATGGACACTCCCTTCTTTTTTTTTTTTTTGCTTTTTTAAGGGTAACTGGGGTTTAGTGACTTGCCTAAGGTCACATAGCTAGTTTTTGTGTTGTGTCTGAGACCAGATTTGAACTCAGGTCCTCCTGACTCCAGGGCCAGTGCTCTATTCACTGTGCCACCTAGCCACCCCCACTCCCTTATTCTTAATGCTCTCTTTACCCTCAGATTATCATATATTCACCCATCTATTTAAAAGATCCACAACCAATAGAATGGAAACTTCTTGAGGCTAATTTGTACTTTGTCTAGCACATTCATTGCAACTAATGCATGCTTAAAAATACAGATTAGGTTGAATTGGATAAAACACAAATTCTAGAATCAGATTTATATTAAAAACAACCTTTAAAGTCAAAATGTATTCAATAGGTAGGTGAGTCAATTTGAATTTCATTAGCTGATTGATTGTGAACAAATGCTTGAGATCAATTGTTTTCTCTATGGATTGTCTACAAAAGCTGCCAACTACTCTTAGTTTGAATAGCTAGATAAACTCACATTGGGGGAAAAAAGTCTTTTCTATTGGAAAATAGAACCAGTTGACACAGCAGATAGAACATTAGACTTTCAGTTAGAAAGACATGCATTCTAATTGTGCCTCAGACAATAACTAATTGCATGATCCTGAATATGACAGGAGTCACTCAGTCTCAGGTTTTTCATCTATAAAATATGGGGAGTGTACTCCATATCCTTTAATGTTCCCTTTTTGCCTTAAATGTCTGATCCTATGATCTAAGAAGAATGCAACTTAGAGATTTTGTAAGCAAAAAGGAAAAGCAAACAGTATAGGTCATAGTGAAGAAAGAAACTTAGGAAAGCATGCTGCTCTATGCCTTATTTAATGTGAAGACCTATATAGTTCTACTTAATATAACCTGATATTTTCCCCCAGGATTACACACACATGATTATAACAATAGTGCAATATTCACAAGACCCACGGTGATTACAAATGTTCTGGTATAGTTTTTAATCGCAAAATGTAACAGGCTTTCTACATGGAGGATAGAACCAAAGTCTTTCTTCAAATACCAGAAAAGTGAGTCCCAGATCCAGAAAGCCAAAGTCATTACAGTAACCACGAAGTTGGTACACATGGTTACTTCAGAGAACACCCACATTCCCAAGCCTTCACAACAAAACAGGCTCTCTCAAGCAGGGATCTTCCTCTCTCACTCAGGGTAGCTCCTCAGCCTGGTTCTTGGAAATTCTTAGCAGAAATTCCCAAAGGAAAAGTCTTAGTCTCAGCAGAAGCTCCAGCCTCCAGATGTTCACTGAGAGAAATTCTGACTTTCCAAGCTGTGGTTTTTCCTTGTATACAGTATTGCTTCTTCCTGTTAAGCCCCCTCCTATTACATCTGCAACTTCCTCCCAAGGTATTAACTATTTCTGTGTTAATTAAATAGCTTAAACAAGGTATTAACTTGAAACAAGGTGCTAAGTATCTGCTTACTTGCCAATACAAAGGGACATGGAAGATCTTCAGATTCCATTAACATTATAAGACCCAAATAAGAAGATCAGTAGGGATATAAATTGATATGCCATCTCAATATAATTTATGCCATATGCATTTTATGAAATATTATCTATGTATAAGTGTATATATGAATATAAATACCTGTGTATATACAAATATCTATATATACACATGCACCCTTATATGTACATGTATACATCATATACACACCTTTATATGTACATATATAAACACATGTGTTTATGTATGTATATATATATATATATATATCCCTTTTTATATTTGTGTGTATGTGTGTGTATTTCCCTCCTGACTGGCTACTTTGACCACTGTATTATATTCTCAACATGTGCCATGAAGTATATACATCAATCATACTAAGCAATCATTTTTAGCAGGGTCATTGTGAGTAAATCATTTACCACCAGAGGTGAGAAGTGTGTTTAATATTCAAATCAAACACATTTTAAAAAGCCATGCCTAGTAAGATTTATATTCTCAATGAAAATAATAAAGGGTAAGTGCCAGTTTTTTTAAGATGCTGGACTATGGCCCTGAGAAGGTTCCCATTCAGGTTTTCTTCCTTCTCTTCACTTTAATGAGACAATTGGTTGACTTTTCTCCATAAAAAAAGAAGAAATGTTCAACATGCTTCAGTAATTTGATGGATTTGTCAATGTGGTAATTTCCTCCTAAGATCCCCTTCCTAGGCAACTTTTGCCTCTACCCTCTGAATAATTTACTCCAGGAAATGCACCCAATATGTAGACTTTCTCTACTATAGATCTCTTCACTTTATAACAATATTTGAGGAATTCTTTTATAGCCTTGTTTATGTATTGTGGTTTATTCATCTTTTGTGGGGAGAGAGGGGAGAGATGGGAGTGACAAATATAATGAAAATAATAAAAGCTGATATTTTACATTGCAGTTTAATATGTATGAAGAATTAGCATGTTATCCCATTGGATTCTCATAATGACCATGCATGATGAGCACTATCAATATCCCCATTATACTGATGTAGAAATTAAGTTTGAGAGTAATTAAGTGAATTTCTTAGTGTTACACAGCTAGTAAGTTTCTGAGGCAAGATTTGAATTAAGTTTTTCTTAACTCCTGATGGGGTATAACCTCTGGGAACCCCTTTGAACTCTCCTGAATTTGCCCACTTTATCTGGCTTTTTCATGCCCAAATCTCTTACCCTTAACCTACTCTAGCCCTCTATTGTCTGTTACCTCCAGATTGAGTCAGACTACTTCCCACCCTTGATCCCATCAAAATCCCATTTTCTTGGTTCCTAGGAAACTGACCTCTAGTTACCTTGGTCCCATCAAGATTCTCCTTAGACTGCTCTTCAAAATCCTCCCTTTGGCCCTCCTCTAGTCACCCCAGAGTACTTGACCTTCCCCGCAGTCTTTCTGTATATAAGATCCATCTTGCCTCCATTAAAGGGCTCATATTGAATCAAGCTCAGATTCAATCTATCTCTGATTCATTCTTGTCTGCTTTTTCTATACAAGTTTTACAAATGTTCATATTCCTTAGAAGTCTAGCCAGTATGGTGAATCGTTAATAAACTTTCCTTTACTTTGGCTGAAAGAATGCTTGGGTTGACTTTATTTGGGTAGGACCTGGCATGTTGGTGTTTTGGGGGTCCTGAGCACCCCTTAACCTGAAACTCAACACTCCCAAGTCTAATGTTCTTTTCTGCCATTCTTTTCGGACATCTGTTAAATTCTTAATTTTTTAGTGCTTGTAACATAATCTTGTCAGCTATGTGTCTGCACATTAATCTTCAGTGATCCTCAATTTTAGTTCTTCAGGTCATTGAAATGAAATATTCTGAAATCTGACAGCATCACCTGAAGACTATTTTATTTGTTTTGGTTTTATTTTTTTCTAGTCCTTTGATTTAATTAGTAGGGGACCAAAGTCTACCAATGAATGCCAACTTGCAAGCACTCTCCAAGTCATAGTTTTTTTTTGCTCTTGCTGGTTTTTTTTTTTTGCTGGACATGAGTAGTTGAGTGATTTTCCTGGGATCATATGGCCAGAGTGTGAGAGAGAGGCAGAGTGAGAATGGACAACTATCTACTACCCTACATTACTTTTCAGTTGTAGAATGAAGATTCTAAAAATAAGCAGAACTTTTGTTTTAAGAATAATCTCAGGACCATTCAAAGCGAAGTCCAATTTAGTTTAGTATCATATTTGAACTTTTTTCTTTCCCTTTTGTGACCCATATCATCATAGATGTCAAACTGGAATGGACATTAGGGATTACCTACTCCAATACTTTGCTTTTGAACATGAGAGAACTGAGGCCTCAAGATATGAAATTACTTGTTCAAACTTACTGAACTAGTGAGCAAAAGAGTGCAAATATGAATCCAACTTCCCTGCCTCCTCACTCAGGATTCTTCCAAATATATGCTACTACCCTGTGTCAAGTGCTTTTAAATGGTTATAGGATTACCTAGGGATTTTATAATGTCTTTGGTTTTGCTAAAATCAGCCATCCACCAAAAAGTCTTTTAGATAATAAATAAAAGTTGTTTGTGGGACAAGGATCAATCAGAAAGAGAGTAGAACTGGATTGAGATATAAACCACCTTTTCCACAATATTAGAATCAGATAATGAACAAGCATTTATTAAGTGTCTACTATATGTAAGAAATTGTTATAGGAACTTGGGATTCAAAAAGTTGGAAAAATAAACAGACCCTGCTCTTGAGGAACTCACAGTCTAATAAGGAGGAAACAAGCAAATAGCTAAGTACAAGCACTATCTAGACAGGATTAATTGGAGGTTATCTATATCATGAAGGGACTAGTAATAAGAGGGATTACCAATGCCTTATGATGGAAGATTAAATTGTATCTGGGACTAAAGAAGCCTGTAGGTAGATAAGGAGGGAAGAGAATTCCAAATGTGCAAACAGCCAGTAAAAATGCCCTGATTTGGAAGATGGAGTGTTTGGTGGAAGAAAGGCCAAAGAGCTGAGTGTCACTGGATTGCAGATTACATGTTGGTGGGAGGGGGGGAATGGGGTAGGGAATAAATATTTTTAAGGACCTTCTATTTACTGTGAACTAAGCTAAATGCGTTCCAGAAATATTTCATTTAGATCTCACCACAACTTTGCAAGATAGGTGCTACTAATATTACCATCTTACAATTGAGAAAACTGAGACAAACAAGTGAAATGACTTATTCACAGATATACAGGTAGTGTCTGAGGTCAGATTAATACTCAGGTTTTTTTGACTCGAGGGCTGGTGCTCTATCCACTGTGTCAACAATTATCTCTGTTGGGGAATACGGTGAGTAATATGAGGTACTACACAGGAAAATCTCAGACTACTCTCTCTTTTGATCCTCTGGATGCAAGTATATCTGGGAGAGAAAAGAAAGTAAAGATGAATTTTTAGTTTTCTGGAGAAGTCTGGAGAAAGAGGAGGGGGCTAAGTGATCAAGGGCTTTATATGCTCCACAGAGGATATTTTATCCTCCAAGTGATAGGGAGTCACTGAAACTCATTGATTAGTGGGATGACATGGTCATATCTGTACTTAGGAAGATTGCAATTAAGTGTATGATAGACAGGAGTTGAGAATTACTTGAGGAAGAGAAAATAACCAGCAAAACATTGGATCTTAGCTAGGACTTGAAGGAAGCCAGAATATCTAGAAGATGAAAATGAGGAGGAAGAGAATTCCAGTCCTGGATGAATGACTGTCAGTAAAAGCATCCCAAGTTGGAAGAAAGATTATTTCATTCACTGAAAAGATAGCAGGTCAACATCACTAGATGATGGTATATTCTGGAGTGAATAAAGTGGACAAAGACTGAAAATTTGTGTGTAGTTGAGGGCAGTCTGTGAAGGACTTTGAATGTCAAGCAGAGTAATGGCTAGTACAGGGATTAACTCTAGAGAAGATGGCTTGTTATTGAGGGAGAAGGATTATATCTTGGAAAACTAATCAGCCCCTGATCCCAGGTCTTGATTTGTCTTGGCATGGTAAGTTTAAAAAATGTAGACAAAGTCAGAGTTAGAATGCATCCCAGAAACCATATGATTTAACCTGTATCTGAAATAAAATCCCTTTTACAAGTTTCTCCAGCCTGAGGTTTCCCTCCTCTTCACTTTGGTCTCTAGAGAAGAGCAATTCATTATTTCTATAGGCAACTCAATTCATTTTTACATAACTTTAATGGAAAATTATTACCAATGTCTAAATTGGGTTCCCAAGTCCCCCTCATCTTTTCCACTCTGCCCTCTCAAGTCAAGAAAAATACATCTAATCATTACATGGAATAGCAGCCCTTCATATTCTTGAATGCAACCATTAGGACCCCTTTAAGTTTGCTTTGCCCCTGGCTAAAAAAGAAAAAAAAAGAACTTTTTTTTGGTTACTTCACTTCCATCTGGTTCCCTTACAATCCAGCTGCCTTTCTTCTGGACACAATCGAAGATTTCAATGTTCTTGTTAAAATGTAGCTAGGAGAAATGAGCACCGTACAATTGTAGTATGATCAAGGTAGGTCATCACTTTTTGTTAAGCTGGACATTTAGACCCTTCTTAATGTAAACTAAAATCACCTGAGTATTTTTGACTGCTTTAATACACAATTGACTCATTCTAAATTATGATCCAGAAAAATTCCCTGAGAAGGTAGTTGTGCAGTAAAAGCTAATTATCTCCAGAAGAAGCCAAACAAAGGAAACCTCCAGAGTAAACCTACTTCATACTGAAGAGATGTAACAGATTGCTTTGAAGTGGCACATGTCATTGGGGAAGTAGATATTACGCTTGATTATTGCAGACCTGTTTGATTAAGAAGAGGTAGGGCAAATGACCTAAATTCATATTAACTGCTGTGCAATTTCTCATTTTTAAAGCTATTTGTGATATGAGCTTGCGAGCGAGAATAGACAACATTGTCCAGGAGGGAGAATTTGGAGGGTAAAGCTTGAGAGAATTAAGTGGCAATAAAAAGTATATTAGGATGTAAGTGTGGCCTTTCTTGTTACAAGGATTCTGTAAGAATGAAATAAAACTCCTGACAGGCTATGAAATATGAAGGTCTGGTACGGTGTGCTCTTCAGGGATGTAAGGATATTTCACGTGCACGAAACACAACTTGTTTGCTTTCTCTAGGAACTAGAACTGCTTTTCTTTTGGCCTCATCTACAGCATAATTTCTTGTGTGGTTATGTGTGTAACTTTGAAGCAAAATAATAAAGAGATTTTGATTTGTCATTTCTTTAATTGAAGTTGATATTACATTTTAATGAGATGATGTTTGTAGAACAATTATGTGGGGAGCCAAGGAAGCCTGATTCAGGACTCAGACTGTGTGCTCTAAAGAAGGCCCTTTGCAACACTTGCTTCTTGGGTCTTTTGATTCGGGTTATGTTGTTTGAGTTCTGAGATACTACTCCAAGATTTTAGTTATTGAGAGCCAAAATATTTGATTCAGCAGTCAGGGATCTTTGGGTGGTCAGCTCTAAACATGGTATATTTTGATGATTGTGGCTTTTGCTTTGAAGTCTGCTCTCAATTGTATCCATTTATGACTGTGGCTGCATCAACATGTAACTGAGACCTAGATCAAAAGTCTTACCCTAAGACTTTAGCCTCCTAGATAACAAATCCTTATCAAATGATCTATTCTCTGCTACTTCCCGGATATAACAGACTAAGGTAATGATAAGAATACTCAAGTCCTATTCCTTTGTCTCATTTGCTCTATAAAAATCTTGTACTAAGAATCAATAAAGGGAGTTCATGATTCTTCCTTGAACTACCCTCATGATCTGGTCATTTCTTATTCATGTCTCTGATCATGCTTAGTGCTGGACACTGAGCAGCTGATGGCACTCTTATCAATCAGTCAGTCAACATTTATTGAGCACCATTATGTACCAGGGGCTGTGTTAAGCTCTGGGGATAAAAATGCAAAAAAAAAAAAAAGACATTTCCTTCTCTAAAAGGAGGCTGAATAGCACATGTTGGGGGAGAAGGACAGAGAGGTACCAATTCAGGAGCACCATGGAAAAGGCAAAAGTCCTAAAGCAGTGCAGTGGGGTGAGAAGTTAGAAATGAGGTGCTTAAGAAATGCTGATTCACTTCCTTCCTTTCATCTGTATTTCTTTGACTTGACTTCCTAGCCAGTCACGATCCTATTGGAACAATCATAGAATCATAAATATGTAGTTAACAGGAATGTTAGAGGAAATCTTCTCCAGCAATTTCATTTTACAAATGAGAAAAGTGAGGCAAGCCCAAGGAGGTTAGGATAATTACCCAAGATCACACATTTATATTGGTATCGCAAGTGAGAAATGAACCGGGAGTGTTGACTCCAAAGTCAGTTCTCTAGCCACTGTACCACAACACCTCCCTAAAGTTCTGTAGTATTGGGAATTATGTTGAAATATACATAAAACCACATAGAGTGTGTGTGTGTGTGTATTTTATATTTATATATTTATATACACAAACATATACATACACATGTATATAGTAATGTGTATATATACACATATACACACAAATGCAATACCTATGTATACTTATATACATGCACACACACACAAACACACACACAAACACACACACACACACACACACACACACACACACACATATATATATATACCAGTGTACTACTTACATGGTCTATTTCCAACACACCTGCTCTCCTCATCCTGATAAGTAGAGGAAATTAAAATTGTTCCATCCTCTCCATGGGGGAAAAAAAGAAAGAAAGAAAGATTAAAATGGAGACAGTGCCCAGTGAAACTGTAGGGCAAAGAAGGACGTACCCAATTAACATGGCTTGATAACCAAGTTTGCCCTTATCTTTCACAGACAGGGCAACCCTCCAATACTGGTCCTGAAATACCAAGTCAGGATGGCTTCTCATACCTTATCTAGATCATTAATGAGTCAGAGGTGTTTCCAGTTATTTTGGAATCAATTTAGGATGTTCCTTTTCATTAATTACCTAGCCTTACTAGACCTGGTTTGCAAAGGAACTTTGTTCCAAACCTTCATGTTCACAAATTGTCTTTGCTGTGAAGAATCATAACTAGGAAGAGTCAAATAAGACTTTATTTCCAGGGTATCTGAAAGAAGAGCAAAGTTATAGTGCCTACTGTTCATCAGCAACTTTGCAAGAACAATCAGTTAAAATTCTGTAATGCCTTCTCTGCTTTAATTCCTCAGTTGACACTTGCTTTTGGGGTTGGGTTTCCAGAGATAGCTACTACTCTGTGAATATATCCCAGGAGCCCCCACTGCTGTACTTCCACTTAAAAATCTCTCAGTAGGGGCAGCTAGGTGGTACAGTGAATAGAGTACTGACCCTGGAGTCAGGAGAACCTGAGTTCAAGTTTTGAATCAGACATTTGATGCTTACTAGGTGTGTGACCTTGAGCATGTCAGTCAACCCCAATTGCCTTGCCTTTCCTATCAGTAGACATGATTATCTCTTATTAAAAAATATTTTTTGAGATAGCATAATAAAACAAAAGCAACAAAATATTTCCTGAATAAACCTGGGAATTCCTTTGCTACATGGAGAAATATTGATGGAAAAAGCACATATGAAATAAATCTAGCTATGCTGAGTCACAGATGGTCAAGTCTCCCTGCTCAGATAATACTGCTTAAAAGTCCTAGTCCTTTCTTTCTTATGAAATCTCCACAAAATTTCCTGCTTAAAAGTCCTAGTCCTTTCTTTCTTATGAAATCTCCACAAAACATTCTGCTGGATTGCACTTCATGTGGCTGCTCCTCTCTACAACTCCATTTCTCCCTCAGATATGTTTCAAATTCACTTAGACTGATTTTCCAACTACCAGGTTCATGTTTCTATCTGGATGAGGAACTCTGCTGCTAGGGCCTATATCCAATAGTGAAGTATGGGGAGAGAGAAATGAATCTCTCAATCATCCATTATTTATTCACTTTTGGAGGGATGACCATTTACTCTCTCTTGGTTCATTGACTTAGACTTGGACTATTTCTTAAAATTTTCTTAAATTTTATTTTAAGGTTAATGGTAGTTGTGATTGGGGGGTGATATCCTTATCTTCTATCCATTTGGGAGCTTCTCTTTCCAATATAATCAAGAAATTCCTATTTCCTAAACACTTTGTTATTTGTGGTCATTTCAACCAAACTGTTTTAAGAATGAAGATATCTCCTACAGTAAAAGATTATTTTTCTTCCCCTTTTGGCAGGTCCTTCTCTCCTCCCTATTAAGAAAAGAAAAGGCTTCAGGGAAAGTTTCAAGATTTTTTCCCAATAGACATGACCATTTCAGGCATTCAGGGGACATTGTGGGCAATGGTGGGGAAAGTGATAATGACATAAGCATGGTAACTACCTCAATTTAGCTAGAAGAGAGAGTACATTAAAAAGACACATACAATAAGTTTAAAAATCAGAATAGATACAAGGCCTTGTGAAGTGTCTTTGAATGTGAGGCTAAGGTGATTGTGCTTTATTGTTTAGACAGTGAGTAGCATTACGATAAAAAAAAAATGAGGTACCACCACATTCAGATAATTGTTCTAACAACTGACCTTGTGGGGTAAGGATGAGTGCTAACTGGTGGTCATGAGAAAACAATAATCATCTGAAGGATAACTCAAACTTTACAGTGACAAAACCTAAACAAACACTACAGCTCTTGATATTTCATTATACGGGGCATTAAGGGATAAATAATACAAAAGTAAGTCAATCAACAAACATTCACCAATGACTTAAGTGGGTCTTGTACACAGGGAGAGAGAAAAAAAATAAAGACGTTTCTGCCCTATAAATGGACTCTTTCTTAAAGTTATAAGGAGTATGTATATAAAACCATGAGCAGTCATTATTTGTAATTAGGACAAACTAGAAATCTTGCCTATAAGATCAGGAGTGAAATAAGGAGGCCCATTGTCACCATTATTGTTCAGTATTGTACTAAAATTGCTAGCTTGATCAATAAGACAAGAAAAATAAATTAAAGCAATAAGAATAGGTAATGAGGAAACCAAACTATCACCATTTGCAAATGATGTTATGGTAAGAACTCAAGAGAATCAACTAGGTGAAACAATGAACAAATCTAGCAAAATTGTAGAATTCCAATAAAGTCATTTAAATCATCAGCATTTATATAAATTATCAACAAAACCCAGTCAGAAGAGATAAAAAAAGAAATTTCATTTAAAATAACTACATAATAGATATCTACCTGCCAAGACAAACCCAGAGACTTAATTAACACAACTACAGAACACTTCATGAACATAAAGAAAGATCTAAATAATTGGAAAGGCATTCTTTGCTCATGGGTAGGCCATGCCAATATAAAAAAATGAAAATTGTTTCTAAATTGATTCACTTATTCAGTGTCAATCCAATCAAACTACCAAAGAAGTAATTTATAGAAATAGAAAAAATTAACAAAATTCATGTAGTAGGTCAAACATCTAGAATATCAAGGGACTCTATTAAAAAAAATGAAGGAAGACAGTCTATCAGTACCAGGTTTCCAACTATATTACAAAACAGTACTTTTCGAAACAATCTGGTACTAGCTAAGAAATAGAGTGGGGGATCAGTGGAATGGAAGAGGTACACAATGCACAATAGTAAATCACCATAACAATCTCATGTTCAGTAAAACCCTAATCAAAAGTATTTGAGAAAAACTGCAGGGAAAGCTGGAAACAGTTGGCAGAAACTAGTTGTAAACCAGCATCTCACACCATGAATCAAGATATGATTAAATGGGCATGTGAATTACACATAAAGGGTGATATAAACTAGGGAAATATGGACATTTTTACATGTAAAATCTATGAACAAACAAGATATAGGAAGACAGGAAATATAATGGATCATTTTGATTACATGAAGTTATAACATTTTTGCACAAGTAGAATCAAAATTAGAGGGAAAGTTGAAAGCTAGGAGAAAAAAAGACCCAAAAATTTCATCAATAAAAACCTCGTTTCTCAAATATAGAGGATGCTGAGGCAAATTTATAATAATAAAATAATCATTGAAAAAATGAAAATTATCTTTATTATTCTTTAGTCATCTCTTGTGTCTAAACTCCTTGTGACACCACTGGGGGCTTTCTTGGCAAATATATGACAGTGGTTTGTCATTTTCTTCTCCAGTTCATTTTACAGATGAGTAACTGAGTCAAACAGGGTTAAGGGACTTGCCTATGGTTACACAGATAGTAAGTATGTGAGGATAGATTTGAAATCAGGAACATAAGAAAGAGCTCTGCTCAGGAATTTCTTTTCTTACCAGGCCTCACTTCTATGGGATTTTCTGCACTTACTTCTCTCTAATGGCCCCACATCAGATACTTCCTCCTCCCCTCTCTCTTTCAGGTTACTTTTGTGTTCAATTTTCCTCCATTACATTTCAAAATCCTTGAGAACAGATATTTTTTTCACTCTTTTTGTATCCCTAGCACTCAACTCAATGCCTAGCCTACATGAAGTACTTAAAAAATGTTGATTGACCATTAACTATCAAGAGTCTTTCCTTCATCACCACCATCAATAATATATAAGACTTTTTTTTTTGGTTTTGTCTTCACATCTTACAAATTTAGAGTATATAGCTCCCACTTAATAAATGCTTTGGGAATCCAGTTGATGTTATACTAGTATCCTGCTTTCTGGTTGCTGTTGTTACTGACACAAATTCATAGATGTAGAGATTATGTGAGCTAGGAAGAACTTTAGAGCTAGTGTACACAGAGCCTAATTTTACAATAAAAAAATGAGGGGAGAGAGAGAGAGAGAGAGAGAGAGAGAGGAAGAGAGAGAGAGAGAGAGAGGAAGAGAGAGAGAGAGAGAGAGAGAGAGAGAGAGAGAGAGAGGATGTGAGTGTGTGAATATTGGAGTTTAAGTGACTTTGACAAAGTCACATAGCTAGTTGTAGAGCTGGGGGCAATAATAAGGTTTTCTATTGCATCAGATTTAGTGACTCCTACTGTGTACCATCCAAGTAAATGAAAGCCAAAATTCAAATTAAATAATCATTTAATTAGAATGCAATATATACATTTTTTTGAAATATATTATTACCTGTCTGACAGATTGGTAAATAATAATGATACTTGAGGCTTCAGATATAGAAATCTTCATTTTGGTACACCCACCAAATGTACATTTTCTGCAAAATATTGTTGTTAAAATGTCATAATGAATAATAAAAATAGTTGTCACCTCCCTATCATTGTTTTTATTTTTTATTTGCTTAATACATCTAGACTTTTGTTTGTATGCCTCACCCTCTTTCCTCCCAGAGAGTTATGCCTTATAAAATAGAATAAAAAAATTAAGGATTAAAAAAAATCAGCAAGATTGGTCAACACATTGTGTGTAGTGTTTTGCATCCATAGCCCTACATTTCTGCAAAGAAGTAAGTGGTTTCTTTCCCATATATCTTTGATGAAAAGCTTGATCATTATGTTACAACTTTCCATTTTCCATTTTGTATGTCATTTCCATTGTCCTAGGCATTGTTTTCCTTGTACTGCTTAATTCCATTGGCATCCTATGCTTCTCTGTATTCCTCTTCTTCACTTTGAACTTTATCTTAAAGCTTGAAAACCAATAAAGCACTTCTCAAACAAAACACTAAATTATCTTTGACAGTCTAAGGAGATGAGTGATATTGCTTTTTCCCTGAAAATTAGACAACAAGCCAAAAAAAATCAAATTTAATTTTTTTCTTCTGAGAGCTTGTGCCTATGTCTCCCTTTAAGCAAGGAAATATGAAAGAAACAAATGAAAATATTCAATAATTATTAATATCAAAGCCCCATACATACTAATAAACCAAATGGCAGTATATTTTCATGTCATTAGCAATACTAATAATATCCTTTGAAATACTTTAGACCCAAAGACCAATAATTTTATCATATAAATTCAAAATAAATATGATATCAAATATATGATTTTTATGTAAAAATATTGGTATTAACAGCATGTCTAATACTTTTAATAAAAAATATTAAACAAAGCATTGAGATAATTGAAATGTCTAAAGCATAAAGTAGAAATCCTCTTTCAAATTAGGACATGATCATTTATTTTAGAAAATGAATTTAACAAATATAAGAATACCGATATCCTAATACTCATACTATCAAAGGGAGAAAAACAAAAGATTTTAAAAGCATTTGGCAAAAATACATTAGTGAATGAAGAAATGCTACATTTAAAAGAAATAATTGTAAATAAATAGCAAATTATTCTATTGATATACTTTAAAAAATTTATGATCATTATCAATTTCATCTTCGGTGACACATATACACACATACATACAAAGAGTATTCTTCCATCAGATTAAAAAATACAGTGCTAGAATGTTATCATTAGTTTAATACCATTAGTTTTGTGATTCTAGGAATAATTTTTGTGTTTTAAAATGATATAATGAAATTTTATATGTGTCTAAAACTTTTTTTTTTGGCAAATTTTATTAAGCCATATTTCCTACTCCATGGAAAGATAAAAATTTTCAACCTTGGGGAAAAATGAATTGCTCTAGTTTCTACAGTTGTCATACTTGTTATACATTCATTCACACAGACATTTAAAGTATAATTTTAAATAATAGAATAAATGATACAGATTATCATTATCTCATGTCTCTGTTCCTTAGCAGATCCATACACATATTTTTAATATCTTTTAGGAGAAAAATGGCTATCTCATTCACAAAGACTCCTTACTAAGGAGCATAGATATGAGAACGATATGATCTGTGTAAATGGGGGGGGGGAATCACACACACACACACACACACATATATATGTGTGTGTGTGTGTGATAATACACATGTATTTACATATATACACACATATGCATATATGTGTATATGGATATGTTTATGAGAGAAGCTGTAAAGGAAAATGCTGGTTCTAGAAAAGAAACTTCAACCAGTTCCCTTATTTGAATACATCACTTCATTAATCTAAGCCACAGTATTTTTGTCTTCATAATAGATATTGATGATCTTGATGGGGCTTTCTAGCTTTGAGATCCTATGCCTATTGTAGCAATAGCTGACATGTGCAAGGTATCATATATTTTAATTCATGTAATTTTGCCAGCCTGCCTGTGAGGTATGATAAGGAAATTGTAACTTTCTGAATGTACAGGTAGACATCTAGATGGTAAATGGGATAAAATTCAAGGCTTGGAGTCAGGAAAACCCATCTTCCTGAGTTCAAATCTGGCCTCAGACACTGACCCGGGGCACTTATTCCCTTTTGCCTCAGTATTTCACTATCCAGTATCTTTGCCAAAAAAAAAAAAAAAAAAAACCAAAAACAAAAAAACAAACAAATACAAAATGCTGAATGGAGTTAGAAAGAGTCAAACAGAACTGGAAATGACTGAACAACAATGGTGTTTGCACAATTAATAAGTGGCAGAGCCAATAGTCAAATCCATTTACTATTCCAATGCTAGATAACTATTACTTATTTTCTCCACACCCAAGAAGCAGCCTACAATATGGCAGGTTGACATCATGGGGTTATATCTATCTAGACAGTGTGGATGCTTTTGCTTCCATTAAAATGTATGTTCCTTTAGGGGAGGGATTTAAAAAAAATCTTCCTTTGTATTCCTAGAGCTTTGCAAATTGCAAGAAATATACTAATGACATTATAGTTTCAATGTTGTGCAAATAAAATATTAGAAAATGTGAAAAATGAAGACATTGAGATCTTCAAGAAAATTAAAGTCTAGCTGGGAAGAGACACAGTCAAGGAGTCAAGAATCCCTCAAATTCAAATCATCAATGATTTTATGTTTTCATTAGTTCTAAGCAGACATAAAGAGCTAATGAGACTTGAGTGGGGTTAATCAGGAGAGGTCAACTGCAAGTGGATTTAATGAATTCCTAAATAATCAAGGATTTGTTTAACTCATCTGAACCCTAGGTTTCATACATTTTTACTCATATTTACTGCAGTACCTTTAGATTTTGTAAGGCCCCTGCATGAATAAAGCAGCTGAAGATAGTCTTATTTCCCTCTTACCCAGTTTAGCCCCAGGTCTATTGAAGGAAATTCAGCAAAGGATGTGTTGACAGCCTTAATCAAGACATGTGCCTACTCTCTTCCTGAATGTCTCAATGTCGGGAAAATAGAATTCAAATGGGAATTTTACTGTTGAAGGGCAAAGTCTTTCCTGGAGCCTTTGCCAAGCTCTCTGGAAACAGATTGATGATGTGTGCCAGCCCAGTAGAGATTATGTGAGGAAAGAAGATCGCAAATCAGTTCTTCAGATATCCTAGTCTCATGCTATCTGAAAGGCTGATATCTGAGGGTCAGAACCTTGAATAAGACTCTGTAGTGAATTGGCAGCTACTTGAAAATCCAGGGCCAGCCTCTTTGGCCTGTGGCTTATCTTTTCCCTCTGATGGAAAAGACTGGGGGGAATGTGTTGCTTATTGATGTCAGGGATGCTGTTTTTCTTCATTTGTGTGTCTCATACTGGAAAAAAGCAAATGTTTCTCTATGTGAAAATTGTAGAACAAAAAAATTCAGCCTATCACTTTAGTATGTTCCACATATGATGCCTTTTTATGATAAGCCAATTATTGTTTTCTTTTGAAAATTATAGTATCAGGCTAATACACTCTTCTAACATTAAATGTCTAGAAAAGACAAAAGGAGAAGGATTTTTCCAGTGAATTAATTTTCATTGTTATTAAAAATAGCATTTGAGTCAGTGAATATTAGTAGAAAGCTTTCTTTGAAAGAACTTTCTCACATTAAACATTGAATTCCTTGTCTCATTCCTGGATTTTTAGTAATCATCCATTGTATATAAAATAAGCATTTATCAAAGGTTCAAGGTACTTCCTTTCAGAAATCAAACAGAAAACCAAAAGAAACAGCAATTAAATATAATCCTATTTTCCTAGAGATCACACCAGGCTATAAATCATGTATCATACCACCTCAGTCTCAGAAGAATAAAAATTTGAGATGACTCTCTCACTCTAGATAATTTTATAATCTGTCTTCCATACATTGAACAGCGTGCTTCTATTTTTTTCCCCCAGATTAAATCATAATTTTCCTTCAATGATTCTGTCAAGTCACCACTTCAAGGGATTTTCACCCTGGAATGTCACTTTCCTGACTATAGACACTGCTTCTCTGTACTGTCATACCCTATTATAGTCCCTTCTTCATAGTGGATGCTATTTAGAGTGAACACATAATGTCATGAATTTAATATGCCCTTCACAGAATTTTCCTTTCACTACAGTGTTTTAAATAGGACTGACTTGATTGTATTTTTTAAAAGAGAGAAAATAGATGTATTTTGTATAGACTTTCTGGTAGACAAGGTTTTATTTTCATCTCTGATCATGAAAGTTAACAGCTGTGGAAATGAGTAATTTAGAAAAGTCAACATGACCAAATAAGAAATTGTCAGCAAATAAAAATAATTTTATAAATTTTAATTCACTTTTCCTCATAACAAGCATGTTACTATGCAATTGTTGATTCCAGGATCAGTAATAAGTACCAGGACTTTATGACTTGGGTGTGAAATAGCCATTGCCCAAATGGTGAATAAATCCTTCCATCCTTAAATAGTTTGGAGAACTCCCGTTATTTATAATTTTGTATAAAAATTACAAACTATTTCTTTATCATCAACAACATTCAATCCAATTTGGCATAAATTAAAATTTCATTCTATATGCATTTTTAAAGTTTTAACATAGTGTAAAAAATATGATAGCAACTTTGGACACAAAGATAAAACAAACAAACACAAGAAACCTCAAAAGAGACATTAATAAAGGTAGAAGATTCAAAATGGTAAAAAGCAGACCTGTGCTTTCTTTAGCATAGGAAAGCTCTTGGTGAAGAAACTCTATATCAATGATTTCGATAATCTATGCAACTGATATTCTTATAGAGTTGCCTAGACCACTGATAGGTTAAATTATTTGCCCCAAGTCACATGACCAGGATGGGTCATAGAGAAGACTTCATCTCAGATTCTCTAGGTTTTAGGCACAGTTCGCTTCCCATGCTGTCTCCCATAATGGGTAATATATAACTTTAATGTTTACATAGTATATCATGTGCCTTGTGTCATTTGAAGTTTATGAACATTTTGTGTGGTGGGGTGAATATTTTGCAGATGAGAATTCTGAAGCTAAGGTATTAAGTTACCATGTTAATACGTGTCTGAAGTGGGACTTGTCCCAGGTCTTTTTTAACTACAGATCCTGTGTTATTAACAGTATATATTGCTGCTTTTCAAATAAAACAGAATCTAACACTGAGGAACTTTTCTTTTATTGGAGTAGTTCATGGTTATTATTAATATTAGCATTTTTATTGACTACTCATTAACATTTCTTTCATCAATTGATATCTAAGGATAGCTAATAACTAGTATGATTTACAAAACAGCAACAACAAACCTTCACATACATGCCACCCAATTGATTATTAACACAACCATTTAAAGTAAATAAATATTGTTACCTTTTAATAGATGAGGAAACTGAGGCACTGAGGTATTTTTCCAATTGATTTCTCTAAGATCACACAACTATTAAGTAGAAGAGTTAGGGCACAAATCGAAACCTTCTGACCCCAAATTCCATGCTTTCCTCTCTATACCATATTCCAGGTTTTAAGATAGGAAGTATTCATTTCAAAGGAAACTTTAATATCAATTTATGAATTTATTTTTCTCCTCATATAGTTATCTAGTGATCATTTGCTAGACATATACTGTACATAATGCTTGTTAAACATCCACTATACTAAGGAGGTCACAGAGAACAAGAAAATATTGTGCTGCCAGGGAAGTGTCCATGGTTGGGTGTGACTAAAAAGGAGTAGAGTTAATAATTCCTTCCTTGAAGATCCTTCACCTTTGTTGGGGAAAACAGATTCAAGCATGTAAATGAGCTAATAGGGATGCAGAATAAAGGGAAGTCCTGTGAGCTGGGGTTCATCAAGACATAAAAAAATAATAATTACATTACTTGGCAAAATGTGACAACAGATAAACCATTATTATACCTAAAAGTAATTATATCTCACAAATAAATGCAGAATTCTATTACTCCTGAATATGTTTAAATGGACAAAAGGGTCTATATATTTTTTTGATATTCATTTTTTTAATTTTTTAATTTAATTTAATTTAATTTGCTTTTTGGAGGGCAATTGGGGTTAAGTAACTTGCCCAGGGTTACACGGCTGGTTTCTTTGTGTGGGTGTTAAGTGTCTGAGGCCGGAACTGAACTCAAGTCCTCCTGACTCCGAGCCGACGCTTTGCTCACTGCGCCACCCAGCCGCCCCAAAAAGGTCTATATTAAAATAGACAATGCTAGTGTATTCCAATGCCCAAAACTTCCTGCAATCCCACAGTGTTACGTGTGGGAGATATCCTTGCTACCCTAGAACATGACACCTCAGGCAACACAGATGTGTTCTAAAAAAGAAGTCTTTCGATTTAGAAACTGCACCAGAAATGGCTCTAAATTGTTCAATTTATATGTAAATTTCTAGAAATAAGACTCAGATAACTTCGCACTTGTTATTAGAGAATATGGTAGGGTTCCATAAATGTCTAGCCAAAAAACAAAAACACCTCACTGCTAGCCCAACTGATATTCCTTCCCCTATTCCAATAACATTCTAAAATTCCACACAGTAGGTGTGTTAAAATCATCTTCTTCTGGTCCCCCTGAAAACCACTCTACTTCTAGTCACCATAGTAAGTAGGTTTGTAAGTAGGCAGTATAATGTAACAATAGCAGGATATAAGATTACAAAGTGAAGTCTGGAAGGCATATACAAATCATCCCAAAGATCAAAGGCTTGTAATTTACAAATTGTTTCAGATATTGATCAGAATTCATATCCTGGCAATATATGATGAATCAAGGGAAGCCATTTAGGTGCTGCTGTCAGAGTTCTGGTCCTATGATATGTAAATTTGAGACATATTCCAGATCTCCATTTTTTAGACCAACAGAATATCAAAAGGTGTTGATAACTTTGAGATGATTTGAATCTGTTGATGAACTAGCTTCAAGGTAGTACAGGTAAGAGTTAGTTTGTTGCCCCAAATACTCTATAAAAATTAGACCTTTAATGCCTGATACCCCTCTCTACAGCCCTCATTCATCTCTATTATGTTCATGTTGTAGAGTGTTCCCTACTTGAATCCACTGTTACATGAGTGATGCCTCTCCCCATTGTTTTTCCCATGTTAACTGTCATCCTCGACATTCCATTCCCCTGTGCTTCTCTCTCACCACTTATCTCTATACCTTCTATAGTTATTAAGATATTATTGTCACCCAGTTATCTGCTGCCAATATTGGTCTTTCCTGGTAAGTGTCTGAAGAACCTGATTCAATTTAAAATTTTCAGAAATTAATGATTAACTCATTAGCTATTCTGAGATATCATTTGGCATTTCCTTATTTTTGTGAAAGTTCTATCTACTATATGGCATTGAATGAAATCTATGCCTCCAGAGAAATTCTGAAAACTTTCTCCACTTCAGACTCATTAGTTTCTTGAAACTCCCGGTGAGGTGTCTCCTTTCCTCTTGGATTCTGTACACCAGAGTAGCCATTCTTACTTTAGCCAATGGCTATCTTGTGGGGGAAAAAAAAAAACCCTCTTCATGTTGTATGATTGCATTATTTTTATTGATATATTTTAAGACCTAGAACCTTGTACTTTAAATTAAATATATTTTAAAGGGCTTATCTTATACAAATTGAAAATAAAACATTTATTCGGCATCCATTGGCTGGTTTAATGGTCCTTAAGGGCATATACCATGTGGGTTGTACCTCATGGCATTTTCTCCTCTTGGTTTTGCAGAACCTGAATGCTGGATTTCAGGGCATGGTGTGAAGCCCATCTGTTTAGTGAGGCTTTGGTCTGATGGTGTGGGAGGATTGGCAAATGAAAGCTCTGCTATAGATGCTTTTTTGGTATCGTAATTGGCCTCACATATCAGCCCAGAGGCTAAATAATGAGCACATTTTAAAATGCAGATAATAGAACAACACAAGATTAGCTTGCTTAAGCTATCTCTGAATCCCCACGGGTTGGATGTGTTTCTCCAGCCAAATTAGAGTACGGAGGTTGAAGACTACCTTGATATAGGAAGAAAGGAAGAAAGCCAACTTTTCCAGTTGGATCCAGATAACTGATAGTCTGGTGTCCACTTCTGTCCACACAGGGGCCAGGACACTCCTGTGGCTTCATCTGTAAGTTATAACTGGTTGTTTCTATCTACATATATCTAATTTATTTCACAATTTAAGCAGATAAAGTGCTGTGGTTGGAATTAGGAAACCTTAATTTGGGATCCTGCCTCAGAGCATTTTACTTATTAGATATGTTATCCTGAATATATCACATGACTTCTCTGTGACTTAATTTTTTCACCTGTAATATGAAAGGATTTTACTTGATCATCCCTAAGGTCACTTCTAGCACAGAATCAATAGCTATATTATTTGTATGTCCATGGGCAAGTCATCCAAAATTTGTGAGCCTCAGTTTCTTTACTTGACAAATGAGGATAATACTTTAATACCTCCCTCAAAGTGTTTTGAGGATTCAAAGGGAAGACACAAACGCACATATGCACACTCATATACATACACACATGCACATATACATATGTGCATATGTATATATACATATATTTCATGTACAGATTATGTAAAGCAACATCTAACTATCCATTCTTTTAATTGTGGGTCTTTCTGTATATATTATAAAGATACATGAATCCTTAAAATTATATTTATTAAAAACTCAAGGGTAAAGTGGACTTAACATTAGAAAAAGGTTTCAAAACCAAATTTCTCCTCATCCAAGAACTGAGATTCTTTCCACTATTCCATTCCATTTTTCCTTATCTTAAGGCCTTTTCTCCTGGTAGTTTAAACTAGAGATGTAGTAATATCTATCCTTTTATCTATATATGTGTATCTGTATCAATGTCATTCAGATTAATATTATACAGTATAGAAGTGGTAATAATTAATAAGTTCTTTGGGGGGAAACTGATTCATTGACATGATTGCTTGTAAAATATATAGTTACACTCTGGTTTCTGGATAGGTGAGGAGAGGAACAAAATTATGGGGAGGAAGAAGTCAAAATTGACTTTGTATAAGACCCAATATCCTGGGACTAACTTGAGGGCTAGGAGATGTGGTTTCAAAAAAAAATGGGGAAGCAAAAGGTCCTCTACAACAATTGGCCAATGGAAAATCTAAAATTTATGTGTCTATTGACATAGTAGATCATCGACATAGTGAGTATATATATATATATATATAAATATATTAATTTTGGTATTTGATGTTTAAATATCCTAGTATCTCTCAAAATTCAGTGAACATTTTGTTATTTTTTCAAAACATTTTATATGTATTTTCAATTTCTTTACTTTTGCACGTTTCCAGATATAATTTTATTTTGTATCACATATCTTCTGTGCCCAGAAATCAATTCTGGATGTATTTCAATATCCCTGGGCCTTCACTGAACATTGAGTTGGTATCAATTTGTAGGAATTTCTTAAAAGTTGAAGTTTTTCCCCTTCCATGTGAGTATAAGCATAGATTAACCTTAACTTCTCTCTTGACTTACAGTCTCATATTTCCAAATACCTATTTGCCATTTTGAACCATAAACCATATATATATATAAACATGTTGAAAACTGAACTTGTTATTTTGTTCCCTGTCTCTAAACTTTCCCCTACTCCTGAGTTCCATATGACGGATGGGAGAGCCTGATGGTTACTTGGGCTTAGAACTTAGTTATCATTGACTCCTTTTTCTCTCTCAATCTGAGTGTTCACTTTCCAAATCTTGTTATTTTACTTCCATAATATCTCTTGTACATGCCTCTTCATGTTCTCTAACACCACCATCACACTGGTAAAGGCCCTCATTGCCTCACACCTACACACACTATTGAAATGGCCTCTTCATTGGTCCCCCTGATTCTCCTCTTCCTCCCTTTCTCTAGTCCATCCCTGACTAATCTGTCAAATTGATCTTCCTAAACTGCAAATTTGACCACTCACATACTTCTCCTGTTAACTCAATTCCACTTACCCCCTATTACCTCAAGAATCAAATGCAAAAACTTCCATTTGGTGTCTAAATGATCAATAGCCTAATTCCTCTATTCCTTTCAAATCTTTTGACACCTTCCAATTTCATATGCTCTGTTATTCTGTAACCCTGCCATCTTTCCTGATACTCACACTAGATACTCTATCTCCTGACTCCAGGCATTTTTATCTTTGTCCCCCATACCTGGAACTCTCTCCCTTAACTTCCCCAGCTTCCTTCTAGTATCTGCTAAATTCCGACCTTCCTCAGGAAGTATTTCTCAAATGCATTTATACTTGGGCCTTTCCTCTGTTTGCTGTCTCCAATTTAATTATTGTATATCTTGTTTGTATATAGTGATTTGCATATTGCTTCCCCCAGTAGAATGTGAGTTCCTGAGATTAAGGGCTGTTTTTATGTTTCTTTGTGTCCCAGACACTTAGCCTGGTGCCTAGAACATAGTAAGTATTTATTAAATGTGTGTTCAGTGCTTGTTGACTGACTATATTCACAGTCAAGAACCTCATGGAAACGGAAGCCTCAAAGGAACATCTTCTGAGTTTTGTCTCTTCTAATAACAAGCTGTGGGATCTTAGGGAAGTTACTTTTCCCTTCTTGGGGATGAAATCTATGTAGATCAGCCCCTTCGCACAGAGAAGGAAGAAAGAATTGTAAATAGAAAATTCTAGTTACCTAACTATCCATGAGTACAGGCCTCAACTCTAAAGATAATTTTCCTATTTAAGTTTATTCAACTTATTTAGGATTGTATTATTTAGAGTTGGCTTGGGTTTCTTTATTTTAGGATGGAATATCCATCTCTTAGTTTTTCTTCTAGATATAGGTTGAGTCCCACTCCTCTAACATGCATAGGCAAACCAAAATCTAGAGTTGTCTGAATGGAGTATATTACCTGGGAATCTGTTGCAGATGTATGTGGGTTTCCTTACCCAAAGGAGTTCAAAGAAGGGTCAAAATGAGTTAAAAATGTCAGCATGGCAGATAGCCTAGCCATCTTGCATCCTATATGCATGTGTAGGAGTTTCAATAGTAGTGTATATAGTATAAAATAACATTATGGTTAGGTCAACTTAGTGTGAATTATTATTCCTTAACATCTCTGACTGCAAATCATCTTGTGCCTTCTTGCCCCTATAAAAGGAAGGCACAGGACTGCATGATTTCTGAGGTTTCTTCCATTTCTGGGAGTTTATGATTCTATTATTTAGCCATACTGATGCAGACTAATTTAGACAATATTTATCCTGATAAAAAGAAGGTAGAAGCTTTGTTTTCATTGCAATTTTATTCACAGCAGCAGGACAAAGTAGTCGCAATTAAATTAAGAATTATTTCAGAACATTTGGCATAGAATTTAGATAGTCAGCACAGTTGCAAACAATTTTAGGGATTTTTTTTTCTGTTTTGAGGTTTGTTTCAAGTCTAAAATGAACTGTATCTGACTTTATAGATGCTGACAAACCAGGGACATGGCCCCAGACTTTATGGTACCAAGGCCTTCTGGCACCTCCTCAGTTGTCTCTTCATTTGTTCTCTTTTATTTGGATCTGTACAGAACTTCTTTTTGACTGTGAAAAAGAAAACACCAACTTTTTTTCTTCTGCCTTTTGTATTAGTCTAAACACACAGATAACTAGTCATTTTGTGCAATTCAGAATGGTTTTAAGAAAGAACAATGGACTCTTCCTAGGAATTTTTCCTGTAATAGAATTAATATCAGCTCTTACATTCATCCTTGGTTAGTTATGTATTTAGCTTTTAAGTTTCTTCTTGAAAATCTTTAGGCAATATTAATAATCATAGCTAATATTTCTATAGAAATTTAAGATAGATAAGGTAATTTCCATTCATTATCCATGGAATAAAACTTTGAAGTATGTAGAGGCTGCAGGAGTCATTATTCCTATTTTAAAGATGTAGAAACTGATGTTCAGAGAATTTGTAATGCTAAAAGGGTAAGAGCCATAACTCTATCAAGTCAAATGAAGATTTAGCCCAAGGCACTTTCTTTCTAGATGATACTGACATCATTTGAATTCTTGTAGGGGCATAAAAATAGCTCAATTTCGCACTTTGGTAAAAAAAAAAATTGTTGTTTGTTTATTTGTTCTTATGCAACCTGTGATTTCATTAATGTATGTCATTCCCTATTATGAAAGTCCCTCTAGCAAAGCAGACCAAAAAGTCTTCTGCAACCCATGAACTTAGAAAGTTATTAAGAGAACCACTGAGGAATTTGCCCAAAATCAAATCACAAATCCATACCTGAGGCACAGATCAAATCCATTATGTCTTCCTAACTTTGAGGCCAACTCTCAAGTCACATGGTTTTGCTCTCTCTCAGAAAGATTATTTAAGTGAAATGAGGAAGCCCTGATTTGGGTCCTTGTTCACCCACCATCTCATCTCCCCAGCTTTCTCCTTGATCTGAAAATGGCAGAATGTGTCATATTTGTCCAGGCACAAACACTTGTCACTGACTACTCCTCCAAGAATCACACAGAGAGGATATGTCTCAGGACAGAGGCAAATCTATGTATCTCCTGGACATAGGTTCAGTCCATTTTCTACTGGATATAATTACCTCCAAATCCTGCTTATATATATATTAAATGAAATAAAATGGTCAAAACTCTAATACTCCTATAAATTAAATCTCTCTTAATAGATTTAATAAGATTTTTAAAAACACATTTGTCATCATGCTATTCTTTCCCAGAGAATGGGGAAAAAAACAAATAGCATAGTCAGAGGGATTCCATAACAGCGACCAGATGTCTGCCATGGAATTAATCCTTTGTAGAAAGGCTACATGATGCTCTATAGAGTGTTCCATTATGCTGCCATCTGGACCCATTGCCACTGATGGAGCCAGTAGCTGCAGAAAGCCTGGGAGTTATTTCTATGGCATCACTGTATCCCTATGACTCATATCTGGACAACAGTACAAGATGAAGGGAACAGACAATCACATACTCCTTTTCACACACAACAACAACACTGGACCCATGATTTAATATTAGATTTTAATATATAAATAGGGGCAAAAGGTCAAGAGCTCAAACCATTCCCTACAAAACAATTTTATGTAGTTAATATCAACACGTAGAAAACTATGAGGGGTTATCTGTCATCTCTTATCAGGAAATCCAATATCAGTAATGAGTGAGATTGAGTCACTATTGATGGGGTGATGGGACCTGGAACCTAAATTTTCCCATAATTTTCATCAATCCAGTCCCTGAATTTTCCCCACATTCAGCAGCCCAGATCTGTGGCCTCTCACCTGAGGCATCTTGCCCATCCTAATCCATATAGGTACTTGTAATGCGAATGTAAATTTTAAAGATCTTAACTGCCCCTAGGCTAAAGTGCACCAGAAGCCTGGGGAGGGAGGCTTGTTTTTCAGTAGATACTTTTTGATTGGCCAGTGGGTCAATAAGGTTGTTACATTCTCTGAGCCAGGAGAAGGCTATATAAGCCCTGATGTGTAGCTTTGTTTGGGGACTCACTTTGAGAAGTGTTCTGTGATTTGATCTGAATTCTGGGAAGCCGTTGTTGAGAGTCCCCGGGCTTTGAAAAACCCAGAATGTGGAAACTCAGATGTTGACTGGGTATGGATGTAATGGTTGGACAGTTTGGAAATCTGTCTACTTGATGTTTCTGTCTTGATAATTATGCCTGTATACTTTGAGGTTCAGGGTGCTGACCTTTTCTCCTGAACAAGGTAAACGATATATGTCTGACTGATTAAAGTAAGCTTGTTAACCCATTTTGAGTTGCTTTCCTTTAGCAAAGCAGATCCAAGAACCTGTGGTAGCTGCAAACCCTGAGGACGCTTGGGGTGCTTGCTGCTACAGTACTCAATAGTCCTTTTACTGTGGCTCTCCTCCAGATGCCCAGATCACTTAACTCCTTTCACTATCTGTACCTAGACCACCCCAGGCTATTTACTACTCCTTAATTCCAATCTCATTCTCACTGTCTTTATATATATATATGTGTGTGTGTGTGTGTGTGTGTGTGTGTGTGTGTGTGTATGTATATGTATAAATCTCATCCCCACCAAGGAGCAGATTCACTAGGAATCTTGCCTGCTCCTATTGGCATTACAATAAACCTTGCTACCTTAACTGAAAGAATTCTTGAACACTTGAACTCGCTCCAGACAGACTTGCTGGGTATCCTGACATTTTGGGGTTTCTAGCAACTCCATACCACATTGTCAGGGTTCTCAACAAGCCTAGATAGCAACAACAGTTAAACTGATGGCAGAAAATAAAAGCAAGCAAAATTTCCTAATTGTGCTATTAAGGGTTAGGAATAGACTAGAAAGAAAATAGGAGAAAATATCTCCCTCCGTATCTTTCAAAAAAGAGGGAGGTATGATTTAAATGCAATTTTAAACAGGAAGTATAGAATTGCTATTACTACAGCCAAGATATATAGGGAAAATAACACAGAAGGAAAAACAAACCCATAATAGTGGGTTGAGAGAAATGAATTAAAATAAGAATGCAATTAATAGTAAAGATATCCAACAGGAATGGGGGTAAAGATTAAAAAAAAGCAAAATATACTCTTGGATAAAATTAATTAAGTAATGATTTCAAAAGGGATATTCTCCCTTTAGACTTTCATCCTGGTTAACAAAGCAAAACTCAAAACAAAGAGAATTAAAAGAATTTTGTTATAACTACATCAAAGTATCAACAGGTAGATGGACTGACCACTGAAGATGAGCAATGGATTCAAGGTGGGAACAGCTTCTATAGGTAACTTTAAAATAATCCAGATAGGCCCACCTCAGCAAAAGAGGTAGGGGTCTTGAATCTTAGTCCCTCCCCAAAGTAGTGAGAATATGACAATTTACAGGTAAAATTATATAAAAAAAGAACAGGCAATAAAAATGCAGACTTTGTTTTTCCTTCCCCACTAGAGCCTCCCACAACATTGATTTACTGAGAAGCAGGGTTGGGAACTATGAGTAACTTAGTCAACATTAGCTTCAATAGTAGTAGTAGTAGTTGTGGCAATAGTAGTAGTAGTAGCAGCAGCAGCAGCAGTAGTCATAGTAATAGCAGTAGCAGCAACAGTAGTAGTAATATGTGGGGAGCCAAAGAAGCCTGGTTCAGAACTCAGATATTAAATCCTATGAGTGGACTTTAAAACAAGAGTCTCTTTGAGATGTGACTTTTTGTTGGTAGCTCCTGAGTTCTTTGTTATGGGTTACACTTATAAGGATGTTACTTGAGTTCTGAGATCAATGGGCTATACCCCAAGATTTTAGTTATTGAGAGCCAAAATATTTGATTCAGCACTCAGGTATCTTTGGGAGGTCAGCTCTAAATGTGATGTCTTTTGAGGATTGCAGCTTTGGCTTTGAAGTTGGCTCTCAATTGTATCCCTTTATGACTGTGGCTACATTAGCAGATACTTGAGGACTAGATCAAAGGTCTTACCCTAAGACTTAGGTCTCCTAGATAACAAATCCTTATCAAATTATCTAATCTGTGCTACTTCCAGGATACAACAGACTAGGTAATGATTAGAAAACTTGAGTCCTCTTCCTTTGTCTCATTACTCTATAAAAACTTTGTCTTAAGAATCAATAAATGGAGTTCATTTTTCTTCCTTGAACTACCCACATGGCCTGGCTGTTTCTTATTCACATCTCTGAATCATGCTAAGTGCTGGACACTGAGCCACCCACGGCAGTAATAGTAGTCATAGCAGTAGTAGCAGTCATTGTCGTCCTCGTAGTAGTAGTAGTAGTAGTAGTAGTAGTAGTAGTAGTAGTAGTAGTAG
>NW_027185759.1:24150105-24175358 GCF_028583685.1 Petaurus breviceps papuanus
AGTAGTAGTAGTAGTAGTAGTAGTAGTAGTAGTAGTAGTAGTAGTAGAAGTGATAGGCTTAAGTTAAGCTCTAATAAGTAATTGTTTATATCTCTTATTTCACCCTGTGTCCTTGGTAAATATAGCCTAACTTAACACTTATAACAACACTAAGGTTTTCTTCACCACACAAAACCTTACTCATCTTTTTAAAGATCAAATCAACTAGTACCTTTCTAATGAAGTATTCCTGTGATTCTTCAACTTTCCCATCTCCTTCAGTAACAATGTTCATTTATAATCCTAGGATAGTTCTCTAATGCATTATCTTTTGTTTTACGTATTATTTTTTTTAAATATGTTTTTAATTTATAGGAGAAAACACCCATTTCCATAACATAGTACAATAAAAATGATGATTATACATGAAGCTGCAAATCTACTATGCACAAATTGCTGTTCCTTCCACATATTCAACACAATTATCATGGAAATTTCTTTTTTTTTCTTCCCTTCTCCATTCTGCCCTAGAGATGATTACCATTAGACATAAATAGGTATAGAACATGCATTCATATGAATATACATGTACAAACACATACCTACTTCTATTTTTCAGTTATTTCTCTGAATGCAGATATTAACTATCTTCCCATGTCCTTTATGGTAAATTTGGTTATTTATAATTGACAAATGATTTGCTTAAAGTCATTCTTCAAACAATATTACTGTTATTGTACACAATGTTTTCTTGGTTCTGTTCATTTTACTCTTTGTTATTTCATATAAGTCTTTCTATGTTTTCTAAAATCATTGAGCTCATCATTTCTTATACCATAGTTTAACGATAATTTGAAGACCCCTTTTTTTATTGGCAAGTTAGCAGGTACTTAGAACTTAGTAACTAATCAAACCTCTGTGAAAGAAACTGAAGCTATGAACCCCTGTTCCTGATGTAACAGAAAAGAGTTGGCTGAAACAGGAAGTAGCTATTGCTGCATGTATATAAGAGAAGCCTCAGAGAGGCACAGTCAGAATTTCTTGGGACAAGAATCTGGAGGTAGAGCAACTACAGAAGAGAGAATCGAGAACTGAGTCAGAATTTCCTGAGAACCTGTGGTAGGGGAGATTCTTCTGAACAGGAGCCCAGGAGCCCCCTCCCCCCAGGCTGGAAAAGGTGATTCTGATTTTTTTTTTTTTAACAAGCAGTAGAAGACTGAGGAAGCATGACTGGGATGCAGGGACTTTTTTTGTGACTTGGTTGAGACTTATATTCTTGGGAGTAGTAATTGTGAGGGATTTGAAATGGATTAGACCCTGTGAACTTCATTGTGAAGCAGAATCTTCTCAGAGAGCTGGACAAGGAACTGGGAGCTGTCTGCCATTGAACCCAGGTGACAGTCTGGTGAATCCAGGTAGAATCTGGGACTATGGAAGGGGATCCAGGGAATCTGAGAACTGGCCCTAAGTCAAGATGAAAAGACCTCTCTGTGGGTACTGAGTAATGATAAAATTGTAGTGTACAAGTGACCTAGGGGTGGAGGGTCTGTGTATTTTTTTTTTTTTTTAAGCAATTGGGGTTAAGTAACTTGCTCGAGGTTACATGGTCAGTTTTTTTTTTGTGTGGGTGTTAAGTGTCTGAGGTCAGAGGCAATCCCGGGTCCTCTTGACTCACTACGCCACCTAGCGGCCACTCTGTTTTTTTCTAATGATTTTACTTAGTGATTAATGATACTTGGTAATTGATTGCTGAATAAGTGATTGATTGAGCTAATTTGGTGTGCTCCATTAAGTGGAAGACTGACTATTGTACTTTGAGATGCTTGTTCTTTGTTCTAAATAATGTGACCACTTTGGTGAAAACTATTGGCCATCTTAATGATAAGCTTTTGTGAATATTATATTGTGATTTTCTGTGATAAGTTATAATGTTGTTAATGTTGTACCTTGATTTTCTGTGAATGTTTTGCTTTGATTTGTTATGGAATAGATAGGGTGTTCACTATACTGTGTAATCAAAACCTTAAAGAGCTGCCCACAGTAGCATTCTTCTGGAAAGCTACTCATGCAGGGAGTTACACATAGCAGTGTTCCATCACAATCAAATTCCCTTGTTCAGTCATTCCCCAATTAATGAGTATCTCTGTAGTTTCTAGTTCTCTGCTGGTGCAAAGGTAGATGGTATAAACGTGTTAGAGCATATAGGTTCTTTTCCTTTTTTGCCTAATTATATTTGGAAATAGATAAAATAGTGGTATTCCTGGGTCAAAGGGTATGTGTAGTAGTCAATAACTCTTATGGATTATTCCAGATTGCTCACCAAAGTTTTGGAATCATTTTATAATTCCAACAACAATGAATTAGTGTCCCAATTTTTCCACAGTCTCTCCAACATTTGTCACATTCCCATTCTGTCATTTTAGCCAATCTGATACCTGTAAAATGATATCTCAAGTTTATTTAAATTTGCATTTCTCTAATCAATAATTTATAGAGTTTTTATATGACTATATTTTTTTTAATTTCTTCATTGGAAAACTGTTCATATCCTGTTCATACTTATATCTATCTGTTATCTTGCATTACACTGCCTTCCTGGCTTTGTAGAGTTTGAGGAATCTGGGCAGAGAGTTCTGAACACTCTCTCATATGTAGCAGGTTTGAAAATTGCTTTTGTTTAAGTGTTTTTCACTTTTATCTAGAAAAGTTTGTTAGGTGAATTGATGGGGGCAAAATCACAAGTAATGGTAATATAAAAACAAAAGTCTGCCTGAAGTATTAATAAAATAAATAATAAAGATATTTTTGTTTGTTTGTTTACATTATGCCTATTTGTATTGCTGTCAACTTTTACTAGATTGTAATTTTCTTGAGGGTAAGTACCACCCGTATCTAAATTCATTTTTATGACCTCAGCACCAGGCACAGTACTCTAAACACTGATAGGAATTAGCAAATAGAGAATTAACCTTCTAATTTTTCAGGTAGATATCAAAATATCTGTCATAATTATGATGTAAGGTTCCATGAAATGAATCTAGTTACATATTTAACACCATTCTAGGAAAAGACAGTCAGAATTTTTTGCTCTAAAGTTCTTTCTAGACCTCAGGAACAACATTTTTTTGCTACTAATTTTGCCACTAATCCACAAAAACTGTATATATACAGAGAGAGAGAGAGAGAGAGAGAAAGAGAGAGAGAGAGAGAGAGAGAGAGAGAGAGAGAGAGAGAGTTTATAACATTATTTATAACATTATAACCCCAAGCTTTTGAGTTTTAAGTTTTCCCCCCCTCCTTCCCCTTACCTCTTGCCAAGATGACATGCAATTTGATATAGTCTCTTCATATACATTCATATTAAACCCATTTTCATATTAGTCATGTTGTCTTTTTAAGGCTTCTCTGAACTCATTGCAAACAATACATCTTTGCTTTGTCAGTCAATACAGAGCTCTAAGATAAGTGACTAAAAAAACAAGTTAGAAATATTTAACTGTTGACCTTTCTATATGTCAATGCAATGACTGGCCTAGTCCATGAATTACCAAATAGAATAAGAAGGTGGGGAAGGAAAAAGGAAGAAGGACCTTAATTATGGGTCAGATACTCTTCAAAGTGCTATTGATACAAATACAAAAAAAAAAAGCAAGACAGCCTCAGTACACAAAAAAGTTTACATTTAAATGACTGAAGACAAAGCGCAAAGGTGAGTTTGTGAGAGGGGGAATGTTCAGGATGGGTGAGGTTGCTCCAGAAAGTACCACCTTTTGAAATTGAGAAGCCAAGAGCAGGACCAGGAAGCAAATGACAGTCATATTGAATCTGTTTACAAAATGGGGTGTCCATGAGCAAGTCACCAGTGGAGAGAAAGGAATGGATCATACAGAGGGATTTTCCTGGGTGAAAAGATCCCAGGAATGGTTGTATATTCCAAGTCAAGGAGGCCTTGTATGATGGGGGAAGTTCCCCATGAGAGGGGGGCAGAGGTAGTAAAGGCTTTGAAGTTTATGAGCCAGTAAAAGAACTGTTCTATGCCATGGCATTTTGTTATGGAAATGCTTTATTTGCTTTCCAATCTTCCCTATTCCCCTCCAACAACAACAAAGCACCACACTCCAATGTCTTTTCCCTCCACTTTAAAAAATGCGAGATGTTGAAAATAATACTTACAAACTCCTTGGCAACATAATCACAAGTATTCAAATAAAGAAAGCCCAAAGTTGAAATTTGAATGTATATCTAGGGCATTTTTTCCCTCTCTCAGGCAAAATAGTCAGTGAAAAGAAACCCAAGTAAAATCTGTTCAAATCCTCATATTAATAGTCTCATTTTGCATGAACAATTCAATTACAGACTGAATAATTTCCTAGGCAGGGTAAGCCCCTTAATTGTGAGATTCCAATCTCTAATTATATTGGTAAGTGGTTAATGGAGGTTCTGGCTATTAGAAGCCCCAGAGTATAAAGCTTTATTTTCCTTAATTCAAGCTGTGGGGATATTTCATATTCTTCCCATTGCCTTTGGTCAAACTTAGTTTCATGTTTCCTCTGGAAACTTAGTTAATATTAATAACATTTCAGTGATTATAATAATATATTTCAGAAGAATTTACTTTTATTGGATTCTAATAAAGTATGCCCATACATTTTAAGAGCAATCTCTATTATGTCTTTGATCCTTATTGATGTCTTGTTCTATTTACAGGTATCATCATTGTACTTCATCACACTATTATATCTTGCTTTAATTTTGGTTTCCTTTGTGGTTCCACAAGTAATTGACATCTAAATATTTGGGAGTGATATTTGGTAAAGATAAAAAGGAAATCTTTCTGCACATCCTTCTTGACTTCTGTCTTGTGTATACTCGGGCAAAGTTATTATCAAATTACTTCTCTAATTTCTCCATCAGTGCCTCAATGAGGTTTACAGATGGGTGACATAGCTGAGACAGAATAGGAACTCCCTGATAAGTTCTGTCTTTCTAGGAAGACGTCGGTTAAGGTCTGATGTCTGGGACTGGTCTACTAATCCACAGAATTTCAAAGAGATTCTTTATTAAATGATTAACAAGATGAATTGATTTCAGCAAATCCTCAATTTTTTTTTATAAGCAATTGGGGTTAAGTAACTTGCTTAAGGTTACATGGCCAGTTATTTCTGGGTGTGGTGCTGAGTATCTGAGCCCAGATTTGATCCTCAAGTCATCCTGACACTGGAGCCAGTGCTCTTACTCGCTGAGCCACCTGGCCGCCCCTAAGCAATTGGGGTTAAGTAAGTTGCTTAAAGTTACACCACTAGGTGTTTCTGGGTGGGTGCTAAGTGTCTGAACCGGGGATTCGATCCCCGGGTCATCCTGACACTGGAACTGATGCTCTTACTCGCTGTGCTACCTGGCCGCCCCTCGGATTGTTTAATAAGATAATCCATGGAAAGGTTATGATGCAATTCAGGAGATGGAGCAATGTTGTGCAGCCGATCAAGAGCTAAATATGGAGTCAGGAAGTCCTAAGATAAAATTATCCTTCAGACATTATTAAATGTGTTGCACAACCCTCCCTTACTTAAATCTAATTCACTTGCAAGTCATAGCAGCATCTTCCTGATGTCATGGTCCCTTTTGAGAACAATGGACAAACCACAACTGTGTAATTCTGAGCAAGTCACTAAATTTTTCTGTGCCTCAGTTTCCTCTTTTGCTAAATGAAGGGGTAGAACTTTATGGCCTCACACATCCTTCCAAAATCCTCATTCTACTTCCTTCTCTCTGTTGATTATTTCTAATTTATACTGGATATATTTTATTTCTACATACTTGTTTCCATGTTGTCTTCTCCATTGACTGTGATCTTGAGAGAAGGGACTGTCTTTTGCCTTACTTTGTATCCTCTACCCTTAGCACAATGTCTGATTCATAATAAGTACTCAACGTATGTTTATTGACTGACCAATATTCCAGGCACTGTGCTGGAAATTGGGGATATAAAAATAAAAAGAAATTACTTCTTAACCTCATGCAATTTACATTTCATCAGGGAATACATCATTTTCATGAAAGAAATGCATGCAAAGTATGTTTAAAAAAACAAAATTCAATATAATTTTGTGGAAGAACTAGTAACTGAAGAAAATCAGGAAAGGGTTTGGTCATGTCTCTGCTGAGGTATGCAGACTTAGCAAATCCCCCCACATTAATGAGATTTGAAGTATGAGTCTAGCATGCTTGCTTTTTGAGGACCATCCTAGCTAAGTTTAGAGTGACTCATCCCTCTGTTGGCCAAAATGAGATGTGGTTTTTGGACACAACTCTCATAAAACATCTACTAAGTATGAAATCACCTATCCTTTTACTTGAGACTCTTTCTGCAATTTCAAGGAAGCAAAGGTGTCAATGACTTCATAGCAATTTATTGATGGCATAAGATAAGAGGTATAAAAAAGTTTAAAAATTAATTTTACTTAATGAGGAATTAAGTTTAATAATATAGTTCCCACTCAAAGATGTTATATAATCATTGAATAAATGTTCACAACATATGTATATATAATTCTGTATATATGTACATACACTTATATGAATGTATATTGATATATAGAATCTCTTTATGTGTATATATGAATAAACACATATTTACTTATGTATATATGTATACAAAAACACATGAAATACATATTTTTCATAGATTAATTATAGAAAGGAAAGGTATAATAAGATATTATTGGATTAAATGAAATCTTAATATAAAACTACATCCTATTACTCTTTAATAAGAAGTGACATAATTCTCTTTTATGGAGAGAGGCAGTAACAGTCACTCAATAGGAATATTGAGTGACTGGTGATTGGTCATAGCCACACAGCTTTCACAAAGTAGTTTCATCAGCCATAAGAAACAATCATGACAGGTGTCAGTATTGTATAGTGCGACCCTTGATCCTCCAAATGGCGGCAGTCTCTTTTCTCTCCAGCTCATTGACTAAGGTATTTAGCAACAGAGATATCGGCACACTAGAATACTCAATGCTCAGTAGGAATAGAGAGAGAGTCACTGAAGGTCAGTCAACAGGGAATATTTTACGGTTGTAGAGAAGAAAGGCATTCATTCATGAAGGAGGGAGTTAAACCTGCTGGTTAAGATAAATATGGAAAGGAACAAACTCAGGGCACCAAATAAGCCATATACCCAATAGTAATGTGGTCTCCTAGGAAGGAGCTGTATAAGAACACATAGAGAAGAGAAAAGACCCTAGGTTCTGCAGAGATACATATGTGAAATATCTTGGCAAATGTGCTCCTTACAGGTGAACCTAACTAAAACATAGTCTTCTAATACACTTTACATATATGTGAGAATGTGTACCCCAAGTTTTCAAAGACCTAGATTTATTATTTTATTGGTAGACGAAACTCAGATTAAGAGATTTCCCTCTACCAGTGCATGTTGGCATCTTTAACTCAAATTATGTTGAGGTTAAGTGACTTGTACATGATCACACAGTCAACATCTATCAAAATTGGGACTTGAAGACATCTTATTGGCAACTGTCTCTCAATTTAGTATACTAATTTACCTCTCTATTTTAAACATACATTTAGTAGGGGCTAATTTCATATCCTATATTTAAATTAACTATATTAGACAAATAAGTAGGAGGGCAACATGGCTGCAGAGAATTTTATGAGAAAAAGTATATATGACTATTGTGAAAGCTGCAATAGGTTGAATAATGTAATATTCTAGCCAAAAAGTTGATGCAACCTAAAACTACATCAATCTTATTAAAGTATCTAGAAAAAGTAGTGAATAATTTTGTTATATTTTATTTATATCTGGTCACTTGTATGATGCTGTCTTTGGTCCTGGGCATGATATTTTAGGAATGTCCTCTTAATTTTCAGAGAAAGTCAGCCATGATATTGAGGGTTTTATGGCATAGGAGAAACTGGAGGTGTTGAATTTCTTTTTCCTTCATATTTTATCTCTCTCTTCCCCCTTTCATAAGTTTATCTATCTTTTCTGCTCCTTCATTTTAAGTGTGTGTGTGTGAAGGAGAGAATATTCCAATATGATCAATTCATCCTCATTCCCTCTGCCTGTGTAGTTTCCTTCTAAGTGATCAGATAATCATAAAGTTGTTAAAGTTTTACATTTATCATCCTCCTATATAGAAATGTAAACAATTCATCTTTATTGAATCTCTTATGATTTCTCTTTTATGTTTCCCTTTTTATGTTTTACTTGAATCTTGTGTTTGAATGGCAAATTTTCTACTCAACTCTGATCTTTTCATCAAGAGTGCTTGAAAAATTTCAGTTTCATTAAATGCCCCTCTCCCCATCCCTTTTCTTTTTCTTTTCTTTTCTTTCCCCCAGGAGATTAAACCTAAATTTTGCTGGATAGTTTATTCTAGGTTATAATCTTAGGTCTTTTGCCTTCAGGAATGTTTTATTCTAATCTGTCTGCTTCTTTAATGTGAAAGCTGCTAATTCTTGTTTGATTTCAACTGAGGCTCCACAATATTTGAATTGTTCATTTCTAGATTGTTTAATATTTCCTCCTTGACCTCAAATAAGTTTCATATATAGTTTTATATATCTGAGGGCTATCATTTGGTGATCTCTTTGAGGAGGTGATAGGTGTATTCTTTCGATTTATATTTTATTCTTTGGATATAAAATATTTGGCATTTTTATTTTATAATTTCTTGAAAAATAATGCCCTGGATCTTTTTAAAGCCTTTGTTTTCAAGTAGTTCAATAATTCTTAGATTATCTCTCTTTATAAGTCTCTTGTTTTTTCAATGAGATATTTCATATTTTCTTTGATATTCTTCTTTTTGTTTTATTGTTTCTAGATTTTTCGTGGAATAATTACTTTACACTTCCTCAATTCTTATTTTTAAGAAATTACTTTCTTCAGTGAGATTTGCATCTCTTTTTTCATTTAGTCATCTCTGTTTTATAAGGTGCTATTTTCTTCAAAATTGATTGTGACTCTTTTATCAAGCTGTTAATCCCCCCCCCTCTTTCTTTTGGAGGGGGACAGGCAAGGCAATTGGGTTTAAGTGACTTGCAAAAAGTTACCCAGTTAGTAAGTGTGTCAATTGTCTGAGACTGGATCTGAAATTAGGACCTACTGACTCCGGGGCCAGTGCTCTATTCACTGTGCCATCTAGATTCCCCTGTTAATTCTCTTTTTATGATATTCTTGCATCCCTCTCATTTCTTTTCCTAATTTTATCTTTACTCATTTCTTTCTTTAACTCTTCCAGGAATTTCTGTTGATCTTTTGTCCAATTAACAGTTTTCTTTCAGACTTTGCTTATAGTTGCAAAGCCACACACTAGCAGCTTTCCAGAGGACTGTTGCTGTGAGCAGCTTTCAAGGTTGTGATTACATAGTACAGCCAACTCCCCATTCAATAACAAATCAGAGTGACACATTCACAGAAAATCAAGGTACAGCATTCAGAATGTTATAACTCATCACAGAAAATCAAAATACAGCATTCACCATGTCACAATTGAACAACTTATTACTAAAATGGCCACATAGTTTTCACCAAAGTGGTCACATAGATTTAAAAAAAAAAGTACATTCATTTATTTATTCACAAAATCCTTAATTCAATCACAAAGTATAAAAGTCAAAGTTCTTCACCCCTAGGTCACAGTAAATCATAATATTTTCAGTTAGTACACAGTACACAGCAAAGTCTTCTTTTAGCTTGTTGCAAGGCTGGCTCTTATCTTTCATGGTTCCTCTTCCATGGTCCTAGTGCCAACTGTCACCTGGGTTCAAAGGCAGGCAGCTCCCCGTTCCTTGTCCAGCTCCTTGTCAATTTCTTCATCCAGTTCCCATTCCATATTGAAGCTCACAGTGTCCAGTCCACGTCAAGTCCTTCACAGTTCCTGTTTCTGGGAAGACAAATCTTGACAGAGCCACAATAATGTCCATACACATTGCCAGCACCATCATCAATTAGTTATCTGCCTGTGAAATCAACTCAGACGCACCAACAAGGTCTGAGAACTCAACACATGTTGATTTCTCAACATAAAAATCAACACAGACCCACAAACAAGGTCCAAGAGGCCAGAAAAAATCATCAATGAAGTTGCAGGAACTTCACAACCCTCCTCCAGTACATCTGTAAACATACAACCTGAAAAACATCCTCTTTCAGAGCTTCCAGTAAGGTCCCAGGCCTTCTGTTCAAAGTATCATGAACAAACATCAATGAAGACAGAGCAGACAAACAGAGTGCCGGATTACCACAAGTTTTCTCCTTCTTGACTTTGCCATCATAACAGTCCTCTTCTTAGTTCCGCTGTCTCTAGCCTGGAAATTCTCTTTACATATGGTCATTAGAACCTCTCCTTCCTGTTATACAGTTCATGAGTTCCAAATTTCACAAGTTGTGGAGTTCACACATTCTGTTTCTTAACAGACATGATACAAGGCTCAAAAGAAACTTGAACTGGAACAAGGTGTTAATTCAATAGCTGAAACAAGGTCTGAACTTCTTCTTTGCTTGCCATGACAATAGGTACTTTCACATTATTGTCTTCATCTGAATTTATGTCTTGATCTTTTGTGTCACCATTGTAGCCTTTTATGGTCAATTTTTTTTTCTTGTTGTTTCCTCATTTTCACAACCTACATCTTGGCTTTGAAATTTATGTAAAATTTGGTTTCTACTCATCTGGATTTGGGGAAGCACTATCCAAAGGTTCAGGACTTTTCATGCTGCTATTTTCAGGGCTAGTTCTAGGGTTTTTCATGTTTTCAGTGCTTCAGAGGAGATGTGATCAAAGAGATGTGTGATCACTTGCTGCTCTGTTATCTCTCTGGTCTCTACCCAAGTGTGACCAATGATCCCCTGCAGAAACAAGTCCTAGCACTCCTCTCCATCCTAGAAATGTGATCTTTTCCCCTGATCTATTGTGACCAACAACAAGTGTTCCTCTCTATTCTGGAATGGGTATCAGGACTAACTATGTGCAATAAAGTTGGCAAACAGCTTCAGATGCACACAGTGCCAGCAAATTGTCTCATGTAATCTTCCTTCTGACCAGTTGTCTAACCTCATTACCTTATCTCAGCTGAGAATTCCTGGTGCTTCTGCTTTTGTCACTACCCTAGTCACTTCCTAGGCCTCTGGTCATGTTTCTGCTATACCCTTGGATAACTCTTACCCTGATGTTATAGATCTCACCTGTAGACCTCTTAAATTGTTTCACACTGAAAAAAAATGTGTCACTAACTTTTGTTATCTCTGTGCCTCCAAAATTTATTTGAGGCATTACTTTAAAGTTGTTTAGAAGGAAATTTGGGGAGAGTTCTGCTGGGTTGCTGCATTTACTCTTGCATCTTGGCTCTACCTTACATACTTTTGGTTTTTACTTAATTTTTTTCTTCATCTCTGCTATACTTTTTTTCTTTTTCTTCTTTCTGTCTCCCTTCCTCCTCTCCCTCTTCCTCCTTCTCCTGTTTCTCCTCCTCCCCCTCCCCCTCTTTCTTCTTGTTTCATTAATATTGTTATTCTTTGGTATAAAGGATGTGCTCTTTGAAGAGGGAAGGATAAAGGGGAAATTTAAATAATATTTTTAAAAGACAAAAATATAAATCTTTTTTTAAATACCTTATTCTATTTTTTTTGGAGGGTAATTGGGGTTAAGTGACTTGCCCAAAGTCACATGACTAGTAAATGTTTCAAGTGTCTGAGGCCGCATTTGAACCCAGGTCCTCATCACTCCAGGGCCGGTGCTTTATTCACTGTGCCACATAGCCACCCCAAATTACCTTATTCCTGATGTTTTAATTTAGTATTTTTATATCTGCTTTAATTGATTGATTTCTTCTTTAATTTCTAGATATTGAATAAATGACCGCTTCAGTTAATTCATGTGTTTTTAGGTTTCTTCTTGGACTCTTATCAATTATATATTTACCTTTACTGAATATGAAACCTTTCTCACAGTATTTTTAATATAATTATTATATAGATGAAATATTGTGGGGATAAAACTTGGAACTTAAGGAAATAATTTCTATTCAATTACTGTTCATCAGAAAATAGTCCATTATTTATAAGTGTTTTCTTTCCTTTTTTTTAAGTTTTTGGTTCCAGAATGTGTTGCTGTCTGATGTTGAGCAAAATTCAGCACTTTTAAAAATATTTGGCTTTGATCATTTTCTGAAATATTTTATTTTATTTCATTTTCTATAATTTAAGAAGAAAATAAATTAAGGAAGGTTTCATGAAGACCAATGAAAACTGTGTGATTAAATAGATATAATAATGCTCTTAGCAGAAAAACTGAGGTTTAAAATTACTTAAACTGGAGGAGAGTCTACAGACTGAAGTGGTAACTGCCCCTTTGGACTTTGAAGATTATTTCAAGTGAGATCCTCTGATCACTTGCTCTTTACAAAAAGGACATAGATCTGATATGCACTAAAGGAGAGTATGAAATATTTTCTTCATAGTTAGGGCTATTAAATAAGTCACCACACTTTATGGTAGACTGTATCTTGATACTTATAGGAAGAGTCATTTTCTTATCTTCATTCATTCATTCTAGAAATATTTATTAAGTATTTACCATGGTTAATGCATCCTAAAAAAATGTCCAAGGGTAAGTAGAATGTTTAAATATGATACTATCTATGGCTCCCAAATAGTTTGTAGAAAAATAAAGCCAAAACATATGTAATTATCATCCCCAGTATGGCATGCCTAGTGTCTGAAAGCGATCCAAAAGAGAAACCAAATTAAGTGATCTCTTAAAGTTCCTATCAGTTCTGTGATTCCTTCCTATAATAATAGAATAATAGCTTTAGTGTAAGGTACCCTTTGAGCTATGAAGTTAATGTTTCCATTTTATTGATAATGAAACTGAGGCATATAAAACAACTAATTTTCCCAGGATGACATAGCTAGTAAGTACCAGGGGCTGGATTTGAGCTCAGGGTTTTCTGATTCCCAGTTCCATTCCCTATCATTATATTATACTATCCAACTCTCTTAATCAAACATGTTTTAAAACAAAGAATGATTCAGGAAAATTTCATATATGTGTGTGTGTGTGCGTATGTGTGTATGTATGCATTTATACATATACATACATATACACATATAAAATCCAAATCTCTATCTTAATCTCTATATGAATTATTTCAACATCTGAAACTTCAAAAGAAATTCAATTTACCCTGGAATGCAGTGCTCAGTAGTCATGTATATTTGCATAAACTACAGAGCCAACTGAATTTCTTCTTATTTAATAATTTATCCTTAAATTTTGTTTTAAGTTAAGGATAGAATTTGCTTATCGATCATGATGCATTATCTACACCCTGGAAACAACTCAGCAGTTTGTATCTCCTGTGCTATTTCTAAATAATTCAAGAAGTGATAAAGTTGGGCTTGTTTCCATTCACTGTTTTTTTTCCCTCTCTCTCAAACCTGGTAAACATCTTACAATTGAATCTGTCTGTCATATAACCAGCATTCCTGTTGTGTCTTCAAAATTTAACAACGCTCAATGTTACCTCTGGGCATTTATACCAAGTTTGGGTTTAAAGTCACACAAATTCTTGTACCATTACCTTCTTTCCTTCCTCTTTCTGCCACTGAGTCCCAGGGTGACCATTCAACATTAATTACTTGACATACCACACAATTATATAAAAAGGAATAGTGAAATGAAAATTTAAGATAAAGGAATTACAATAAGCACCAATAACTCAAAATAAAACTCCCCAACACAGTGGTGAGGAACCTATGGCCTCAAGGTCACATGTGGTCCTATAGGTCCCCAAGTATGGCCCATTGAGTGAATCCAAATTTCAAAGATATATTCTGCCCCAGTTTGATGTCTTTTCACTGTGTCATAAAAGTATGGTACATTTATAAATAAATATTTTCTCTCACATATTAGTCAATTAAGAAGAGATTATCATCTGGAAAGAACTCCCCCAGATCATTTCCTGACAGAAAATTCACAAAATACAACAAAACTTGATGTTTTTCTGATGTCTCTTTGCCACTACTTGCAATGGCTTCTATACAATTCACTTTAGGAAGAGGGTACTAGGACAATTTAAAATCCATTTATTGTGTGTTTTTTATGTCCTGAATGTAATACAATTTGCTAGGCAAGAGATAGAATGAAATAATCTCCATTCTCAAAGAAATTGTACCCCACTTGGTTCAAATGTATGTCTAAGTGTACACAAACAGACATATGTGTCTCTATATTAATACATATATTTGTAGAAATATTAAATAGATGATAGAAACATAGATAGAAGAGGAGTAAATAAAGAAGTAAAGGAATGAAGGTAAAAAAGGAAGAAGAAAGGAAGGAAGGAAGGAAGGAAGGAAGGAAGGAAGGAAGGAAGGAAGGAAGGAAGGAAGGAAGGAAGGAAGGAAGGGAGGAAGGAAGGAAAAAGAACTTACCTGGCCTGTTGGTAGGTTCTTTGTTTTTTAACTGAAGCTGAACCTATTTTTGAATGAAAAATATATTAAAGTTTGATAAGGCAGAAATCAATGCTCTTGAAAGAGTTTTCCTCTATTTGACCCAATATTTCATGGCACAGAAACAAAGCTCCTAAATCATTTGATTTAACTATGACTTCTGCTGAAAAATAAAGAAAGAGAACTGATGAGAAATGTTGTTCAAGGTGTTCAATCCCACTTCAGCTCTTGAGATTTTGAGGTAAGCGAATTATCAGATGTTCCAATAAAGACCACAGCTATTTCTAAGGGCAAACTGTATTGAGGTGACCCATGATGGCTGAAGTTAGTATGAAAATTAGTTTTCTAAGCAGGAGAACACAGAAAACTAAAGCCTTAAAAAAATCTAGCAGTCTATATATAATAAGCATACCAGTAGATGCCTTTGATATACTGCTTAAAATTGGCAAACTCAGAATAATATGGGTTTTCCTTTATTTTGTTGGCATGGCAACAACAGTAACAGAAATCTTGGTTATCCTAGATGTTTCTCTTCATATAATCCCATTTGTCCTTCTTGATAATAAGGTCTTAGTGTAACCAGAAAGAATTGGTTTAGAGGAAAGACGTATCTTTGTACTTTTATAGGAAATGCAAATTCATTCAAGTGAAACAAATAATAAAAATAACAGAATTTCAGGCAAACATTCAGAGCATGAGTGCACTCTTATCAAGAATGTTGTGGTTGTTTAACTGTCCCCTAATGGTCCTATCTGTACAGCTACAACAAAATATGTTAGGCTGGACTTTAACAGGTGAACTATGATTTGTTCATTGTGGCTTCCCTCTGAAGAGATGCACTGTGTAAATCTTCTGTATTTCATTTACTTGGCAAGAAAAAAGACACGTCAACCTCCACACACACACACACACACACCTAAAGCTGAAGGCAAAGTAATGAACCACCTTTGGTAACAAAGCTACTTTGGACAGCAATCATACATTCTATCAATAGCCCTGGATTTTCAGCTGTCCTATGTTGTTAGGACTCATCAAAACATGCTTTAAGTCATTCATTCAATGGTCATGGTAAGTCTCATAGCCTTTAATGTGTGTATATGTGTAGTAAAGGAAATAAATCTTGTACTATAACTAACTCATGTTATATGTGGAGTAATGTTTTACTCACCCATTTGGAATGAACTAGACATGAGGCAAAACTTAGGTTAAAATAATTTGTCACTGAGGTAGTAAGGTGAGGAAAAGGGAGCCTCATCCTCCTCTAATTAGAGTGTAAATTTCCACAGGTTTGAACCCATTCTGGACTGTATGCATGGATAAAGATGGGACAGGAGGACTCATAGCATTAAAAAGATGTGTTTAGTGTGCCTGGCCCTGGGCTCAAACATATTTCACTATGATGCTTTCTTTATGAGTTATATCATACCTTATAAGTTATTTAATTTTTTCTCTTCAAAAAATTAAAATTTCACATATTTGGAAAAGATAATTGAAATTTGCAGATTAGGGCAGAGTCAAGATGGTGGAGCAGAAACACGACCTCCATGCTGCTCTGGCTCTCACCACCTCCAATCTATGTAAAAGAGGACTCTGAACAAACTCTGGAGCTACAGAACCCACAAAATGACACAGAGAACCTAACCTCCTGATGAGGACAGCCTGGCAGGCTGACAGGAATCAGCCAGTGCAGTGCACTGGGAGCCCAGCCCAGGACCGTGTGAGCCAGAGGTTTTAGCCCCAGGGTGGGCCTGACCAACCACCAGCTGGAGGCACTCCAGATCACCAGCAGCTGTGGCCATTCCCAGAATGATCAACACATAGGTGCAAAGGACAAAGTGAGAGGTCAGTGCAGTGTGGACTTTGGGACCAGTAGTCAGAAGTGCATGGGCCCCCAGGGTGAGAAGCCACTGAGAATGCTTGGCACAGCTGGGACAACGTTGCAGCTTCAGCTCCTGCCCTGAGGACTGTAGGGAGACCAATTGGCCAATCTAAGGGGCAATCAGCCTTGCTTTAACATGCTTGGATCTGGGTTGCAGTGTAGCATGGAGGTCCTGAGGTGTGTGACCAGCTTGCCAGAGCATGTGGAGGCTTCAGAGACGGCACCCAACTAATACCTCCGGCAGCTGAGAAAACCCCAGTGGTTGGGATGGAAGCTCCCCTGTCTGGTGGCATATCCCTACTGTGGCAAACAGTCCAGGGGTCAAGTGACAGAGGGGCAACATGACCAGGCAAAGAAAGTGAAACAAACAGAATAATCAAACATTAGACTCCTATTTTGGGGACAAAAAGGTTCAAAGCATGGACCAGGAGGAAGACAGTAAAGTCAGAACTTCTACACCAAAGCCTTCAAAGGAAAATATGAGCTGGTTACATGCCACAGAAAACCTTAAGAAGCAGATAAGAAAAGTGGAGGAAAAATTAGGAAGAGAAATGAGAATGATGCAAGAAAATTACAAAATAAGAGTCAACAGCCTTACTGAGGAAAATCACACCTTAAAAAACAGACTAACTCAATTTGCAAAAGAGGGTCAAAAAGGCAATGAGGAATGCTTTAAAAAGCCAAATTTGACAGATGGAAAAAGAATCTCAAAAGCTCACTGAGGAGAATCATTCCCTCAGATTTAGAATGGACCATAGGGAAGTTAGCGCCATTAAGAGAAATCAAGATGCTATTAAACCAATCCAAACAAATGAAAGAATAGAAGGCAATGTGAAATATCTCATGAGAAATACCACTAACCTGGAAAATAGATCCAAGAGAGATAATTTAAAATTATTAGACTATCTGAAAGCCATGATCAAAGAAAGAACCTAGAAATCATCCTCCAAGAAATTCTCAAGGAAAATTGCCCTGATGTTTTAGAACCAGAAGGCAAAATAGAAGTTGAAAGAATCCACTGATCACCTCCTGAAAAAGATCCCTAAAGGAAAACTCCTAGGAATATTGTAGCCAGGTTCCAGAATTCCCAGGTCAAGGAGAAAATATTACAAGCAGAGAGGAACAAAGAATTTGAATATTGTGAAACACAATCAGCATAACGCAGGATCTGTCAGCTTCTACACTGAGGGATCTAAGGGCCTGGAATATGATATTTTGGAGGGCAAAGGAGCTGGGGTTAAAACCAAGACTCACGCATGCAACAAAACTGACTATCAGGTTTCAGGGCAAAATATGGTCATTCAGTGGAATAGAGGATATTAAAGCATTCTTGATGAAAAAAAAAAAGAGTTGAATAGAAAATTTGACATTCAGACAAAAGAAGCAAGAGAAGCTTGAGAAGGTAAACAGGGAAAAGAAATCAGAAACCACTTATCAAAGTTGAACTATTAATATTCCTACATGGAAAAATGATAATTGTAACTGATGAAACTTTTCTCAGTATGAAAATAATTGAAGGGAATAGAAATTATATATATATATATATGTGTGTGTATGTATATGTATGTGTTTATATACATATATGTGTATATATGTAAATCATATACATGTATATATGTGTCAGAGGGTATGTGGGTATATGAATATATATGTGAATGTGTTTATATATGTTTACAGGTATACATAGATAGAGGGCACAGGTCCAATATTATAGGAAGGGATGATATTTAAAATGTGAAATTAAGAAGTGAGAGAGGAATATAATGAGAGGAGATGGAGGGAGACAGAATGGGGTAAACTATCTCATTTACAAGAGGCAAGGAAACATGGTTTCAATGGAGGGGAAGAATTGGAAGGCAAAAGGGAATGGATCAGCCTTATTGTCATTGAATTTGGCTCAGGGAGGGAATGAAATACACACTAAATAGGGTATCTCACCCTACAAGAGAGTAGAGCGGAAGGGGATGAGAGGGGGGAAGATGGAAGGGAGGGCAGGCTGGGGGGGGAGGGAAGTTAGAAGCACCCACTTTTGAAAAGGGATGGGATCATAGAGAATAGAACAAGTGGGAGGTGGGATAGGAGGAAGGGAAATATAGTCAGTATTTTACAATATATCTACTATGTTAAAGATTTGCATTAGTTACACATGTACAACCTATACTGAACTGCTTATCTTCCCAGTAAGGGTGGGTGACAAGGGAGGAAGGGAATGAATCTGAAATTCAAAGTTTTAAAAAAATGTTAAAAATTTATATATATATATATATATATATACACACACACACACTATTATTAATACTGTTTTACATGTATTTGGGAAATAAGATATTCAGGCACTGGGGCATAGAGATCCACCATGCCCTACTGGAAAAGTCGAAGTGGGTATGGGAGAAGATACGGGAGAGAGCAGATTGGAGGAGGGGATATCCTGTGGGATTGCTATTTTGTGGTGTTGGGTGGGGGAAAAACGGGGAGAAAATTTCTAACTCAAAATATGGCAGAAATGAATGCTGTAAATCAGAAGTTAATAAAGCATTTAAAAATGAAAATAAAATAAAATGAAGTGGTTGGAAAAAAAAGAAATTTGCAGATTTGAAGAAATAATAGATTAAAATATTTTTATACAATAATAAATTATTTTAGAGTTGAAATTTACAAGAATACTGGGCTAACATTTGTGAACCAGTACAATTTCCATCTTGTAAAGTCATCTATTAAGAATATGAAAAAAGCATTTTTGAAATATTATTTTACAAAATTGCATTTTATCAGTATTTTGAGGAATGACAGCTCTATTCATTTCAATCTGAAGACATTGCAATTTTCTTATTTTTATATAATCATAGAAAAAGGTGAGTCAATTTGAAGCCTTAGTAAATTATTTGTGATTGTGTTTACTCTGCCTAAGGAGTATTGCTTCATTAGGGCTTGTCTGCATAATGCCAAACATCCAAATGAGAAATGGAAATTTCTGGGAAAATAGAATTTCTAGTAAACAAACCAACACAGTGTGATTTTTTTCACTGTACATCTAAATTTTTTCATTCTAGACAAAATCAAATTAGGAAAAATAGTGGCATGTAAAATTGAATTTCAAAAACAATGATTTTACTTCATTATTTGTGATGAAAGAGACTTATACCTTTTTTGTAGCTTTAAGTTTGTTAGTTCTTGGAGTTCATATTCTGGTTTTCCGTAAGAGGTGAGATTGTGTTAGGACAAGATTTTTTACATTTTTATGGGTTATTAAAATGCATTTATTGTGCCTCAGAACAAATCTCTTTCCCTTTTGTGAAAAGAAGAATTGATCATTTAAACATTTATGGCATGTAATTTGTACAATTCACATGCCATTTATCATATCATTTTCTTGGCTATGGTGTTGCTAAAAGTTTCTGGAACCAAAGACCAGGAATTCAAAATCCCCCTCTGAGAATGACTACAAATAGAACCTTAGGTACATCACTTAGTTTTCTGACACATCTGTTTATTTATCCTTAAAATGAAGGCCTTGGAATAGACAGTCTTTCAATCTCTTCTGCCTCAACAACTATGATCCTATGATCAGCTAACTGAAACATGAATTAAAGAAACATTAAACTTTGCACAATCACAAAATATATGTGACTATTCTGAAAATGTAAACAGCATATTATGTATATGTATATGTGTGTATGGATATACATATGTATGTATTGAATGTAGACTATAACCCTTTTTAAGAGAAGGAACTGTCTTCCATTTATCTTTGTGAGTAAACTGAATGCTGAGAACAGTTTCCTGCACATAGGGGATTCTCATCTGATTTTTTCTTGCTTTGTTCCACTGGTCTATTAAGAAGTTCTATAGCTGTGCTATATTTCTTAAGAATAAATGGGTCCTAATGGAGAATACTTCAATATGCCAAGAACATATTGTCTTCTAATTGATATGCAACTGGATGATATAGATATAGAACTCAAAGATAAAAAAATATGATTGCTACTGAGAGTAAGCAGATTCAGATAGGATCCTGGATATCTCTTCTCTGGGGAAATTTTTAAAAATGTAGCGGGAAAGCAAAAGAAAGAAAGAGAGAGAGAGAGAGAGAGAAGGAGAAAGAGAGAGAGAGAGAAAGAGAGAGAGAGAGAGAGAGAGAGAGAGAGAGAGAGAGAGAGAGATGGGTTTTGTAAGCAATTATAATGTTACCTTCAGATTGCCAGCAGGGATGGCATAACCCATAGACTTTATAACTTGTCATTTGTTAGATTATTAACTGCTTATATTGAGTTGTTCCATGTGAAGCAGAGGATAATTTTATTCCAGTACTTTTGGAAATTTCTGATATTCTAATATTTAATTTGAATATCATTGTTCTTTTATATGTGTTGGTGAAGAAGTGTTCATAAATTTAAAGTAAGAAACAGTGAAAAATATCACAAACATGAATTAAAGAAATATTAAAACTTGCACAATAGAAAAATATATGTGATAGTATTATGAAAGTATAAACAATATATTATGTATATGTATATGTATGTGTGTATGTATTGTATGTAGACTGTAAACCTTTTTAAGAGAAGGAACTGTCTTCCATTTATCTTTGTGAGTAAACTGAATGGTGAGAACAGTTTCCTGCACATAGGGAATTCTCATCTGATTTTTTCTTGCTTTGTTCCACTGATTTGTTAAGAAGTTCTACAGCTGTGCTATATATCTTAAGAATAAATGGGCCCTATTGGAAAATACTTCTATATGCCAATAACACATTGTCTTCTAATTGATATGCAACTGGATGAAATAGATATAGAAGTCAACAATATAAAGTTGCATTTCAACTACATATAGTTGAGTGTAGTTTATAAATATATATACACACACACATATATATGTATATGTATGTATATTCCTAAATTACAAATTATCAAAAGTAGAACAATGTCTTTTTGAGTAAGTTTTCACATCACTTTGTTCTAATAACTCTCCATGTTTCTGCTCTTGTAACATTTTAGAAGACAAACTATATTATAATTAACATAGATAGAAATATTTTAATAATTAGAATTATCAATGTTTGGTTTTTATATCACCAGGACCTAACACATGACAGACATTAAAAAAATGCTTGTAGATTGAATATTTGTATACAATATTTACACTCTATGGTAAAGGTTATCTTTTGAAAATCTTAAGAATATAGCCTTAAAGAAGCATACTATGATAAAGAGAGATGAAGAGGGAGATCAAAACCAGAAAACAAACATTCCTTGTCCTCAGTGAGACTATATTCTTTTGGTATAACGTGCCATTTACACAAATGAGTAAATATGACAAATACCCAAATTTATACAGAGAACATTAACAACACATGTAATTAGGAAAGGATGGGTGGTAGGTGGTAGGTGGTAACATCTAAGCTGGACTTTGAAGCAATCAAATGATTCAGTGAGACAGAGTTAACGAAAGAGAGCATTTCACATGTAGAGACCACTAATGAAAAAGAATGAAGCTGTGAAGGAGGTCAATGACTGTAGTAGGTTTCAGATTTAAAAGCTCATTTAGTCCATGATCCCAGTGTGTGCTGGGATGTTGCTGCATTTCTAGCCTCTGATTTATGTTACTGCTACCATGAAGATTTTTTTTCCTCATCATATTTTTTATTCACTCGTTATACAGCCTTTTATAACTTATAAGCCAAAGATAACCTTTATATAACAATTCATTTTAAAATCCAATATATTAAATTTAAACTGTATTATATAGTGTGCTTTAAAAAATTCAGAGTTGTTTCATAACACAATGAAATTTTGATCATTAAGAATAGCTCAAAGTATTGCTTACTCGTGGAATATTTTTAAGCCAAATTTACAAGCTATAATAGGGCAGTCATTTGGAGGTTCAGCATGAAACTTCTTTCCTATTGAGGGACCTAATTATCAAATACTTTTCTTCTCATTGTCTCAAGGTTATAATTAGGACATATTAAGTAACCAGCAAATTCAGATCTAAGTGAACACCGAGGCACAAAGGGTGCAGAAGGTCACCTACAAATTCACAGGGCCACAGCAATTTTGTATCTTCAGCATTAAGTGAAATAATTTTGAGATCAATGCAAAAGCTTTGTGGGAAGTCAGTGTACAGCAAAGCAGAAAAAAACCTGCCAGGAAGAAAGAAAGAGAGCTCCTTAATTATGCTTGTGATAGTCTAGAAATAATATAAAAATGGTAGGAAAAAGAGTTGAACTAGCCAGAATTGTAATACTGGTTTCCTACTGGCATCTTTGAAAAGCAGATTTTGCTGAGCAATGTGTCATCAGGATTGAAATGTTTCAAACATCATATAAAAATTGACCTCATCTGCCAATGAACATAAATCCATTGATATAATTGATGACTTAAAAAAAAATCAAGACTATTGTTTTTTAATTGTTGCATAGAGACCCAAGAACAGTTGGAAAGCCTGGTAAAATATTTGTTGTATTAAAGAAGTTTTCTTGTCAGGCATCCTGGTCAGTACTCAAAATAAAGGATTTTTGTTACCACTATCAAGGAGATACCTTTGTTTTCTCTAGTAGACAATATGCAAGAATTGCTCCAGGTTATTTAATTCAACTCTGGATACTCAAAGTCTTCCCAACTGGCTCAGACTTCTTTCTCTCCCCTCTGATTGGAAGATTGGAGGGTGGAGCACTAACCTCCTCCCAAAGCTTTTCTTTATAGAGGGCTAAATCTGGCTCCCATAGCTAATTCTCCACTTTTTTTCTGCAATCTTCTCGATTCAATTCCAAAGAACAAGATGCCCTCCTTCTGGCTACTACTACATGCAGGTACCCTCTAGGACATCCTGCCTAATAGCAACATTCCTTGTATGTGTTTTCTTCCCCTATTAGCTTAGAAACTCCTTCAGGATAAAGATTGTCCTTTTTTTTAAATTTGAATACCTAGCACTTGGGATAGTACCTGGAACTTAATAAATGTTTATTGATTTGACTTGAAAAGTTCTGCTATGTGCAATGCAGGCTAACAGGTTTTGTGTAGATTCTCACAGCACTCAAAGAGGTCATGCACTAAAAGTGAAGTCAAGAAACAGTAAGTCTCAACATAGGATCATAAGGTCGCATCATAGATGTGGAGATGAAAGAGATCATTGAGCTCTTTTGTCCAACTCAATTCCCTTTACAGATAAGGAAAGTGAAACCCAACAAAGAAATGGGACCTACCCAATGTCTTGCAGCGGGAGAGCTGAGAATGGGGCCCACATCTTCTCTTTTCCACTCTGGCATGCTTGTTACTACAGGATGCCAAATATTCTATAAATGTGAAAGGCTGTGATAAATATTGTGTGAGTGCTGCAAGTTACGTGCTACATGAGAAAAGTATCAGAGAATGGCCAAAGTGTCAGAGAAAGTATCAGGAATGTGAATGAGGAATAATGGGGAAGGAAACAGCTTAACAATGGAAAAGAAATGTACTTATTAAGTACATATTAGTTGTTCAGCATTGTTCTAGGTCCAACAATATGGAAGAAGGAATCAATTAAAGTGAATGTATTATTACATACCTACTAGTTACTGGGTAGTAGCCTGGTGGCTGCAAATCCAACAGAGACCATCCTTACCTACAAATAATATGCACATATACACACATATGCATAGGTGTGTATGAGAAACTAGCTATCTATTAAGTATAGGTTATAATTAACAATATGTTTATGCATATGTGTTTAGTCTGTATATTCCTCTCAACATCCTTCTAGGTACATTTAAAATGACTTTAAAATTATGTTCTTTCTTTTTTTCTTATTTTTGGGGTATCACCATCACTCTTGTGCCCCTTCCCTCATCCTCGCTGAACCATATAAAATGATCACTTCTTTTTAAACAAAAAGAGTAAAAATTAAAAATTTCTGCACCTTGAGTCTCCCCCCCCAACCATCTAAAACCTGGGAAATGTTTCATCATTATTTCTCTGGAACAGAGTTTCTACATATCTTAATATTATTTTTTTTACAATGTGGTAATTCTATAAAATATTCATCTGACCCTTCTCACTTCACTGCATTAATTCATACACATCTTCCTGAGTTTCTCTGAAGCAATCTTGTTGAAATTTTATGGTACAATAAAACAACACATTCATGTACCATGATTTATTCAACCATTCCTAAGTCATGTGTACTACATGAATTTCCATATCTTTACAAGTAAAAGAACTCCTGTGAATATTTTTCTACATGTTGGTCCTATACTTCTGTGTTTATTTCTTTGGGTTTACATGACTGATAGTTGTATAGGTAGGGAAAAGAGTTTGTAAAGCATAATGACTTTAGAGGTATAATCCCCAAATGCCCAACACATACAGATAAGTGATTGATAGAGAACTGAGTGTTTGTCCTGGGTCACAGGAAAGGTAAGTGGAATCATTGGGCTGTGTTTGTATGAGTGTACTACCATATATAGGCATACATGCATATGTATAATGTATGTATACATACCTGTACATAAATATTGTATTTATCTATATTATCTCTTTGTGAGTATATATAATATTCATTTATATATATATGTATGTACATTCATCTTTGCCAATATATATGCACTGATATGTTTGTGTATGTGTTCAAAATTTTCTCATTTATATTTTGCATAGGCTAGACTTTTGGAAAAAGTTTTCCTGATTAATCATGTGCCTGCATTTTAAGGGTGTGTTGACTTCATGCTAGACTAAGCTCTTTTAATTCTCTCAATCAATATTAATGTTCAAAAACCTTATATCATAGATTTGGAAAGCAGGACCTTATCTTTACACCAATTAAAATGATTATTTAATTGTCATTTTTATGTATTTTTTAAAGTGCTTAACAAGAACTTTACTAAACTTGATGGTTATACAAAGAATGAAATTATTTATCCTGCAATAGATAGATAGA
>NW_027185759.1:24175368-24203130 GCF_028583685.1 Petaurus breviceps papuanus
GATAGATAGATAGATAGATAGATAGATAGATAGAAAGATAGATGATATATATATAGATAGATAGATAGATAGATAGATAGATAGATAGATTTTGTTTTTGTGTCATGTAAATCACATTGCATTTTCTCCTCAGTTATCTGTTATAACATTTTTTAAGGTAAAAAGAAATATAGGGGGGGGAAAGCAGAAATAGTAACATAACAATAATAGGAAATAACAAGTTGTTATAATATGTAATGCTTCACTCCAACAGACCATGCACTTTTACAAAAGGTAGAGTAAATATATTCTCATATCTTCTCATTGCTGTTAAGCTTTTTCTTTGTAATTTTAGAACATTAGGTTTCTATTGTTTTGTGGTTATTCTTCTTGTGTACATCACTCTAGGTATTGTTTATATTGTATTCTTGGCTCCATTTAATTCACTTTGAAAAAAAAAGTTCATGTAAGTCTTTGGAGCTCCACTTTATTTATCATTTGATACAACTCAATATTCCATTACATTCATAATAGCCAATGGTAATAATAGCTAACATTCATAAAATATTTTAAGGTATGCAAATTGCTTTACAAATATTATAACATTTGGATTTAGGTATGATTATTATCCTCATTTTATGTATGAGAAAACTAAGGCAATCAGGTTAAGTGACTTACTCATAGTCATACCAGTAGTAAATATCTGAGGTGGGATTTGCATTTGAATCTTGTTGACTTACGATTCAGTGATCTATCCAACATGATCTCCAGAGAAGAAATGAGAAAAAGACTCCTACACTTAAAAAAATGCAAAATATCAAAGTAAACTATCATATATGCTACAAAATTTCTATTGATATTAGCATTGGAAATGACCTTGGTAACCTCTTTAGTGATAGAATCATTATATATGAGTTGAATACAGGTTTATGCTTTCACTTCAGTTGTGATGTTGCAGGCTTAATGGAGAAAAAAAAACATAACATGTCAATAATCTTTTAGCTCATTCTACTAGCCATGCAACATCCCATAAATGTAGAAACAATCTTAATATAAATCACAAGCATATTTTGAAAATAGAGGATGTTTTTTTTTTTACAACTGTTGATGAGAATCTTGGGAAAATAAGAAAATAAATAATAACATCTGGGTCATGATGACAAAACTTTTGCACAAATGATGCCCAAGCAGTAAGGATTAAAAAAAATAAAGATTAGGAAGAAAATATTTTTGTAAACTTTTTTTCAAGAAGGTCTGACAAGCAGACTCTACAGCAAGTTGATAAAATTCTGTTAGACTAAAACATCATTTCCTTGTAGAAAAGCTTTTAAAGAAAATGAATTAACCTTTTTAAAAATAATATAAAATGTATGAAAAGATAATCAAAATAACCCCAAACTGGAAATTGCAATGTAAAACGACTCTAAATTATATTTTCCTGTATAGTATATTCAATTGGAAAGGTGGCAAAGGATAGGAAAAAAAATAACTTGGTGTGGCTGTGGGAAAATAGTAATGGTTATTTAAAACTGGAATTGCAAATTGGTATACCCTTCTGGAAAATATCTTGGCCATTTTGTGGAGGGGAAATGTTATAAAAACATTCACACTATTTGACCCCCCATTCTCCTTGCTGAATTTCTACCCCAAGGAGATTAAAGATAAAAAGAAGGTCCTCATGTGTAGGAAAAAAAAAATGCAAAAAAGAACTATTTGTAACATCAGTAATATGAGGACAAAATATATGTACAAAAATTAAGCAACAGCTAAATTAATTGTGGGTGAATATAGTAAAATATCCTTGTTGCCTAAGGAATTGCATATAAATACCTGGAGAAATTTTAACATTGATGTATGAACTGATGCAGACTGAAGTAAGTGTAACTACAGAGACTGTATACAGCATGATGCCAACAATGTATCTGGAGTGAAAATAACAACAGAAGTCACCAAAAACCTTGGTCATAATTGCTAAAATGAAAATATTCATCTCTCTAGTCTTCTAATAAACTACAAATTTTTAAAAAGGTGCAAAGTTGAATGTACCTTTTCTCAAACAGTAAATTAGATAATTTTGCTTTACTACTTTTATTTGAAAATATATGGGGGGATGTTTATTGGGATCTGACTAATGAGTCAAAAAAAATTTTTTTAATGGCACATACTGAACATAGTATTCTTTTATACTCTAAATTTAGAGAAAAACTGAGTCTTTTGCTTAATACTACAGAAACTAGGGGGGAGAATTTTTTATTTGTATTTTTTTTTATTTACTTTGGATGGCACATTAACTCTTATAGGCCACCAAAGTAACATTTTCTGTACTGCTAGAGGTCATTTGCCAAATAGGCTGTGAACTGAAAGAGCAGACACATATCCCAAATGTGAAATTTTACTCCCTTCTTCCAAATAAGATCAGGTCTATTTATATTTCCTGTTGCAATTAATGCAGCATTGCCTTTGGGTGATCAGAACACTTAGTAATGTTCATTCATTTTTTTTTCATCACCTAGAGCAAATTCCATTGACAATTGGAATTATACCTTCCATTTTGTGGTTTATCCAAAATATGAAAATATTCTTTATGTTATGAATATTTTAAGAGCATTTCCTGTTTGTGTGAATCACATACTGATCATTACAAAGAAGAATGTGTTAGTAAAGATCTCTTCTGAGAATTTGTGGATAATTTAAAAAATAAACAAAATATATTCAATAAAATGTCTATGACTTCTTTTCAATCATTAAATAAGTTAATTTGTGACACTATCTGGAGATTTTGGGTAAGAAAACATTGCTATCATTCATTGAAGGAGGAAACGCCTGATTTTGTTCTAATTTTGACCAATAAAAGAGTTGACTGAATGAGATGAGTTTGAACTGATGAAATTCTTAGTGGACATACTTTTGAAATAATCACAGAAAAGCTACATGTAATCCAGGATGCCTTCGTTGGAAAACAGACTGAAAAATTGAGAATAAAATAACTCTCCTCCAGTAATTCAATCTCATATCTGAATGATTTTATTTTAGAGTGAATACTTTCGAACACTTTGATATGTTGACTAGGCCTGGTCAGAACTCAACTTCATGGGGGCAAATAATGTGACCTGAATAACATGTAATGACTTCTTCTTTAGTGAGGCAATTATAGTTTCTGAAAAGAACAGATCACACCTAAGATCAATAGAGGAGTATCTGAATATTCGTGAAGTCCTGAATGACACAATCATCAAAGACTCATTACCCATTAATGATATGTTGTTTGTTTCATTTTTATCCCCAGATTGAGTCTATGTATTTGACCTATAAGAATGTTCTTAAGGATATCTGATAACAAAGCTGAAGGTAATGCCATGTTCTTTTGAGCCCTCATAGGCATATATCTTGATGCAGTTAATTTAATTTCAACCAGACTCTTTGCTACTTGACAGTCTTTTCTTTTTTTATCCTGCAAACTCCTAATAAAATCTGCTTTAGACTTTCTTCACCTAGTCTTAAAGCTAGCTAAATGTTCTCTGTCTCTGTCTTTGTCTCTTTCAGTCTCTCTATTTTTCTGTTTCTACCACTTCTCTATCTTTGTCTCTGATTCTTCCTTGCTTTATATGTATGTGTGGGCATAATAAACACACATGTGCATATGCACACACATCTGTATACATATGTGTATAAATACATTTGTGTGTGTATACACAGAGAGATAAAATTTTAAGGAAATTTTCTAAACTTATAACCTTAGATACATGGCATAATAAGAAGTGAGGTGACATAAAAGAGTAAACAGTATAGAGAAGAGAGGACTGGGCTTAGCATCAGGATGGCTTGGTTTCTAATTCTAACAATGACACATATTCTCCATGGGACTTTTCTTGTGAAAGCAACTTGGGCAAGATATTTGTAGCAAATATGATAGCTTCATTTGTTAAATTTAATCTTGTGGAACTTGTCTTCTAAATTCTGATCTGGAGGTCCCTTCTTAACTCAGTTTGGGACTTAAATTTATTAGAAAGTAGTTACTTGGTGAATGGCTAAACATAGTTTGGGACATCATGAGTTGGATTGCTTATTACTTTGCTATAAGAAATAAGGAAAATTTATACAAATATATGTGTATGTATATTAATATATGTATACATGTATACACACATATATTTATGTTAACTTTTTGCAAAATGAAATAAGCAGAATTAATAAAACTGTGTAAATAATGACAATATTCTTTTCCTTCTCAAGGACACTTCAGGTTCTGATGGCCCTTTACATTCTCTCCCTGTAAATACTATCTTTTTTTTTTCTCTTGATGAACTTTTCATAAGGCGAGTCTTCTATAAGTCTTGTCTTTTCTTTTAACACCCTTACCCCATATGTATATCAGGGTTTTTCCTGCTTCTGATAATTTCTCTTATATTTTTTTAATCTAAATATTCACTCATTTTCTTTAATTCTCAGTTCTCTTGGCATATAATCCAATAGTCAATAAATATTTATTAAAGTTCTACTATGTGTGAAGCATTATGCTTAAGCACTAGGACAAAATATGAAAAAATACATTCCCTGCTCTCCAGGAATTTACAGAGTAATGAAGAAGATAACACACAAAACAAGGGTGAAAACTGGGAGGTCAGGAGGGAGGAAGAAGGTACTTGGAGCCAGGGCTTTGTATAGAAGTCAAAGAAGTTCTAAATGAGTGCAGTCAGGGGATAAATGAGATAATATCTGAAGAGTCTAATTGTGTACAAGAAGCATCCAGGAATAGTAGAGAGTCAGCTAGCTTGGGAATCAGGAAAGGATGGGAGTTCAAAGACAAAAATAAAACCATTCCCACACTCAAGGAAGTTACATTAATAGGAAAGAAGCAAGGATTTATTGAGCAGCTACTATGTGCCAGGCAATGTGCTAAGTGCTTCAGAAATACTATCTCATTTTATCCTCCAAACAGCTCTAGGAGGAGTTAACACTATTATTATTATCTCTATTAGTTATCCATATCTATGTCTATGTCTATGTCTACGTCTACTTCAAATGTCTACATCTACATCTATATCTAAATCTTGGTTATCTCTATTATCATATGTGTTTTCCATTTGAGGAAACCGAGGCAAACACAGGTTAGATAACTTATTTAGAGCAATTCAACCACTGAGTATCTGAAGTAAGGTGAGAATTGAGGTCTGGAATTGGACTCCAGACCAAGTGAGGTGTGAACTGACTTTCCCTATCTAAACAAGGCATACATACAACTTATTTACAAAGCAAAGATGTGATAATTTGGGTAGGAGTGTTTGTGTATGAGTGTGTCTGGATTTGTAGCAGGAGGAAGGTACATCAGCTGAACGTCCTTTAAAGGTTCTCTTGTTCAGGTGGGAACTGAAGGAGGCCTTGACAGGAGCCAATGCTTGCAAAACGCTGTAGTTAGAAGACAGGGCATTTCAAGCTGGAAACTTGGCAACCTTCATGGAGCAATGAAGGCAGAAGTACCAGGCTGATCATTTGGAATGTTGAATAAGGTAGAAGTATGCTGGTTGTTGTCCTTCAGTTCTGCAAGAGGCCCAAAATGACATCACCATGCTAGAGTCAAGTTTCAATGTGTTCAGCTGTGGCTGAGCAGACCAATATGAGCTCAGAATGCTCTATCACAGGTCAGGTACAAATAGATCATGTGAACATTTGGAGTGGATACTCTAAATTTGCACATCCTGCATTTCTTTTGAGCTGTTTCAATTTTGGTTTGCTCATAGAGCACAGCATGTTCCCTGATTTTCAATGACTCCCATCACATATAATCAATTCCAAAATTCTTAAGAGAGACGTTGAGAGTTTCTTTATATTACTTCTTCTGACCACCATGTGAATGCTTAGCCTGTGTGAACTCTCCATAAAACAGTCTTTTTGGCAAGCATACATTTTGTATTTGAACAATGGTGGCCAGCCCATTAGAGTTGCTCTCTCTGAAGCAAAGTTTAAATCCTTGGCATTTTAGTTTGAGTAAGGACCTCAGTGTTTGGAACCTTATCCTACCAAGTGATCTTCAGAATCTTCCTTAGACAATTAAAATAAAAATGATTCAGTTTCATGGTATTAGACTGGTAGACTGTTCAATTTTTCACAAACATATGACAATGAGGTTCAGCACAAGGGCTCTGTAGGCCTTCAGTTTGGTAGTCAGTCTAATTCCTATTCTCTCTCTTACTCTCCTTCATGCCTTCCAAACACTGAACTAACTCTGGAAATACATCAACTTCATGATCAATGTGCACATCCCTGGAAAGTACACTACCAAAGTAAGTGAACTTATCCACAGCATTCAAAATTTCACCATTTGCTATAACTGATGATTCTACATATGGATGGTGTGGTGGTGGCTGATGGAGCACCTGTATTTTCTTGGTATTATTAGGCCAAAATTAGCACAAGCAGTAGAGAATTGATCCATACTTTGTCTCCTCTCAGCTTCAGAGGTTGCATTGAGTACATAGTCATCTACAAACAGAAAATTATGCACCAATACTCCCTCCACCTTGGTCTTGGCTCATGGCCTTTTTCAATTGAAGAATTTCCCATCAGTGCAGTAGCTGACCTTGATGCTGTGCTCATTCTCTTTGAAAGCTTTTGACAATGGCTGAAAAATCATGCTAAAAAGCATGGGAGCAAGCATACAGCCTTGTTTCACTCCATTGGTGACTGGGAAGACATGGGAGTATTGTCCATTATCTAGAACCTGGGCAAGCATGACATCATGAAATTGACCTACAGTGCTGCTGAACTTCTCTGGGCCACCAAATTTTGATGAAATTTACCATAAGTCCTAACAACTTTAATGCTAGAGTAGGGCTGAAGTAGATCAGTTCTTGAAAGACGCTTTCACTGAAATGAAATATAGGATGACTAGAGATTTATTTTATTTGTAGCTCAAAATAATCAAGAAGTTTATGGCTCTTTTTGACAATTGTAGTCTTGCCTTGGAGCACTTCCATATATCTTCTCTTCCATAAGTATGCTTCTTGCCTTGTAAATTCAACTCATGAGACTGCAAAGGTTTATCTTGTTTGAATATTAATACTTTCATCATAATAATTTAAAAACTTAAAAAAAGATCAACTCCCAAAGTTTTCCTGTAGTTAATAGAAAAGAAACATTTTCTAATACTTCAAGTTTTCATGATTTAGCTCACGTGGATGCAGTCTCCTTTAGTATACACCACCTCCCTTTAAACATTTGTGATTTGCCAGAGCTGAAAAAAAATCTCATTGTTCACTCTAATTTCTAATGCCTTGCTTAGTTAACTTTATTTTTGGAGACAGAATCCTGAGTGATGAGGTATGGGCCCTGGGAGCCCCCTCAAGCTCTCCTTGAGTCCTTGAGATATAGGCTCTGGGAACCTCCCTTGGATTCTTGATTAAATCATCCCATTTGATGAGGTATTTGCATGAGGCAATAAGTCTTACTTTGTGGCTGAGCCCAAGCCCTCTGTTATTAGACTTCCTACCCTCTGTTACTAGACTTATTAGACTTCCCACCCTATTGATCCATCCTTGATCTGGCCTAGCCCACCATTGTTTGTGGTCTCCAGGTGGCCTTCAGCTATTTCCCACCTTAATCACTCATTGAACTCATTATCTCCTCCTCAAGACCCTCCCCAAACTACTCCCCTAGACCATAGCACAGTCTTACTCTGTGTCTAATACAAGCAAACTTTTAATAAACTCTACTTTTATTTGACTGAGAGGAGACTTAAGTCAAATTCATTTGGCAGAATCTGGCATGTTGGTATTTTGGTGTCTCCAGAGCAACCCTAACCCTCTTAGTGGGTAACCTTTTCACTGGAACCTTACTGTTGGTTCAGAAGCCCTGAAGAAGGATTTTCATGTTGTATATGTACAGAAATCCTGGAAGAGGGTCTTACTGATATTTTCAGGGGTTTGGGGACTGTTCTGCAGGCAGAGAGTGAACTAATGAGGACACTGGCATTGTATATTATTGCTTTGTTAAACTTTGTCTCCCCAGGAACAGATTGCTGAGAACTGGCCTTAGTCAAGATGAAGAAAAGACCTCTCCTTGGGTATTAAATGCTGTGATGATGTTTTAACCTTGTTGTAGCTTAAGGGTAGATGGCCTTTTCTTCTCTTCACTGCCCCTTTTGAGAAAGTACTTGGCATTAATGGATGGTTTTGTAATTCAGCTGTGATCTAGGGGTGGGAAACTTTCAACTTTTTTGTATTCTGTGACTGACCAACTGAATTTACTTTTTTTATGATTGGAAACTAATCTCCATTTGAGAAGAGAGACTCTGTGATTGACTAAATGAATGTACTGTCCAGGGGTGGAGTAGTACTTGGATTGAATTGAGAACTTCTAAATGAATGAGTTACACTGTATTTAGATTTCCTCTGTTCTGTGAATTTTTTTGCCTTAATTTGTCACTGAATAAAATAGAGAGTTACTATGCTGGTATTCTGACCCTTGGAAGTTGCCTTTGCTTGGTATTACAGTAGGTCATTAGGGTATGGTGATACCCATAATCTAGGCACCAAACCAGTCTGTGAGGTCCAGAATCCCTAGATGAGCAGGGATCCCCATCAAGAAAGTCAGGGCCAATTATATCCCAAGGTAGGTTTGTCTTGGGCCTATACTCTGATGCCTAAGGAATAGGGCTTAGGGAAGCAGTCAGTATTGGGGAAGACTAGGTCAATCAGGTCCTGGGGACAGCTTTCTTTGCTTTTAAGTAAAGCTTCCCTATATTGTGATGGGTAGGATGAAGCTAGTTGCCTGAGTGGAACGTGGGTCATCAACATCTTATTTAAACATATTGTGATTGTTTTGTATATATTTGTTTTATAAATACATATATGTTTATGATTGAAAAGCAACTGAAACTTTCAACTAGATTGAAAGCAACTGCAGGCAGATTCTGTCCAAAACCACCTCTAGCTCCTTAGGGCCCCTTGTCCCTGTCCCTACACTCTCCAAGATACTTCTGTCCACTTTTCCAAGCATGAGCTCTGGGACAATAGCATGCTACTAGAACTCATTCCTCAGGGATTTACATCACATAATACCCACACTATCCTAGTGGTTAAAAATACATTTAAACCTTGATCTCTTTTTCCCACTGACTTTTCCCTTGTTCTCATCCTCCTCAAGGGAGCTCCTCCTACCTCTTACCACTAACCATCTCTTCCACTATGATGTTCTAATGCTTGCTTTATAGATAAGGAATTAGATTTCATTTGCACATTATATTTTTTAAACTCTCTCCATATTCTTGCATTCACTGAGACCTGATTCCCTCCTATTGACACATTTACTGTAGGTCCTTTTAAACTCTGTTAATATTTTCACTCATTTCACAGCATCACTGCTATTGGTGTGAGGAATGGATTAAACCTGGATCACACCTGCCATTTCCAGACTCCCCCTTTACTCTAACATTTAAAAACTAGTCCTCCTCTGAAGATCACTTAACAATATCTACATATGCATACAAATGTATACACACATATAAACAGACAACCAAATACAGATACATGAACAAATATACATATATGCAAAAACATATGAAAACATATTTGAATAGGGCAGGTAGGTGTTAGAGTAGGTAGATTACTAGGGTTCGAATCAGGAAGACTCACCTTCATGAGCTAATATCTGACCTCAGAGACTCAGTAGCTGTGGGACTTTGAGCAAGTCACGTAAACCTGTTTGCCTAAGTTTTCTTATACATATAATGAACTGGAGAAGGAAATGTCAAACCATTATAGTATTTTTTTCCAAGAAAACCCTGAATGGGGTCACAAAGAATGGGATAATACTGAAAAAATAAATGAAATGTAGGGGCAGCTAGGTGGCACAGTGAATAGAGCACCTGGAGTCAGTAGGACCTGAGTTCAAATCAGGCCTCAGACACTTAACATTAAAACAAGCTATGTGACCTTGGGCAAGTTACTTAACCCCACTTGCCCTCCAAAAAGAAAAAAAATGAAATGAAATATATATGTATATGTACAAATATATGTGAGGCTCTTGTTCAGTCATTTCAATGGTCAATTTCAACCATTATTTCTGTATTTTATATATATATATACATATCCCAAAGTCATATACCATATCCTGGGCCATTGCCAGTTGTCCTGACTTTGTTTTGCCACTGGATTTTTATAGTCCTGGAAGAGAGTGAGGCAGATGACTTCATGCAATTCTGCCTCATTTAAATTAAATTTGCCCATAGGTCAAGACAACATGCTGTGATACCATTGGTCTTCCTCAAAAGCAGATGACAAACAACAATAGTCTATATAAGATTTCAACTGGTTTTAATGAAGGAATAAGTTAGTCATAAGGAAAGATTTGATTTCCAAGAACATAGTGATTGTGGTGAATAGCATCTGTGATTTCCCTGTTGCAAAAAAAAAAAATCCTAGTGGGAAGTTGCAAAGAAATGTTGGTAAATGTATAAAATTTTATGTCTTTCCAATTACATGTATTTTTTTAACTTTAAAAAAAATTAAGTTACAAATTCACTCCCTCACTCCCTTTCTTCCTTATTGAGAAGATAAGTAATTTGATATAAGTTATATATGTGCAGTCATACAAAATATTTTTCCATATTGTGAAAGAAAATAGACCTCATCAAAAAACAAACAAAAACAAAACAAAAAGAAACACCACCCAAGAAAATTAAAGAAACCAAAAAATTCTTCAATCTGCATTCAGATTCATCTGTTCTTTCATTGTAAATGGTGGCATTTTTTGTTATAAGTCCATTTGAATTTTCTTAGATCATTGTATTTCTACGAATAGGTAAATTCACAGTACATCATCATACAATGTTGCTATTACTGTTTACAATGTTGCTCTGGGTCTGCTCACTTGAGTTTTCATCAGTTCACATAAGTCTTTGCAGGCATTTCTGATAGTCATTTTTTTAATGTTTATTTCTGTATCTTTAGTTTTCAACATTCATTTCTACAAGATTTTGAGTTCAAATTTTCTCCCTTTATTTCTTCTACCCCCACCCCAAAATAGAAAGCCTACTGAATACCACTTCTCCCTTCCCCCAATGTCTTTTCTCTTATGTCCTCCTCCATTTCCCCCTCTTTAGTTTTTAGTAGAGCAAGATAGATTTTTATACCCCAGTGCCTGTATATTTTATTTCCCAATAGCATGTAAAAAACATTTTTTTAAACATTTGTTTTTAAACTTTGATTTCCAGATTCTTTCCCTTCTTCCCCCCTTCCCCACTATCACTGGCAGGACGTGAATTTCAATACAGGCTATACATGTGTAGTAAGACAAAATGTTTCCATTGTAGTTATATTGTGAAAAACCAATTACATTTCCCTCCATCCTATCCTGCCCACCCACTTATTCTATTTTCTACTTTGACTTTGTCACTTTTCAAAAGTGTGTGCTTCTAACTACTCCCACATCTGCTCTCCCTTCTATCATTCCACGTCTCATCCCCTTCTCCCCTACTTTCCTGTAGGGTGAGATACCCCATAGAGTGTGTATGTTATTCCCTCCTTATGCTAAATTAAATGAGGGTTGAGGGCAGCTAGGTGGCACAGTGAATAGAGCACCAACCTTGGAGTCAGGAGGACCTGATTTCAAATCCTGACTCAGATACTTAACACTTACTAGCTCTGTGACCTTGGGCAAGTTGATTAATCCAATTGCCCTGCCTCCCCCCCTCCCAAAAGGAAGAAAAAAAATTAAATTAATTCAATGAGAGTAAAATTGACCCATTCCCTTTCACCTTCCTGATCTTCCCCTCCATTGTAAGACTTTTCCCTTGCCTCTTTTACATGAGATAATTTACCCAATTCTATCTCACCCTTTCTCTTTCACCCAAGATATTCCTCTCTCACCTGTTAATTTTTTTTATAGGTATCATCCCATCACATTCAACTGATCCTGTGCCCTCTATGTATACAAGCACACACATATACACACACTTGCATATATTGTTATATACATATATACCCTCTATACATATATGCATGTGTGTGTGTGCATGTGTGTGTGTGTGTATTGCCTTCAAGTATCTTCATACTGAGAAAAGTTTCATGAGATACAATTATCATTTTTCCATGTAGGAATGTAAATAGTTCAACTTTAATAAGTTCATTATGATTTCTTTTCTTATTTACCTTCTCCTGCTTCTCTTGCTTCTTGTATATGAAAGTCAGATTTTCTGTTCATATCTGTTCTTTTCATCCAGAATTTTTGAAAGTCCTCTATTTCACTGAATGACCATATTTTCCCTTGAAGCATTATACTCAGTTTTGCTGGGCAGGTAATTCTTGGTTTTAATCCTAGCTCCTTTGACATCTGGAATAACATATTCCAAGCCTTTCAATCCTTTAATGTAGAAGCTGCTAGATTTTGTGTTATCCTGATCACGTTTCCACAAAACTCAAATTGTTTCTTCCTGACTGCTTATAATATTTTCTCCTTCATCTGGGAACTCTGGAATTTGACTATAATATACCACAGAGTTTACTTTTTGGGATCTTTTTCAAGAGGTGATCTGTGAATTCTTTCAATTTCTAATTTGTCTTATGTTTCCTGAATGTCAGGGCAATTTTCCTTGTGAATTTCTTGAAGGATGAATTCCAGGTTTTTTATGATCATGGTTTTCAGGTAGTCCAATAATTTTAAAATAATCTGTCCTGAAAAAAAAATTAAAAAAAAATCTGTCCTGGATCATTTTCCATGTAAGTGGTTTTTGCCATGAGATATTTCACATTACCTTCTATTCTTTCCCTTCTTTGGATCTGTTTTATAGTATCCTGATTTCTCATAAAGTCATTAGATTCCATTTGCTCCAATCTATAATTTTCAAGGAATTATTCTCTTTGGTGAGTTTTTGAAATTCCTTTTCCTCACGGCAAATTTGACTTTTTAAGGCATTCTCATTTTTGCCTTTTTGGGACTCTTTTGCTATTTGGGTTAGACTATTTTTTTAAAGTATTATTTTCTTGAGTCATGGTGTTAACTTTATTTTCATGATTATTTTGCATTATTCACTTTCTCTTCCTAATTTTTCCTCTGCTTCTCTTACTTGATATTTAAAATCCTTCCTGAGCTGTTCCATAGCCTGTGACCTATTCATAATTTTTCTTGGAAGCTTTTGGTGCAGGAAGTTTGACCTAGTTTTCTTCTTATCATTCCACGTTTTGATCCTTTTGGTCCCCCCCAAAAGATTCTATGGTCTGATTGCCCTTTCTCAGCTTTATCATCTTGCCAGTCAATTACTTGACTTTTGAGCTCTTTACTATGGTAGAATTCTACTTCCAGACTGGAGAGAGCTGTGACTCAAATTTCTGAGGTTTTAGCAGTTGTCAAAGTTATGATGAGGGTACCCTCTCTACAGGCACCACAGTCTGTGGCAAACTAGTGTTCCTCACCTGAGGACCACCACCCAAGACTGCAAATGAGATTAAAGCAGGTCAAAGCAGGAGTTATTAACTTCTGAATTGTCACTTGGTTCCCCTATGCTTTGCAGGCCAGGAGCTCTGGAGGCAGCCATGTGGCAGCAGCTACAGCTGCCTGTTGTCCTGAGGGCATGGGTTGGGCCTTGCTCTTCTCTCACTGAGCCGTCCTTGTGTTGGCAGAGGTGGCTGCAGTGCAGCAGCTGCATCTACTACAGCATTGCTACCTGTGGCACTCCTGCCCTACATGACACAGGGCTACCAAGTGATCATTTAGAGGGAAATTGCTCTTGCTTTGTCCAGCATGGATCTGGATTTCAGTCTCACATGGCAGTTCTGGGCTGAGGAACACTAGCATGCCAGGTTTGTGGCAGGTGTAACATGTGCCCCTCATAGCTCTGAAAAAAAGATGTGACAAAAGCTGTGCAAAGTCCCTGTAATTTGGGACGTAGCTCTCTCCACTCTGGAAGCTGAGGTCTAATGTGGCAAAGCTCAAAAGTCAAGGAATTGGCTGGCAATATAAGCAAACTGAGGGAGTGCAATCAGAACATGGAATCATTTTGGGTCACAAAGAGGATCAAAACATAGAACCAGAAGAGGACAACAAAGTCACAAACCTCCAAGAAAAATATGAACTGATGACAGGTCATGGAGGAGCTCAAAAAGGATATTTAAAATCAAATAAGAAAAATGGAGGAAAAATTGGGAAGAGAAATGAGAAGGATGCAAGAAAATCATGAAAAATGAGTCAGCAGCCTGCTAAAGGAGAACTAAAAAATAGTGAAGAAAATAACACCTTAAAAAATAGCTTAACTCAAATGGCAAAAGAGGACCAAAAACCCAATGAGGAGAAGAATGTCTTAAAAACCAAATTCCCCAAATGGAAAAAGAATTTCAAAGATTCACTGAAGAGAATCATTCCTTCAAATTTAGATGGGAACAAATGGAAGCTAATGACTTCATGAGAAAACAAGATATTATAAAACAGATCCAAACAAAAGAAAAAGATAGAAGGCAATATGAAATATCTCATTGAAAAAAGTACACAGACATGAAAAATAGATCCAGGAGATATAATTTAAAAATTATTGGATGAGGGCGTGGAGCCAAATGGCAGTGTAGAAGCAGAAAAATTCTGTGAGCTTCCCCCTAACCACCTCAAATACCTATAAAATATGACTCTAAACACATTTTAGAGCTACAGAACTCACAAAGTTACAAAGAGAAATGAATCTCCCACTGAAGGCAGCCCAGAATGTGCACAGGAAGGAGTCCATCACAGCATGCTGGGACCATGGCTGCAGGGTGAGAAGGCAAGAAGAGGCAGAGGCACTGCGGCCGTGCCGCCACCTCCATGTAGTTGCTTCAGAGCTCCTGACCAGCAGATAGTAGGGAGACCAAGCTACTATTTAGAGGGTAATCACTCTTGCTCTAACCTGCTTGGATCTGAATCACTATCTTGGATGATGGTCCTGGGGTGTGTGAGCAGTGAATCAGATTTTGTGTGGCTGTAGAGTGGACACCCAACTAATAGCTCTGGCAACTAAGAAAACCCCAGTGATTTGGGACAATGCTCTCTCTCTCTCTGGAAGCAGAGTTCTACTGTGGTAAAGAGTTCAAAAGTCAAATAATTGAGTGGCAATGTGAGCAAGCAAAGGAAGCAAACAAACACAGCAGTCAAACCTTAGATTCCTTTTTGGGGGACAAAAGGTTCAAAGCATGGGATGAAAGGAAGAAAATAAAGTCAGATCTCCTGCACCTAAAGCTCCCAAGAAAAATATGAATTGATTACAGCCCATGGAGTGGCTCATGATTTTGAAAATTAAGGAAGAGAAGTGGAGGAAAAATTGGGAAGAGAAATCAGAATGATGCAAAAAATAAAAAAAAAAAGTGATTCAACAACCTGATGAAGAAAATAACACCTTAATAAATAGACACACTCAAATGGCAAAAACCCAATGAGGAGAAGAATGTCTTTGAAAGCCAAATCTGCCACATGAAAAAGGAATTTTAAAAAGGCACTGAAGAGAATCATTCCTTCAGAATTAGATTGGAGCAATGGAAGCTAATGACTTTATGAGAAATCAAGATACTATAAAAGAGATCCAAAGAAGATGAAAAAAAGAAGGCAATGTAAAATATCACATTGGGAAAACCACCGACCTAGAAAATGATACATGAGAGATAACTTAAAAATTATTGGACTACCTGGTAGCCATGATTAGAAAAAATATCTAGAAATCATCCTTCAAGAAATCCTCAAGGAAAACTGCCCTGATATTTTAGAACCAGAAGACAAAATAGAAATTGAAAAAAAAAATCACAGATTACCTCTTGAAAATGATCCCAAAAACAAAACTCCTAATAATATTATAGCCAGCTTTTGGACTTCAGAGATCAAGGAAAAAATATTACAAGCAGCCAAGAATAAATAATTTGAACATTATGGATCCACAATCAGAATAACAAAAAAATACAGCAGCTTCTACATTAAGGGATAGAAGGGCTTGGAATATGATATTCCAGAGGTCAGAAGAGCTAGGATTAAAACCAAGAATAACATACCCAGCACAACTGAATATAATGTTGCAGGGGAAAATGTGGTCATTCAATGAAATAGAGGACTTTGAAGCATTCTTGATGAAAAAAACAGAGTTGAACAGAAAATTTACATTCAGATACCAGAACCAAGAGAAGCATGAGAAGGTAAACAGGAAAAAAAGTCATAAGGAGCTGATCAAACCTGAACTATTACATTCCTACATGGAAAAATAATAATTGTAACATATGAAACTTTTCTTAGTATGAAGATAGTTGAAGGGAATATCAATGTGTGTGTTTGTGCATACACATACACATGTATGTCTATATAGGAGAGTATATGTGTGTATCAATACATATGTGAGTATGAGTATATATGTGTACAGGTATACATAGACAGAAAGCACCGGATCAATTGAATAGCAAAGTATGCTATTTAAAAAAATAAAATTAAGAGGTGAGAGAAGAATATAATTAGAGGACATAGGGAGAGATAGAATATGGTAAATCAGCTCATATAAAAGACTCAAGGGAAAACTATTACAATGGAGGGGAAGAACAGGAAGCCAAAAGGGAATGGGTCAATCTTACTCTCATTGAATTTGGTTTAAGGATCAATTAACATACACACTATATTGGGTATCTCACCCTACAGGATAATAGGAAAGAATGGGATAAGAGGGGGGATGGTAGAAAGGGGGGCAGATTGGGAGGGAGGATAGTTGGAAGTACACACTTTTGAAAAAGTAGAAAATAGAAAAAGTGGGGGCCAGGATAGAATGGAAGGAAATATAGTCAGTCTTCCATAATATATCCACTATGGACATATTTTGCATCACTACACATGTACAACATGCATTGAATTGCTTCTTTTCCCAGTAAGGGTGGGTGATGAGGGAAGAAGGGAAAGAATCCGGAATTCAAAGTTTTAAAATCAAATTTAAAAAAAAATAAGATAATTATTATTATTACTGTTATTATTATTATTATTATTATTATTATTTACATGCAACTGGGAAGTATGATATATAAGCATTGTGCTATGGAGATGTATCTTGCCCTACCAGAAATTTGGAGTGGGCATGGTAGAGAATATAGGAGAGACCAGATTGTGGAGGAGGTAGTCATTGGGATTGTTATTCTGGAGTGGTGAGTAGGGGAAAGATGGAGAGAAAATTTGTAACTCAAAATCTTGTGGAAATGAATGTTGTAAATGAAAAATAAAAATAAAATAAAAAAAACAACAATATATTCTATGATTTGAAAGCCATGATTAAAAAAAAAAGAACCTACACTTGATCCTTCAAAAAATTTTCAAGAAAAACTTCCCCAATATTTTAAAACCAGAGGTCAAAATAGAAATTTCAAGAATTCACCAATCATGTCTTGAAAAAGATCCCCAAAAGGAAACTCCTAGGAATATTATAGCCAATTCCTTATTTCCCAGATCAAGGAGAACATATTACAAACAGTCAAGAAGAAACTATTTGAGGACGGTGGAAACACAATCAGGATAACACAAGATTTAGCAGCTTCTACATTAAGTGATTGAAGGACTTGAAATAAGATATTCCAGAAGTCAAAGGAGCTAGGATGAAAATGAAGTATCACCTACCAAGCAAAACTGAGTGTATTATTTCTGGGGAAATTATGGATATTCAACAAAATAGAGAACTTTCAGGCATTATTGATGAAACGACCACAGCTGACCAGAAAATTTAATTTTTCAAATACAAGAATCTAGAGAAGCACAAGAAGGTAAACAAGACAAAGAAATCATAAGGAACTCATTAAAGTTGAACTATTCACATTACTACATAGAAAAACAATAATAGTAACTCATGAGATTTTTCTCAGTGTGATGATAGTTGAAGGGAATATAAATATAGATATAGATATATTACACACATGTATGTACATGTATACATGCATATATATGTATGTATAGGAGGATGCACGTGGGTATAAACATGTATGTGTGTACATGTATACATAGACAGAGGGCACAGGATGAGTTGAATATGATGGGATGGTATCTAAAAAATAAAATTAACAGTTGAGAGAGGAATATATTGGGATAAGGAGAAGGGGAGAGATAGAATAGGGTAAATTATCTCATACAAAAGAGGCAATAGAAAACTTACAATGGAGGGGAAGAGCAGGAAGGTGAATGGGAGTGAGTCAGCACTACTCTTATTGAATTTGGCTTAAGGAGAGAATAATGTACACACTCATATGGGTTTATTACCCTACAGGAAAGTCGGAGGAAATGGGATAAGAGGGGGGATGAGAGAAGAGAGGATGGATAGGGGGAAAGGGTTGTTAGAAGCAAACACTTGAAAAGGGAAAGTATCAAAGGAGAAAATAGAATAAGTGGGGGGCAGGATAGAATGGAGGGAAATATAGTTAGTCTTTCACAATATAATTACTATGGAAATGTTTTGCATAACTACACATGTATAACCTGTATTGACTTGCTTCTTTTCTCAGTGGGAGTGGGTGAGGAGGGAAGAAGGAAAAGAATCTGGAACTCAAATTTTAAAAACAAATGTTTAAAAGATTTTTTTTACATGCAATTGGGAAATAAGATATATAGGCACTGGGGTATAGATATACATCTTGCCCTACAAGAAAGTTGAGGGGAGGAGGGGTAGGATATAAGAGAGAACTGATTGGTGGAAGAAGTATTCAGTAGACTCTTTATCTAGGGGTGAGGCATAGGGGAGAGATGGGGAGAAAATCTGTAACTCAAAATCTTGTGAAAATGAATGTTGAAAATTAAAATTCATAATTTTTTTAAATAATTAAAAATACATTTAAAAACAAACAAAAGAAATTTGATATCTATACTGTTTTTCTGATCCTTATTTTCATGTAGTCCAATATTTTTTAAATTATCTCTCCTCAATATATTTTCCAGGTCAGTTTTATGTCCAATGAAATGTTTCACTTTTTCTTCTATTGTCCTCATTCTTTTGATTTTGTTTTATTGTTTCTTGATGTCTTATGCTGTCATTAGTTTTCACTTGCCCAATTCTAATTTTTAAGTAATTATTTTATTCAGTGATCATTTGTACCTCCTTTTCCATTTGGCTAATCCTAATTTTCATTTTATTTTTGTAGTTTAATACACTTTAATAGCAATCTTATAGGAACAACATGGAAGATGGACAACATTAAAAACCTAAAGTTGCATGCAGGATATGGATTGGAACCAAATGCAGGATAAAATTGCTGCATATTTCATTTAGTTGTTGTCAATTAGAATTAACTTAAAAAAATCCAAATTCTGGTATTGTCCAGAAAAAAATTTAAAGGTTTATTTATAATTGTTATGAAGTTGAATTATTTAAACTTGTTCATGGACACATTTTTGGACTGCATTCATGTCTTCAACTTTACATTCAAAATTTACATATGAATGAAAATAGAGAAGAAAAAAAACCAATTTGCCAATACCTGGTCCCATCCATAACTACCAGGAACTGGGAAAGAGACTGTTTTCTCTTTTGAGAATTAATGGAATGTATGCATGTTCTCCATTTATGTGGTTTGTTGGCATAATTGTGATACTTTTGTCATGAATACCACTTAGGTTGGTGTTTTCAAAGAGTTTGAAAAGAGAGGCTTCATTTGCCTCCTACAAAATACTAATTGCTGCATGCTGTAAGCAAAGTTTTGTTTTGAAACTTTTAATATTTTCCTGCATGAGATGCTGGAAAATAAGTTTATGAAACACACATTCAGGGAACTTCAGATAATATTTGATTTTATGGAGAGTCACAGTATATGTGCCTGTAGCAATGAGATTGTTGACCGATGCACTAGAAGGCAGATTCTTATAAGTAGCTGTTGTGGTAAGCAGCTTCCTGGGCACTTTACCACTGGTGAATTTCTGGACATTTAATTAATATGAGTCATGTTCCTGCAAAGTTCAACATATAGATCACCCCTTCTCTTTTGGCTTGGGTTCAAAGAACTAGAGAAAGATTCAAAACTGGAGAGCTATGGTGGCAGCTGGGAACATAATTAAAAGATTGTTCTAATTCTACTTATCAGGAAGTTCTTTCTTCAATGAATTTTTGTACCTCTTTTTCTATTTGACTAATTTTGCTTTTTAAGGAGTTCTCTTCAGTAGATTTTTGTGCCTTTTACCTTTGACCTATTCTCATTTTTAAGGTGTTATTTTATTCAGTATATTTTGTACATTCTTTACTAAACTGTTTACTCTTTTTAAAAGCCTTTTCTTTGAGTCCTTTGAAGAATTCCTTTTGAGAGTGAGAACAATTTATATTTCTTACTATGAGGCTTTGTATGTAGCTGTTTTGAATTTGTTGTCTTCTTTTTATTTGGTTTTTTGATATTATCTGTCATTGTAATTATTTTCTATGACCAGATTATTTTTTTTGTTATTATTTGTTGAATTTTCCATTTTATTTGTTGACTTTCAATTTTATGGTACAGGTGGACTCCTATACTAGGTTGGACTCGGCAATGTCCAGAGCCCCAGATTTTTCATACTTCTCTTTTTAGAGGTAGTTCTGGTGCTCTGTGAGCTTTCAGTTCTTCCATGGTGGTATGATTTAAGGAGTGCTATGCTCATGCTCTCCTGCCCTTTGCTGTAATCTTTGAGGAACCACAAACAGTCTTTCCCTTCTTGGAATTGTGACCTGCATCCATGTTCCCTTATGGCCCCAAGCTCTAGTGTGCTAAAGCTCTTTCTTGTCCTGTGACTGAGACCCAGAAACATGTATTATCTATGAAATATAGTCTTGCACCTCGTATCGGCATAAAAGTTCTTTGAAATCTCCTTCTGGGGATACAGAGCCAAGATGGCAGAGTAAAAGCACAAATTTGGCATGGGCTGTGGTTCCAATTATTTCCAATACCTGTAAAAAATGACTCTAAACAAATTTTAAAGCTATAGAACCCCCAAAGAGACAGAGAGAATCAAATGTCCTGCTGAAGACAGCCTTGCAGGCTGACAGGGATGGCCTATTGCATTTCCACACCCAGGGCAGCCCAGAATGGCCAGAGCAGACTTCAGGAAAGTGAATGTCCACCAGCTGTGGAAGTATTCAAACTTCTCAGCCCATAAATGCCAAAGAGAAAATAAAAGGTCAGTGGGGAACTCTGTTGGAAGTGTGAAGAAAAAGCATAGTCTGGGCCCTGCCCCTGGGACAAGAAGCAGCAGAGGTGTGTTGGTTGCAGCTGCTACCATGTGGCTTTTTCCTCAGTTCCTGGAATGTAGAATGTAATGGGACCAAGCAACAATTCAGAGGGTAATCACGCTGGTTGGACTTGATTGGATCTGGATCACAGAGTTAGGTGGTGGTCCTGGGGTGTGTGTCCAGTTGTCCAGAGCTTGTGGGTGCTGAAGACTGGTGTCCAACTAATAGCTCCAACAGCTGCAAAAACCACAGCAATTTGAGACAAAGCTTTCTCCATTCTGTAAGCAGAGTTCTCCTGTGGTGGAGAGCTCAAAATTCAAGTAATTGGCTGGCAAGATGAGCAAGCAGAGGAAATGTATTCAGACCATAGATTTAGTTTTTGGGAGACAAAAAGGATCAAAGTGTGGAACCGGAGGAGGCCAACAAAAGAACTCCTACATCAAAAGCTTCCAAGAAAAATATGAATTGGTCACAGGCCATAGAGGAACTCAAGAAAGATTTTGAAACTCAAGTTAGAGAAGTGTAGGAAAAATTTGAGAGATGAGAATGATAAACAGAAATCATGAAAAGTGAGTCAACAGCCTGCTAAAGGAAATCCCCCAAAATACTGAAGAGAAAAATACCTTATAAAATAGACTAAGTTGGGGGCAGAGCCAAGATGTCAGAGTAGAAACAGGACTTTCACGAGACTCCAGCTTCCACCTCCTCCAATACATGTAAAAAATGACTCTCAACAAACTTCAGAGCTACAGAACCCACAAAGTGACAGAAACAAATCTACTGCTGAAGGAAGCCCAGCAGGCTGGCAGGAAGGATCCATTGCAGCATGCTAGAAGTGTTTTCCAGACATCTCAATTCACAAATGCCAAAGAAAAAGTGAAAGGTCAGTGTGGAACTTTGTTGGAAACAGAGGGACTGTCGTCCAGCTGCTGCCTCCAGGTTGAGAAACAGCAGAGGTTTGTTGGCTGCAGCTGCAGCTGTGTGGCTTCTTCCAGAGTTCCTGGCCTGCAAATTGTAGGGGGACCAAGACACAAGTAACCAATTTTCCTTTGACCTGCTTGCATCCAGATTGTGGTCTTTTGTGGTGGTCCTGGGGTAGATGACCAGTCAGCCAGAGTGTGTGGGGGCTGTAGAGAGGGTGCCCATCTAATAGCTCCGGCAGCTGCAAAACCCCCAGAAATTTGGGACATAGCTCTCTCCTTTCTGGAAGCCAAGTTCTACCATGGCAAAGGGCTCAAAAGTCAAGTAATTGACTGCCAACATGAGCAAGAAAGAGAAGCAAAACCTATGATGGAGTACTTTTTTGGGGGAGAAAAAGGACCAAGTCATGGAGTGGGAGGAAGACACTGAAGTCAGAATTCCTGCATCAAAAGCCTCCAAGAAAAAGATCAATTGGTTATAGATCATGGAGAAGCTCAAGAAGGATTTTGAAAATCAAGTAAGAGAAGTGGAGGAAAAATTGGGAAGAGAAATGAGAATGATGCAAGAAAATTATGAAAAGCAAGGCAATATCCTGCTACAGGAGACCCAAAATTCCTAGCCAAATTCCAGAGTTCCCAGGTCAAGGATAAAATACTGCAAGCAGTGAGGAAGAAACAATTTAAGTATTATGTAAACACAATCAGGATAACAGAAAGCCAATCAGCTTCTACATTAAGGGATGGAAGTGCTTGGAACATGATATTCAAGAGGTCAAAGAGCCAGTACTAAAACCAAGAATCAACTACCCAGCAAAACTGAGTACAATGCTAAAGGGAGAAATATGTTCATTCAATGAAATAGAGGGTTTTCAAGCATTCTTGATGAAAAAACCTGAGCTGAACGGAGAATTTGACTTTCAAATACAAGAAGCAAGAGAAGCATGAGAAGGTAAACAGGAAAAAGAAATCATAAAAAAACTTATTAAAGTTGAATTACATTCCTACATGGAAAAACAATTGTTGTAACTCATGAGACTTCTCTCAATATGAGGATAGTTGAAGGCAATATATATGTATACATTCTATATATATATATATATATATATATATATATTGTACATATGAATAGGAGAGTGTATGTGTGCACAAATATACATGGGAGCATGTGCAGATGTGTATACATGTATACACAGACAGAGGGATCAGGATGAGTTGAATACAAAGGGATGATATCTAAAAAAAATTAAGAGGTGAGAGAGGAATATTTTGGGAGAAGGAGAAAGGGATATAGATTGGGCCAAATTAGGTTATATAAGTGAAGCAAAAGAACACTGTTACAGTGGAGGGGAAGAGCAGAAGATGAAAGGGGATGGGTCACCCTTACACTCATTGAATTTAGCTTAAGGAGGGAATACCATACCCATTCATTTGGGTATCTTTCTCTATAGGAAACCAGGGGGAATGCGATAAGAGGGGGGATGATGGAAGCAAGGGCAGATTGGGAGAGAGTGTAGTGAAAAGCAAACACTTTTGAAAAGGGACAGGGTCAAAGTTGAAAATAGAATAAGTGGGGAGGCAGTATATGGTGGAGGGTAATATAGTGTGACTAGGTGGCGCAGTGAATAGAGCACTGACTTGAAGTCAGGAGGACCAGATTTTAAATCCTGCCACAGAAATTTAACACACTTACTGGCCATGTGACTTTGGACAAGTCATTTAACCCCAATTGCCCTCCAAAAACAAAGCCAAAAAAAAAGTTTTAAACAGGGGTGGAGCCAAGTTGGTGTAGCAGCAAGCACCCCAGTGTCCCCAGGGTACCTGCTCACACAGGTTCTTGGATCTGCTTTGTTAAAGGAAAGCAACTCAAAATGGGTTAACAAGCTTACTTTAATCAGTCAGACATATATTGTTTACCTTGTTCAGGAGAAAAGGTCAGCACCCTGAACCTCAAAGTATATAGGCATAATTATCAAGACAGAAACATCAAGTAGACAGATTTCCAAACTGTCCAACCATGACATCCATACCCAATCAACATCTGGGTTTCCACATTCTGGGTTTTTCAAAGCACGGGGACTCTCAACAACGGCTTCCCAGAATTCAGATCAAATCACAGAACACTTCTCAAAGTGAGTCCCAAAACAAAGCTACACATCAGGGCTTATATAGCCTTCTCCTGGCTCAGAGAATGTAACAACCTTATTGACTCACTGGCCAATCAAGAAGTATCTACTGAAAAACAAGCCTCCCACCCCAGGCTTCAGGTGCACTTTAGCCTAGGGGCAGGGAAGATCTTTAAATTTGCATTTCCATTACAGTTGGTGGAGCAGAAATGGGAAATATAGATAGTCTTTCACAATGTAACTACTATGGAAATATTTTGTGTAACTACACATGTACAAGCTATGTTGAATTGCTTGTCTTCCCAGTGGGGATGGATGGAGAGGGATGAAGGGAAAGACTCTGGAACTTAAAGTTTCAAAATCAAATTTTAAAATAAAATTGTGTGGTTTTATTTTGTTTTTACATGGAACTGGGAAATAAAATATAGAGGTACTTGGATACAGCAATCCATCTTGCCCTACTAGAAGGGGGGGGGGGGGGAGGGAATGAGGGAGAATATAAGAACGAACAGATTAGGGAAGAGGTATTCAGTCAGTTTGGCTATTTTGGGGTAAAGACAGGGAGAATAATTTGTAACTCAAAATCTTCTGGAAATGAATGTTAAAATAATAAAAATCAGAAAACAATTTGGAAAAATTAAAGAAATCTCCTTCTGACCAGATATACCAAGACCTGCTACTAGCTTACCTGACCCTGTGCTAGACTGTACTTCACTCTTACGCCAGTGAGAATGAACTTTCCTGCCAATCTTCTGAGTTATCTTGGGCTGGAAAAATTGCTTCAGCTCATATTTTTGTGAATTCTGACACTCTGGAATTCATTTTTAGGGGTCATTTCATAGTTGTGTGAAGGACACATTGGGAAAATTCAGGAGAATCTCTGTCTTTACTTGGCCATCTTGGCTCAGCCTCCATTTGGTAAATATATAATAATAAATTCAGTTAAGTTTAATTTGCATTATTATCTCTTTTTTCATTCACCTTTTTAAGGTCAATCCAATAAACAAAACTATAAATCAATCCCTGATTCTTAATATTTACTTATGATACAAATATTCATAAAAAAATTCACAATAGGCTCTTGTGATTCAACACCCCCCTCTCCCCCAAGAACTTCCTTCTAGGTATTTGCTCTTCAACTTACAGAGAACATGCTTACTGTGGTACCAAAAAAGTAAGTTATTTGATTAGGATCATATGACCATACCAGAGGCAAGATTTCCAGCTAGTTTTTCTTAAAACTGAAAACAGTTTTCTTCCCATTATGCCATGCTGCTCTCTGAATAATAATTTTAAAAATGCGTAGGCTTGTCCATCCCCTGTACACCTTTCATAAGAGATTTTTTTAAAGAAGAAGAAATAAAGAATTTAGCATCCTTCTTGATGTCCAAGAAGGAAAATATACCTTACAGGAAAACTATGAGCTCATTTCTTATTCAAGATTTGATATGTATGGCTTGTAATGTTATTAAACAGGAGGAAATGCTGATTGGGAGAGTCTGCAGGCAAATGCATTATGCATATTCACCTAGTTCAATTATGAATGATCCTCTGAATGTTCTTCATAACAAGCTTAGAATTTGTGACCCTCTGTCAGATGCAGCTGCAGTGATTGATACAAATTTTGTGCCTATAGATTATTTATATAAACAGTATTGAGATTAAGTTCAGTTAAGAATGTGATGGCAAACTATGTCAAAAAAGCTTATTTTTGCTTTACTGGCCTATTTACCATAAAGTCTGCTACTGCAATAAAGGAACAGATCCATCAGTCAAGGAATGATTTGCTGGTAAAAATATCACAAACTTCCAAATTTCTACATTTGAGCTTTTCAGCTACTTTGAGGCCATTTCAGACCCTTCATTTTTTTCCCTTTATGATTTATATTATTTTCTTTTCTTTTGGTCATGAAAGGATTAGAATGATGATCTAATTGGTGTGGGTAACTCCCATTTTGCAAAATCCTTTCATTGATGTATATCAACCATTTAATCCACCTTTGGGGTCCATCTCTTACCCAACTCTCACCTGGGTTCTAAAAAGAATGTAGTATGTGCTGCAAACATAGCCTGTTAAAGCCATCTTGGCAGACAGGTTAAACAAGGTTGAGGCTAACCAAAAGATTCCAAACTTGTTTGTGAGTTAAGGGAACATTTAACCTATACACATATAAACTTCTCTTGGTTGAATGAATTGATGAGAACTATTTGTTCTACTGGCTATGGCAGCAACTGAAGTAAACTCTGTGGAGTGGTTTTAGATCTTGGTCAGACATTGAAGATGCCAAGGTCATCCACTGCATCCCAGGTCATTACCAGCCATCATGAATTTTGTCTTGCAACTAGATTTCAATGAATGTGAAAGAGAGACTGAGGCTGATGATTTTGTGCAACTCTGACTCACTTCAATCCATTTCATACTTTATTGAAGACATCTCCCCATGATGTCACTGGTCCTCTTTGAAACAAAGGATTAAGAGCAACGACACATTCTCTCCTTCTCAAGTTCGGCTGCCATAATTATAAGCTAACCTTACAGCTCTTCTACCGGATCCCTTCCCATGGCTTCCTCCTGCAGCTTACTTTCAGCCACAAACTAAAATGACCATAATCTTGATTCTGACATTACCCACAGATGTACCACTTCCGTGCTCAATAATTCTGCCATCTCCATGTCTTTTAGGTTTCCTCTTCTACCTCTGCTCTCCCTTACTAAACTGTACATCTTATACCATGATCTCTAATTCATTGACCCATTAGGTCTTTCCTAGAGCATCACCCTTTCATTTTGCCCTTTTTTTCCACCTTAATCACATGATGAACCAACTCACCTTTACATTTCTTTTTCTCTTGAGTCCCTGATACCCTTATCATTTCTCTGCTTATGCCCTGCCAAGTCTCAGCTTTGTATCATTCGCACCATCTATTGCCTATGAGCCTATACATGTGCTACTAAATGAAGGTAGAGAAAAACAATGCAACTACTCTGACTGGATTCACTATGGTTTTATGTTACAGAAACTCAACTGGGACATTGTAGCTTCTAGACAAATTTACAATGCCTCTTATAAACTCACTGTCCAAGTTTCCACAATAGTTTGTCTTCTCTTTTTCATCCCTCATTATACTTCCCATATTTTTTCCTAACCTCACAACTAAGAACTGAACATATTTTTTTTAAAAGAAAAGATAAACTTCTCTGAAAATTTTGACACTATCACTCTTTTCTTGATACTGTTTTCTCTCTAGGTTTCTGGGACAATACATTCTTCTGCTTCTTGTCTTACTCATCTGAATCCTGCTTTTGTGTTTCCTTTGCTGGACCTTCTTCCAGAATACACCCTCTAACCTTAATATGTCAATCAGATTCTCTCCTATGCTCTCTTCTTTTTTTTATACAATTTCACTTGGTGATCTCATAAATTCCTTTGGATTTAATTATCGCATCTATGCTAATGCATATCAGATCTTACTATGCTCTCTTCTGACTTTCAATTTTACATATCAAACTGCATTTTAGACATTTTGAACCTGATGTTCTATAGACATGTCCAAAAATGAACTCTTTATCTCTACTTCTAAACCTTCCCCACAACTC
>NW_027185759.1:24203230-24240023 GCF_028583685.1 Petaurus breviceps papuanus
CTCTCTCTCTCTCTCACACACACACACACACACACACACACACACACGCACACACACTGCTTGATCATTATCAAGGACAATACCATTCTCCCTGTTCCTCAGACTTGGTACCAAAATGTCATCATTGATTCCTCTCTTTTTCTTATGCCTCTTATCCAAATATTTTAAAGTTCTGTCCATTTCACCTTTGCAAAACCTGTAGGACATTTTCTCATCTCTCTTCTTACTCTGCCACCACTCTAGTACAGACCCTCATTATCTCACATTTCGACTCCTGAAACAGTCTGCTGGTGGGACTGCCTGCCTCAGATCTCTCCCCACACCAAACCATCCTCTTTCCAGTCATGAGAGCAATTTTTATAAAGCAAAGTTCTCACTCAATAAATTCCAGTGGCCCCCTATCACATCAAGGATCAAATACAAAATCCTCTAGAATTCAAAGCCCTTCATATCCTACCCATCAATATTTCCTTCTTTCTTCATTCCCTATCCACAACATACTCTTCTATTTCACAAGCAAGACAGTTCATACCTCCATTCTGGGTATTCCCTATAGTAGCCCTCTACTACCTGAAATGTCCTCCCTCTTCAGCTCTGCCTACTGACTTTTCTGGAATCCTTTAGGACCCAATTTAAATCCCACCTTCTACAGGAAGACTTCCCCAACTCCTCTAAATTCATGTGCCTTTTAAAAATAATTTCATATTTGTTCTATATATAGCTTATTTATATATATTAATTTGCTTGTTGTATCTTCCATTATATTTTGAGCTGCTTGAGCATAGGGATTTTCTTTTACCTCTTTTTATATCTGCAGACCTTATCACAGTGTCTGTCAAATACTAGATGCTTAATAAATCCTTATTGATTGACTGACTGACTCAAGTATAAGTTAATATTAGAGTTGCTTTTCCTAGCACACAGAGAAATTAAATTGCTTGTCTGTGATTACATAACTAGTATGTGTGTATCAGAAACAGCACTTGATCCTAGGTCTTCCTGAAGCAGAAGCTCTTTCTCTCTCTAAGAAATATTAGGTAGGCAGTAGAAATAATCATTTTCTCATTCAGTCCTCATGGTAACTCTTGGAGGCATATAATTTAAATTTGACAATTGAGAGAGTACGAATGTCTCCAAAATTGTCAACATTCTCTCACTATTTACCTGGTTTAGTACATTTTCTGTCCACTTACTGTACTTTATCAATAATAGATATTATTACTATTTCCCTCAATATATGAACTACATACTAGTACCCTATGCAAATTATTTTGTTTGCCATGATGGAAATACATCAATAGTAACCAATTTCTGACATTTATGCAGTATCTTAAGACTAGATAAATAATAGATATTTTATTACATTCTATTTTCCATGTATTATATTTTTTGCACTTTCCACAGTGATTGCTGTGGTTCATACTGAAGATATTATCATCAATATTTTACAGATGAGAGAACTGAGACTCTTCTGTTACTTGACCCAGATGTCACATTTAAAAGTGTCAGGGATGATAGTTAAACCTTGTTTTAATTTGTTGCCATGCTCAGATTACTCAATATTATATACTACCTTCTCTCAGAATATCGCAGTTGTGAGAAGGTATGGTTACATACTTTCTTATTTTCCTCATTCTCACTTACTCATATACGTGAAAATACATAAACTGATCACCAACTCTCTCCTTTGAAACTCAGTATTCCTTCCATTTCTTATCTTGACCATCCTATGAAGGTTTGTGATTGAGTCATTTCTATGCCTTTTTGTCATTCTGTTTATTTTCACCTTCTGAATTGCCAGAAAATTATCAAATTAAGCAAATAAATTAATTACTAGCAAATTAGATCATTTGACTCTTTTTTATAATTATATGAGCAGTACCTACATTGACATTATTTCTTAATTTGGTAAGTATAATAAGTATATAATTATTTAGTGTTTTTTTATTAATTAACCATATTTTTGTAAATATGGAATTATTTGGTGGAATGTTCAGGAACACTGCAATTTTCCTCATCAAAATGAATGGAAGGTTGGTGGAGCCGAGGTGACAGAGTACAGGCAAAGTCTCACTTGATCTCTCCCCCAAACCCCTCCAGATAGCTTTAAATAAAGACTCTAAACAAATTCTAGATTGGCAGAACCCACAAAAAGATGGAATCAAACAATTTTCAGGCTAAGATAACTTAGAAAGTTGGCAAAAAAAGACTGTTGCATCAGGGTGTGAAATTCCTGCACAGGAAATACCAGAAGAGACTTGGCCCCATCAAACCAGGAGGAGACCTCAGGGTAAGGCGGGTCACTGCTAACAGTAGAGGTTTCCAAATCTCTCAGGCAACAGAAAGTAAGGGTATTGTACAACAAGTAAGAAAGTGATTTACATGGGTCCCTTTATTATCACAATGGGCAGAACGCTGTTGCATTGCCTATACTTGGATCTGGGTCATAGGCCTGTGTCTTAGTCCTAGTGTGAGGAGGAGCACAGCAGGGCAGAGCTTGAAGGCACAGGCGAGGAGGAACCTTGGTCACAGTTTGAGAATTGAAAAAAAATGCTTGTAGTCACTCACAAACCAAAGCAGAGTACAGGAGAGAAATAATCACACCTCTCCCTAGATCATAGCACCTCGAAAGAGCCAAAAACTTAAGTTTCCTAGAATTACCTCTGAAAACAGCTGCATAAAAAAACCTGAAGTGGGGCAGCTAGGTGGCAGAGTGAATAGAGAACCAGCCCTGGAGTCAGAAGTATCTGAGTTCAAATCTGGCCTCAGACACTTGACACACTTCCTAGCTCTGTAACTTTGTGCAAATCACTTAAAACCAATTACCCTCCAAAAAAAATAAACCAACAACTGAAGCTTATGACAGTGTTCCTTCTACTGGGGAAGCAGAGCACCAATTTGGCATAGAGTTAAAAGTCAACAAATAGATTGTAAAATGAGTAAACAACAGGAAAAAAATAATCTGACCATAAAATCTTATTTTGGGGATACAAAATCAAAGATCAAAAATACACTCAGAAGAAGACTACAAAGTCAAAATACCTGTCTCCAAAGTCTCAGAGAAAAGTCATGAATTCATCATAGGCCATGGAATAGCTCAAAAAAAATTAAAAAAAAGATAGTTTGAGTGGAAAAAATTGGAAGACAAATGAGAGAGATGTAGGAAAATCATGAAAAAAAAGAAATCAACAGCTTGGTAAAGGACACACACACACACACACACACACTCACTCACACTCTGAAGAAAACAACACCTTAAAAAACAGATAGGCTAAAGGTAAAGACACAAAAATCCACTGAAGAGAAGAATATCTTAAAAATGTCTTAGAAAAACACATACAAAAATTTACTGAAGAAAACTCCCTAAAAAGCAGATTTGGATAAATGGAAAAGAAGAATAAAATCTCACTAGAGAAAATAATTACTTAAAAATCAGAATTTTGGGGGTGGACTCAGTATGGCAGAGTAGAAGCATGACCTCCAAGCAACTCTGGCTTCCACCTTAGCCAGTGCATTTAAAAAGGGGAGTCTGAAAAAACTTTGGAGCTGCAGAACCCACAAAATGACACAGAGAAGCTAACTTCCCACTGAGGACAGCCTGGCAGGAATTGGCCAGCACAGCACTGTGAGAACTGAGACCACCCTCCCCCCTTGAGCCAGAGGTTTTATTCCCAGGGTGGGCCTTACCAGCTGCCAGGAAGAGGGACTTCAGATCAGCAGCAGCTGTGGCCATTTCTAGACCTATCAACACATAGACATGAAGGACAAAGTGAATACAGTATGGACTTTGGGACCCAGTAAGTGGGAGTGCATAGGCTTTTGCCCCTGGGGTGAGAAGTGGCAGCTTCAACTCCTGGTCTGAAGACTGGAGGGGTACCAAGTGACAAGTCTAAGGGGAAATTGCTCTTGCTTTAACCTGCTTGGATCTGGATTGCAATCTAGGGTGGAGGTCCTGGGGTGTGTATCCAGCTTGCCAGAGCATGTGGAGGCCTCAGGGAGGGCACCAATCTAATATCTCTGACAGCTGAGAAACCCCAGCAGTTGGGATGAAAGCTCCCCTGTCTGGTGGCAGAGTCCTACAGTGGCAAAAAGCCCAGGGGTTAAGTGACTGAGGGGTGACATGACCAGGCAAAGGAAACAAAGCAGACAGAAAATTCCAACATTAGACTCCTATTTTGGGGACAAAAAGGAGCAAAGCATGGAAAGGAGGAAGACAGTGAAGTCAGACCTCCTGCGCCAAAAGCTTCAAAGGAAAATATGAGAGAGAGAGAGAGAGGAGATAAACAGGGGGAAAATCAAATGATGGGAAATCCATTGTTCATAATCATTACTGTGAAAAAATGCAGTGAGTTATTTTGATAAAGACTTATTTTCTCATACCTATAAAAATGGGTCAAATTTAGATAAATAAGAGCCATTTCTCAATTGATAAATGTTCAAATGATTTAAACAAAGTTCTTTTTTCAGAGCAAAATTATGTATTGTTATATTAAAAAAAGGCTCTAAATCAATATTGATGAAAAAAATGCAAATTAAAACAACTCTGAACTACTACCTCAGACCTGCCAGACTGGTTAATATGACAGAAACAGAAAATGACAAATTTTGGAGAGGATATGGGAAAATTAAAACACTATTGTATTATTGGTGAAGTTGTATACTGATTCAGCCATCCTGGAGAACAATTTACAACTATGCCCCAAAAGCTATAAATTCATATATACTCTTTCACCAAGCAATACCACTACTGTGTCTGTATCCCAAGGAGATTAAAAAAAAAAGAAAAGGAACTGTGAGCAAAAACATATTTATAGCAGTTATTTTAGTGGTTGAAAAGAAATGGAAACTGAGGGATATCAATCACTAGGGGAAAGGCTGGGTAATTTGTATATGATTGTGATGGAAAGCTATTATGCTTTAAAAAATGACCAAAAGGATGCTCTCAAAAAACATGAAAAGACTTACAGGAACTTATGTGAAGTGAAATAAACAGAATCAGGAGAACATTATAAATAATTACAGCAATATTATATAATGATCTAGTAAGAATATCTTGGCTATTCTTAGCAATACAATGATCTCAGAATATTCTTTAGGACTTAATGATAAAAAGTGCTTTCCCTTTGCAAAGAAAGAACTGATAGAACATAAATGCAGATTGAATATGCATATGACTATAGGGGTTTTTCCTTGATTTTAAAATAAATTTGACACCTGAAGAGACATTTGTGTATTAGAAATCATCTACCTTGGTATAATATTTAAATTACTAGAAATCAATATTTAAAGCAATAAAACATATAATATTTGGGGGAGAAATAAGTTAAAACATTTAAAAACAGAATCATTATTGCTAACCTAAGTGTTTTTTAGAGCAGTAAATCAATGAGATTCCCATCTTTGAAATCTGAACTGTCCATCTGCAATGGAGTGAAATGTCAATGAACAAGAAGTTTGCGAGGGGAATTTGTAAAACAATCTGTTGAGATCATTATGTGCTTAGTTAATGAATAATTTGATCAAGTTAAAACATGTGTTGGCAAAAACCAGCGAAAATAAATGTATACAGAAATAAGTATAGTTTGTGTACAAGAAGAGGATACACATGTATTTTTTTCATGACACATCATAAATATTCAAAAGATTCAGGCCTGTATCATGCATCTTTTATCATTAAATCGAACTCTGCCTATGAACAGGGATCAAAGTTACAGAAAAACAAATCTGTTTTCAGTCTGGGAAAATATGTTTTATTCAAATTATGAGTACTATTTTTATTTTTTTTATTGGTGTATGTATATGTGAAGAAAAGCTTTGCTCTTGTTTGGAATACTGTCTACTCTGCCATGGTTAGCTAAAGAATGCATTATAGCCTGAGCATTCTCTGCTCTGGAAAGATGACAATTGTCATTGATATGAAGCCAAAGATTGACTGCCTGAATTGTTCATGGTGGAGGGAGATTGACTGCCTGAATTGTTCCAAGTAGAGGGATATATATATATATATATATATATATATATATATATATATATATTGTTTTGCCATCTGCAGAAGCTCTTCACGTCCACCTTGGTTAACAGGAAGGATAAGAAGCAGGCTTAATCTACTATTTTTATGCATCCTGTCCAATTAACTTTTGTTATCTCAGAGATGCCCTTTGATACCACATCAATTCCTCAAAGATTTTTTCACTCCTAATTGTCACTGAGAGAACTTAGCTCTGTTGCTTGTTACTTTTTTTTTTCCTTCCAGCAGATGCTGGTCACAGTGTCGTGAGGAAATGGTAATGATGGTGATAATGATAATAGTAATAGTGATAATAATAGTAATTATAATAATAATGAGAATGATAATGCTGATAATAATAATGATAATAAAAGCAATACAGATAAAGAATAACAGTGTTTCATAACCCTTGAAGGTTGTGAAGCATTTTAGAAATATCTCATTATATCCTGACAATAACCTTTGAGGTATATGCTATTATTTTCCAAGCAAAATGGCCCAGTCAGTCAGTCAATATACATTTGTTAAGTTCCTACTATGTGTCACAAACTGCACTAATTGGAGAGTACACAAGGTAAGACAAAATATAGCCCTAGGGAAGACAGCGAGTAAGAAAATGCTGAAAAGTTGGAAAGAGGGCAGGAGGACAATATCGTCCACATTAGTGCAATCCAGTGCTGAGGTGTCTACCCTGGGCCCACTTTTTATTTATTTTTTTATTTTTTGTATATATATATATATTAGTATAAAAATATATTTTTAATTTTTTTAAATGCTTAACTAACTTATGATATACATCATTCATTTCTGCTAGATTTTGAGTTACAAATTTTCTCCCTGTTTTTCCCCTAACCACCAACCCAAAAGAGCTTTCCCCTAGATATCCCCTGCTCCAATCTGCCCTCTCCCATATTATCTCCCACACCCCTTTCGACTTTTCCAGTGGATCTCTATGCTCCAGTGTCTGTATATATTATTTCCCAATTACATGTAAAATAGTATTAATAATAGTATATATGTATACACATATATTTTAGTACTTGATTTTAAAACTTTGAATTCCAGATTCAATCCCTTCCTCCCTTGTCACCCACCCTTACTGGGAAGATAAGCAGTTCAGTATAAGTTGTCCATGTGTGGCTAATGCAAAACAATAACATAGTAGATCTATTGTAAAACACTGACTATATTTCCTTCCCTCCTATATCACCTCCCACTTGCTCTATTCTCTGCTTTGATCCCATCCATTTTCAAAAGTGGGTGCTTCCAACTTCCCTCCCCTCAAGCCTGCCCTCCTTTCCATCATCCCTCCTCTGATCCCCTTCCCCCCCCTACTCTCCTGGAGGGTGAGATACCCTATTTAGTATGTATTTCATTCCCTCCTCAAGCCAAATTCAATGGAAATAAGGTTGACCCATTCCCTTTTACCTTCCTATTCTTCCCCTCCTTTGTAACCATTTTTGCTTGCCTCTTCCATATGAGATACTTAATCCCATTCTGTCTCTCCCCATCTTCTCTCATTATATTCCTCTCTCACCTCTTAATTTCACCTTTTAAGAATCATCCCTTCTTGTTAAATTGATACCGAGTCCTCTAGCTATGTATATTTGTAAACATATATACACACATTCACATATGTATTCATATGTCCACATATCTTCATATATAGACAAATACATTTCTATTCCCTTCAACTACTGAGAAAAGTTTAATAAGTTACAATTATTGCTTTAACATGTAGGAATGTTAAAAATTCAACTTTGATAAGTTTCTTATGATTTCTTTTCCCTGTTTACCTTCTCATGTTTTTCTTGCTTTTTGTATCTGAATGTCAAATTTTCTATTCAACTCTGTTTTTTTTTGTCAAGAATGCTTGAAAGTCCTCTATTCCACTGAATGACCATAGTTTCCCCTGAAACATGATACTCAGTTTTGCTGGGTAGGTGACTCTTGGCTTTAATCCCAGCTCCTTTGACCTCAGGAATATCATATTCCAAGATCTTCGATCCCTCAGTGTAGAAGCTGACAACTCCTGGATTATCCTGATTGTGTTTCCACAATATTCCAATTGTTTCTTTCTGCTGCTTGTAATATTCTCTCCTTAATATGGGAATTCTGGAACCTGGCTATAATATTCCTAGGAGTTTTCTTTTGGGGATCTTTTTCAGGAGGTGATCAGTGGATTCTTTCAACCTCTATTTTGCCCTCTGGTTCTAAAACATCAGGGCAGCTTTCTTTGAGAATTTCCTGGAGGATGATTTCTAGGTTCTTACTTTGATCATGGCTTTCAGGTAGTCCAATAATTTTGAAATTATCTCTCCTGGATCTATTTTCCAGGTCATTTTTTTCCCAAGAGATATTTCATATTGCCTTCTCATCTTTCATTTATTTGGATATGTCAACAGCATCTTGATTTCTCATAAAGTCATTAGCTGCCACTTGCTCCAATCTAATTCTGAAGCAATGATTCTCCTCATTGAGCTTTTGAGATTCTTTTTCCATCTGGCAAATTTGGCTTTTTAAGACATTCTTCTCCTCATTAACTTTTTGAGCCTCTTTTGCCATTTGAGTTAGTCTATTTTTTAAGTTGAATTTTCCTCAGTTAGGCTGTTGACTCTTCATTTTGTAATTTTCTTGCATCGCTCTCATTCCTGTTCCCAATTTTTCCTCCACTTCTCTTTTCTGCTTCTTAAGGTCCTCTATGGCCTTTAACCAACTCATACTTTCCTTTGAAGCTTTTGTTGCAGGAGTTCTGACTTCACTGTCTTCCTCCTGTTCCATACTTTGCTCTTTTTTGTCCCCAAAATAGGAGTCTAATGTTGGAATCTTCTGTCTGCTTTGTTTCCTTTGCCTGGTCATTTCACCCTTCAGTCCCTTGACCCGTGGACTTTTTGCTACAGTAGGACTCTGCCACCAGACGGGGGAGCTTTCATCCAAAATGCTGGGGTTTTCTCAGCTTCTGGAGGTATTAGATGAGTGCCCTCTCTGAGGTCTCCACATGTTCTGGCAAGCTGCACACTAACCCCAGGCCATCTACCATAGACTGCAATGCAGATCCAAGCAGGTTAAAGCAAGAGCAATTACCCCTCAGACTGGTGCTTGGCCACCTACAATCTACAGGCCAGGTGCCGAAGCTGCTACATGGTGCTGGCTGGCTGTGCCAGCATCTCAGCAGCTACTCGCCCTGGGGGTAAAAGCCACACACTCCCACTTACTGGGTCCCAAAGTTCAGACTGCACTGACCTCTCACTTGGTCCTTCCCATCTATGTGTTGATAAATCTGGAAATGGCCACAACTGCTGCTTATCTGGAGTGCCTCCTGCTAGCAGCTTCTCAGGACCGCCCTGGGTTTAAAGCCTTGGCTTGGGGCTGGGCTCGGCTCTCAGAGCCCTGAACTGGCCGATTCCTGCTGCCTGCTGGGCTGTCTTCAGAGAGATGTTAGCTTCTCTGTGTCATTTTGTGGGTTCTGCAGCTCCAAGGTTTGCTTAGAGTCCCATTTTTACATTGATTGGGGAAAGTGGAAGTCAGAGCTGTTTGTATGCCCTGATTCTACTCCACCATCTTGACTCCACCCCCCTCCCACTTTTTAAATGAAGGGTCTAGCAGGACGTTACCATTCCCTACCCTCTTCTTCCTCCACTCAAAAGAAGTAAGAGGCCCAAAGGGCTGGTGGGAATAAAGAAATGTGATTTTCTCAGTGAATATAATCATGAAGTATCTTAAAATGTACCAGAAATGACTTCTGAACTGGATTTTTTATTATTATTATTTTTTTTTTATTGTAGACAGCAATCTTATTTTCCCTGTCAGTATCTACAGACATCACATTAGGACCAAATCAAGTTACTTCCAAACCACTGATTGGTTTGTTTTATCACTTGGATTCTGTGTCTGACTTCAGTGAATGTTGGGGTGGCATTCTTCTATGGGATATTGAGGGGAAAAGATGAGAACTAGGCATCATTTCCAATATTATCATCTTAATCCTCTTCCTCCTCCCCATTATCAATAAATAAACATTTATTTTGCATTTACATATGTGCTAAGCAATGTAAAAGGGGTGGGGATATTAAAAAGTCAGGAACAGGATCTCTGGCCTCAAAGATCTTACATTCTAATGGGTAGATATGATGCCTCAGGTCTATATAAAGTATCGTGTAAAGTATTACATGTTTTGATGTGATCTTCTGTCTATCTGAAACAATGGTCAATGAAAAGCCAGAGAATCAAGATATGGTCTCTTAATTATGCCTGTGCTTTCAAAAACTTTTATGGATCTCTTTCCTATAATTGCTTGCTAAAATGCCTCTGTCTTTCAGATTGATTATGCATTAGAATGTAATAGATGAAAATTTTTTATTCCCCCCCCCACAGGATAACACTAGTTTTATAATCTCTTTCTGAAAATCAAATTAGTTTTTTTATCTCTTTCATTTGTTTAAAAAATAACTTTTAGATTAATTTAATAATCCATGTGGTTTTTGCTTAGTTTGGGATTTTTTTTTGTTTGTTTTTTGCCTTTTTGTGTGGAGGGGGGAAATCCCAGTTCATTGATTATTTTTTTTTTCTTTTATACATGAAATTATTTAGAAATCTAATTTTTATGTAAGTATTTCTTTATCTGTTGCCCATAAATTGTGTTATATTTTATCATTGTCACTTTCATGATATTTTCTATTATTTCTATCATTTATTGTTTGACTCAACAGTTCATTGGGATTAAATTATTTACTCTCTAAATATATTCATTTCTATTGTACTTCATTGAATGTAATTTCTTCTATATGGCCATCACTAAATTATATAGTTAGCATTTCTGCATCTCAGCATGTATTTTTGAAGCCTTTGAACAACAACATATGTTATGTCTGTCTATCTCTGTGTATCTCTGTGTCTGTCTGTCTGTCTGTCTCTCATCTAGTCAATGAAATATAAAACTTCAATTTGAATCCCAGAGCTTTATTATAATGATACTGAATTGTGGGAATAAATCAGAGGCAAGGAGAGATGGATGGAGGGAGGAAGAAAAAGAGAAAGAAAGAAAGAGGAGGGAGAGGAGAGGAAAGGAGGGAGTAGGGAAGGAAGTATGAAAAGAAGGAGGGGAAGATGGAAAAAAGGAAAAAAAAACAAGGGGCAGAGAGATGGAGAAAATAAAAGAAGAAAAGAAGGAAGGAGCAAAAAAAAACCTCAATGAAAATGAACAAGAAAGTAGGAAATCAAGTCTCCTACAATTATTAGAATTAATACTGGAGGATACTCAGAATTATAAGTCAATTTCTATGACAAACATAAAGATTACCTTTCAAATAATAATTTTGATTTCCAAATCTGATAATTAAAATTATCATATGCTGATATTAGAAGGGGTGAGAGTGTGAGGTGTGTGTGTGTGTGTGTGTGTGTGTTTGTGTGTGTGTGTGTTTGTATGTGTAAGAGGAAGCATGCTTTACCAGCCCCAAACACTCAAAAGGTCAGACATCTACATTAAGGAATATGATCTACATAGTTCCAACAAAATGACTCTTTCTGTCCTGGATTTCTGTGTTCTGGTTTTGTTCTTTATACCGGTGCAATGCAATTTATATGTGTGTGTGTGTGTGTGTGTATAACTTAATTAACTGCATTAATAGAGAAGAAATCTGTAGTTCAAAACTCCACAGCATCATCCTAGTTTAGGATGACAACCCAAATTTCCTTGATAAAATGGCCTCATCTTAACTGAATAAGAGCATATTTGGGTTCCAGTGTAATCTGTTGCAAGTAGGTACAATTACTTTGTGCCATTTGGGTAGCAGATTCTAATTAAAACAGTAAGGAATTGCTTTGAGGCAAAATAGGGAATGTATATTCTTGTTTTATCAAGGCCAGTGACTAAAATTATATGCTCAGATACAAGCTATGTTTTCTGGGAATTATCTCAGGATTTCAGAAAAAGAATTATGTGTGCATTGTGTATTTAAGGAGTTTTTGAATATTAGGCTTTGGTGATAATTACAGTATGCATTTACTTCTATTTGACTGGAAGACAGATTTGTAGGCTACGTGGTATTCACCTAATTTGAACACATGGAATAAATAAAAGTTTTTTTATTCTTTTGGGGAAAATTAAGATATGAATCATTAATGATTATTGCCCCCCAAAGCTATACTTTTCTTATATTAAATAAAATAACCTTTATATCCTGATATTACAATACATTATTTGTTCATAGCCCAATGGTTTAAGCATTATCATACTAGTTTAGAAGAAATCAATGCAATGATATAAAGCACTCATTACCTGGTATGAATAGAAATATAAAAAAGGTAAAAAGTAGAACAGAAACATTTTTTTTGCTCCTGAATGCTTGGTCTCTTCTTATCACATCTGAGTAATTGGTCACTGAACATTAATTCCTCTCTTTTCTGAGAATGGGATAAAAGAAATCCAAATATTAAATGGCAAAGGAGTTAATGAAAATCTCATGGTAAAATTAATGAAGGTATTACAGTATCCATATATTAATTTAAATTTAAAAATTTTCTCAAAATTAAGATCATATTTGAGCTCTTAAAATAGCATGTGAAAAATGTGTGCCTTATCTGACTGTTCAATTATTGTTAAATGACTGATTACCAGATAAATAGGACAGAACAAGTGTCACATGTTTTGTTTGCCCAGAGCATCATAACTTTAATGTCTATAGGCCTTCTGTCATGATATGTGAATAGTGTAGTCCTTCCAAGAAAAAAAGGACCAGCTACAAAACCATCAGGTTCACATTTAGTATCTCTTGTACAATTTATTTGTTTGTTTGCTTGCATGCGATGCTGGAAGTCTGGTGAAGCCCTGGGACTCCTTAGTATACTTTATTGTGTCGTTGTTGTTGTTGTTTTGTATTTTGTGAAGGATTTTTAAAAGATCTATTTTTAGCATTTCTATAATTTTTTTTCATTTGCAAATTCCCTTCCTGTCACTCTTGCCCTACCCATGGAGAAGGGAAGCAATATTGTATGAATTAGAATCATGATTTTGCATATAAAAAATAACAGAGAAATACTAGGAAAGCCATAATTTGTTGACAAAAACAATGTCATATTTTTCCCTTGCAAAGTGTACCCATTTATCTAAGGTAGAAAAATTCTATTCTAGAGAGTCACCAAGGACCATAGAGGTGAAGAGATGTGTCCTTGGTCCCACAGCCATCCTTCTCAACTTCAAACTCAGCCCTTTATACTTTATATTAAAACAACACAGAAAATATCAGCTGCTATCATCAATACTTTTATTAGTAATAAGAGAGTCCCAAGAGTCAAGAATGGTCTGTAGCTGGCTTGATTTGAGGGGTAAAAGTTCATTGTCTTCAAATTGAAGTTGGCATTAATTTGCAAGAAGTTGATAATGTGTAAGTTAAGGTAGTTGGGGAAATTGAACTGAGAACCATCATATAGTCTCATGGTAAAGGGACATCCTTCAAATGTCATGCAAATCTCCATCCTACTCCCTGGCACAAAGAGGAAGTTATTCTCCCTTTGTTCTATTTTCCATGTACTTTCCTACCTGGAGTTGCAGGTGGTGGTGCTGGTATCAATAGAGGCATTGAAGCATGGGTTGGAATACATAGCAAGGTTGAGGCCATCCTTGCTCAGGTTCAATATTAAGTTCCAGAGGAACATTGCTCATAGGTAGTGAATATGTAGTAACCTATCCAAAATGTCATTCCAAACAAATCTTTTCTTTAGCTTTACATATAAGCCAGAAGCGTGTTTGGCTTTGTACTCTGATGACTCTGGAAGAGAGAGGGAGGCTGATGACTTTGTATAACCCTGTCTCACGTACATCTAATTCATTTGCAAGTTAAGACATCACTTTCCTGATGTCACTGGTTCTCTTCAAGAATGAAGAATGGATAACAACAACAAAAATGAGCCAGAAAAAGCTTTGAGTTAAAATAATATTTTTCCCTTAAATGTGTGTCATATACTGAACAGATTGTTACAGTTGTCATCTTGGGATATTAATGAACAGGACATAAAAGACAGCCAAATATACATGTGTATGTATATATAACTATGTACAGCCCTAAAACACAAAGCCTCCTGGGAAACAAATGCTCTCTTAAATGATGTTCTTTTATAATTAATTGCATGAATTTTACCATAGAACTTGTGGGAGTTAAAAAATGTATATATGCACAGATAAGTTTATGTATACACACAAAATATGTCAATATACTTTCCCAAATGTATCTGTTTATATATGTATATATATATATGCACACCAACATACATGTCTGAGTGCATTTTTATGAATTTATAAATACATATACATATTTACATGTTTTTGTGTATACACAAACACATAGAGATAAACACAGAAAAACAGTTCACAATCTATGCATGCATTTGTGGTGTGTGTGTGAGAGTGTGTATGTATGTGTGTGAAACTCAGGCTACTGGTCAGGTTATGCCTAATCCTCCTAACAGGGAGGAGCCCTGAAGGACCTTTGGAGCATATTCAGATTTTAGTAACATGGAAGCTTTCATAGCCCCAACCACATAAATCTGTGTAGGCTACTTGGATTGACTGTCTGCATCTTTAAAATTGGCAAGGCAGAACTACTTGTTTTATCTTGCCTGCCATGCTTTCTTTTCGGCCACTCTTATCTGTGCATCCAGAGAGTAGACATTGCAGTTATCTCACAGTGTGGGTGCCATGAATTGAACCTATGAGAGGACAAAGATTTCCTTCCTTTGCTCTTCTTTTATTTTGCCTCAAAAATGGGCCGAAGAATTCATGTTTCTATTCTCTTTCATTTTTTTCTCCTCAGTTGTAAGTGCCAGACATGATCTAGATGAACCAGGACCATAAGCCATGTCAATATATTTTTTATATATTTAAACAATTTTATTTTAGAGTCAAATACCAGAACACAAATACAGAATAGAGAAGAGAAACCAATAAAAAAAAACCTTTAATAGTGGAACTTAAATAAAAATTAAGAAAAAAAAACGTCATGTGAATAGCAGAACATAAGAGAGGATTCAAAATATGTAAGAATAAATGTTCATTTCAAGAAAGCCTGTGTGATAAATAATAGATGTTATGTTGAGAATTGTCCATTTTTTCTAGGCTTTCATGTGAGTTTTCTTTTGTTCTTTGCTGTGCTCTTTTTAACTTTGTTCTTTTTTCCCTCCCCCCATGCCCCCAGAAGACTATAATAAAGTTTAGACAAGTTTCTCTATAGCTATAAATATATGCATATGCATATACATACATATATAGACATATACTTTCCCAAACTTGTTCTATTACTAATCTTTATACGTGTGTGTGTTTTTGTGCCTATTTCTTTTTAAAATTTATTTGCTATTAGTTTATGAAATTTAGTTACACAAGTTTTTGAGGTCTAAATTTTCGTCTCCCCTCTCCTCCCCCTCCCTCCCCATTACTGCATGCAATCTGATACAGGTTTTACATATACAATCACATTAAACATTAATCAAATTATAAAGAAGAACTATAATCAATGGAATGAATAATGAGAAAGAAGAAACTAAAGAAAACAAAAAGAAAAAGAGAGAGTAAATAGTTTGCTTCAATCTTCATTGTCTGTATAATTCTTTCTCTGGCTATGGATAATCTTTTCCGTAATGAGTCCTTTGGTGTTGTCATAACCTATCTCTTATTTCCTATCTCTTCTACCTCTTCTACTTTACTTCTACCCATGACCCTTGTATTACTTGCCTATGCCCCTCCAAGCATCCCTCCTCTATCCTCCAGTTTCCATAAATCTAAACACCCTTTCATAACTCTCTTTTATCTATTCCCTCATTCTCCCCTCTAAAGATCCCTCCCTTGTCTTTCCCCCCTCCCTATGCCACTACCATTTTTTTGAGTTTGAATATTACAGATCAAGAAATAATTAAACAAAATATGAATAATGAAAAATAGAAGAGAAAATGAAATATCTCATAAAAATATAGATATGGAGAATAAAGCAAAGAAAATATAATAATCAGACTTACTGAAAGTTATGATAAAAAAGAATCCAAATAAAATAAATATTTAAAGAAAATCTTTTGTACACTTCCAAATATAAATTTATATTTAAACCCATTCCCAATGAAAGTAGGTTGCCAGATCAACCAGTCCTCCTGGCCCATCTAATTTCTCTGTATCAATTCTGCCTCATTTGCGTAAATTAATTACTCCTTTTTAGCTGTTCCTAAATGGTTTTACTTTTTTAATTCACATCAGATTAACATTTACCCCAATCTTTCTTATGAGCTACCCAATTATTAATAAGTATCTTAAACATACATATTACATATATAAATAGTAAATAGTATGTCCTTATGAATACCTTGCAATCAGTCTTTCATATGTACCCTATATTTCTCTTGTTTCTAGGATGGAAAATCTTCTATTAAGTTCAGAATTTTTTAACTTAGACTTAGTCTTAAAAGTCTGAAAGTTTATCAAATGTTCATGTTTTAAAATTTGGGATAATACATAACTTTGTAGGATATGATATTTTTTGCCCTTTGATATATTGTTTTCCAAGACCTGTGGTCCTTTAACATATCTACTGCTAGGTCTTGTGTAATTCTAATTGTGGCACCATAATATTTGTTTTTCATCTTTATACATTTAGTATTTATCCTTGAGCTCTGGGTTTCAGAATTTGACTATTATTTTCCTTTGAGTTTTCCTTATAGGATCTCTTTAAAGAGTTGATCAAAGGATTTTTTCTATTTCTATTTTCCCTACTTGTTCTAATGCTTCATGAAAATTTTCTTTAATTATTTATCGTATTCAGATTCTTTTTTATCATAACTTTCAGTAAGTCTGATTATTATTATATTTTCTTTGCTTTATTCTCCATATCTATTATTTTTCTTATATTTCACTTTCTCTTCTATTTTTCATTATTCATATTTTGTTTAATTATTTCTTGATCTGTTATATATTTTCTGGCTTCAAATTTTCCAGGTGTCATTTTCTTCCTTAAGATTTTGGATGTCCTTTTCTAATTGGTTGACTTTCCTTTTATAAATTTACTTTTTTTGGCTTTTCCTCCTCCTTCTCTTCCTCCTCCTCCTCCTCTTCCTCCTCCTCCTCCTCCTCCTTCTCCTCCTCCTTCTCATTCTCCTCCTCCTTGTAGCAGCAAGCACCCCAGCATCCCCAGGGTTTGCTGCCACCACAGGTTCTTGGATCTTCTTTGATAAAGGAAAGCAACTCAAAATGGGTTATCAAGCTTACTTTAATCAGTCAAATATGTATCGTTTACCTAGTTCAGGGGAAAAAGGTCACCACCCCAAACTTAAGAATATACAGACAGAATTATCAATACAGAGAAACAGATCAAGTAGACAGATTTCCAAACTCTCCAACCATTACATCCATACGAACTCAACATCTGGTTTTCAACATCTGGGTTTTTCAAAGCCGAGGGGGGGCTCTCAACAACGGCTTCCCAGAATCCAGATCAAATCACAGAACACTTCTCAAAGTGAGCTCTAAAACAAAGCTACAGATCAGGGCTTATATAGCCTTCTCCTGGCTCAGAGAATGTAACAACCTTATTGACTCACTGGCCAATCAAGAAGTATCTACTGAAAAACAAGCCTCCCACCCCAGGCTCCCAGATGCACTGTAGCCTAGCAGCTGGGAAGATCTTTAAAATTTACATTCCCATTACATTCCTCCTGCTCCTACCCCTCTTCCTCCTCCTCCTCCTTCCTTATTCTTCTTCATTTTTCCTCTATCTCTGTCATTTGATCTTTAAAGTCTTTTTTTTAAAAAAAAACTTCTATGAATTCTTTTTGGGCAGGTTGACACTACTCTTTGGGGGTTTCATTACTTTACTTTCTCCTCTGAGGATGAACCCTGGTCTTCTCTGTTCTTATAATACTTTTCTATGGTTGGATTCTTATACCTTTAACTGTGCATTTTTTTTTTGTGACTATAGCTTAATTTTTGTAATCACCTCTAGCCCTGGGGTATGGGAATTAGTTTCATTTTCCCCATATCTTCAGTTCTACCCTCTAGTATGGAACCAAAGCCAAACTTCCAACCTCTTGTGGGTGCCCACAATCCACAGCTTTCTGCCCCATTGTTTCTGAACTCCCTGGGCATGTGCTTCTTCCCTCCCACCCTTGAGGCTCTTGGCAGAATACCTGGGTCTGGAGTTCCTTATCAACACAGGTTCCCTCAATCTTCCTTGGCTCAGAAGCTCAACTCCCCTCAACATCAGGGTGAACATCAGTTCCTGTAGCTGGGGGAAGATGCAACCTCTCAAACCAACTAACCCAGTGTTGGCCCCTTGTTGTTAAAAGGGAACCTAGCCTAGAGGTGTTTACTCTTCACAGGGACCAGACTTCATCCTGGTCTTTTTCTTCTGATGTTTTCAAATTGCCCCAGAAGGACCATTTTGCCCCATTATTTTTTTATTTACTCCCACAGTTTGTTTGTCTTAAGGTGCTATTTTAACTCTTTTTGTTGGGGAAAATCTTGAAAACTTGGAATTTTCTGACCTACTTTACAATCTTACCAGAATATTCTCTCTTTGTAGCCAATATTTCAGGTGTGTTGGTGCAGCCATCCAGCCCAGCATGGAAGCCTTGACAGGCCAGGGTGCTTGGGACTTTAACCCCATGGGGTGGAGGAAGCTTCACTTGGAACTGGGATGGTGTTCAATAGGAAATTAGCTGATCTATGAAGCTAATACCTTTCTGATGTTGGTCAAACTAAAGCTTAAAGGGACAGGGGTGTTTGTGGGGGAGGCATATTATGCTTCCCAAGTGATGAAGGATTAACTTCATACATTTGTTATTATACTTTTTGAAGTGAATATTTCTTTGCAAAAACTGATCTGACTGTAAGTGACTAAATAGAATTGAGAAATAGGAGACAACTTTCTACAACATCAATGGGGTCTATAGACATTTCCAGAGAATCTTTACAATCCCCTTAAGAGTATAGGGAAGCTCTGAATATGGATGGAAGAGAAATCTAACTTACTTGGTCCTCCAGATTGTGAGGGCCAGGGTAGTCAGAGTTACCTGTGTGTGCGCACTGAAAATCCACTAAAATTAGCAAACCTGAAATCAGCTCCTCCATAGAAACATACCAAGTTGCTTGTTTTTTCCTGTGTAGAGCCATGAAAGTATGTTTAATCAAATTAAATGACTTACTTCATATGTAAGTTCTGTTTAAACTTTACAATGCCATGTGCATGACTGACACTACCATCGTTATTCTAACCAAAATAGTCATTTTGTTTTTTTCTCATATATAACATTTCATCCCCTTCTCTATTAGTTTGCATAGGTTATCTCCCATGCCCAGGGTACCTCTCTTTCCTCCTCTACCTCTGAAAATACCTATTTCCTTCAAAGTTCAGTTTAAATACCTCCTACATGACATCTTTCTTAGTTACTTCAGTTAGAAATATCCCATTTCCCAAAATAATTTTGTATTTAGTTTGCACAGGTTTTGCGTTTACTTTCATATCTAAATGTGATTTTCTCAAAAACCAAATAAGCTCTTTGAATGCAGGGGCAGTTTGTTTTTTTATCCTTGGACTCTGAACACCTAGAACGGTGTCCTTCAGATAGGAGATGTTTAGTGAATAAGGACTATATAAGTGAATGAATAATTAGGGAATAATTCTATAATCTATGCAATGTACATTCCCTAATTATGAGTCGAGCATTCATAATTAATTTTGAGAAATTGGTACTAATTACTTTATTTTTTCTTATCTGATTAGATCAGACCCATTCCACATAAAAAACAAAACAACAACAATAAACTCTTTAAGCTCTGTACTATGAAGGGAAACGAAAATATGGCAATACTTAGATAATTTCAAAGGAATGAGTTTCACTAGATGACTTTACTAATTCTGAGAAATGAATGAGACTGCAATGTTTCATCTAGTCTATAAATGCCTTCTGTATAACCTTTATATCAGAATTCCCTAACTTTGTACATATGTGCATATAAGTGTGCACCCATGTGTGTATGTGTGTGTACATATGTGCATGACAGACCACTTTGTCAGTCTGGCAAAAATTCTAGGCTGTTTCTTAGAATTATGCTTTAAAATGCATAAAGTAAAATATATAGAATTCCAAAAGAAAAGTTATATTAAAATACAGTTCTTAGACAGGAAGACTAAAATTACATTCAATTCAGAGGCAGATATTATAATTACAGGTTTGTAAAGCAGTGAAAAACATTGATGATTTTTTTGGGAAATTTGCAAAAAAATAATATGTTGGTGACATATCTGTCCTATTTCTATGAATGACAAGGCATAGGTGCTGTGAATATTAAAGTTAGTTGTTGCCTGTATCCATAATGGAAGGAAATACTGCATTTCAGTTAGAGGTTAGTATAAATAAATATTTATACATACATGAATACATTCATGTGTACATATATGTGTATGTGCAGACATGTGTATGTGTGTATATATATATATTTGTGTGTGTCTGTCTGTATGTATTCAGTATAAGTTCATGACCTTCCTGAAAGTTATCCTTGGATTTCCTCAAACTTTAGAACAGATAGCCCAACAAAAGGTGGTGCTCCATTATTTGAATCAAAAATAGCACTGTACAGATAGTTAATACTCCATAATAGATTGCAGAAAACTAAAGGAATAAATAAATGAAGTCGTTAGCCTTGTTGTCAAATATTTAACTTACCAGTCTATTTTTTGACACCTGCTACTCCCACCAAAATAAATTAAATCAACAATTTTTAATTTTATCTTGAAATATAGGTAATTCCACAAGAGTGCAGTTTATTTACAGAAATAGATAGGAGAAAAGCCAACTATAGAAACCCTACTTCTGCTAGATGGAGAATAATTTGGGAATGAAAAAGAGCTGAAAAAGAGAGGGAAAGGAAATGATTGAAATATGTAAGTAATATGCAATGCAGACAAGTTGTATATAGATAATAGGAATTTGACTGAATTTCCATAATTCATATAGAAAAATGGGAAACAGAAACTTTGAAATTAGAATCTGAAATATATTTTCCACCATTATGGTCTTCCACTTCTCCTCCATTTCTAGTATCATCTAATAAATGCACTTCTTCCAACCCTCTGGCCCTTTTTTACCCTGATTTTGTTATGAATAGCATTAAATAGGCCTTGTTTGTTATTCTGATGCTACTAGAATGAATGAGAAAAAGTGATAGATTGATGCATACACACATATGTATGCACATACATGTATACATATGTATGCACACATATGTATGTGTACACACACAAATGTGTACGTATAAACATATATACAAAACATTCAAATATATATACACATATAAATGTGTGTGTAAAATGTTGAACTATGTTTCAATGAATGTAATCTCTCTGAAAGTTTATATGAAGAAGAAAAGTTCTAGACATATTCAGCTGAATTTACAGGGGAAGAAAATATCAAGGTAGAAGAGATGCCTGGGAAATGGGTTGAATGAAACAAACAAACAAAAAAGAACCTTTAGAGCGGTGAGCTTAGAGTTCAGTTGAATCATTTTCCTACCCAGCAATGTTAGAACTCTTTTTAAAAATATATGCAGAAAAATACCCACAGGTTATTTCTTTTTCCCTCAATAATTATAGTCAATAGAGTGGGAGAGATATTTGAAAATGTGTGGACACATAGAATTTTAGGTAATTTTTTAGTACAATACAAATATGTTGATCTATCATAATAATGAAGAATGCAATTATTTAGTGTTTTCTTTCAAATTGTTTTTCTCATGCAATCTTGTGAACTGGATACTGTAAGTAGAATTTTAATTTTATTTTTGAGAAAGTTGAGGAGGTGAAAAAAATCCTTGAGCTACGAAATGCATTTACTGGAATCTCAACCACTGGTTTATGCTTATAAAACTAGTTTTCTTTCCACAATTCCATCCTGCCTTGCTATAAATTTCAAGACAAAGACACATTTTTTGGCCAAAAGTATGAAGTTATTTTTATTTTTCATGTTGCGAGCTGGTATTCTGCCCACTAGAAAAGGAAACTAATGTTACTAAAAAGAGTTATCTTTTCTCACATGAAGGCTGTTCTATTTGAGTATTCTTCTTACCCACAAGCAAACAAAATTGATGTCTTTCTTAACATTTCTTCTCATGGTATCTGGACTTACAGACAATTACTTTTTTCCCCCCTAGTCATCTGGTCATCTTTTCTAACATTCTCATTTTTGAGGTGAGTAAACTGAGACCAAGCGAAATTAAATGACTTGCTTAAATTACTTGAGGTAACCCATACAGTTTCAGAAATAGGATTTATTCCCATCATATTACATCTTTGTAATTATGATGTTATGAAATTTTGAGTTGTAAACTACATATTATATTTATTTTAACAGTATGTCTCTAGATCTGAATGGGGGTGTGAATAGAAATTGAATTTAAGTCCCAATTTCCTTGTTTGCTTTTGTGTGTGTGTGGGTGGGGGGGGGTATGGCAGTACTCAAGAGGATCCATTCCCCTTTAAGGACTTAGTAAACTAATCATAAAAGAATTTTTTTTTTTTTTGCCCAGGGCTTCACATTACTAGGAAATTAACCAGTGAAGGTGTGGGAATTATTTTTATCCATTACATATCCATATTGTCTGAACCTAGGTTTATGTGGCTAGAAATTGTCTAGCCCAAAACTTACCTTAGATGTCAGGCTGACTTTATAGGCAATTCAGGGAAACCAAAGATTACTTCAAACAATGCTTTGATACTACCCAAATCTTGCTTTGGGTCTGAACAGGTCTTAAGTCCATAAGAAACTTGTTTTTGAGGGTTCCTAATTGTTTGAGTTTTGAGTTGACCCATATTTTCTTGAATGTGTATATTTATCTGATAATATACATCTCAAGCAACATTACTTGGGAACTGCTTTCTGAAAATTGCCTAGCTCTTATATACTGGCCAACCAGATGCTTGTCCTATTCCCTTATTTTAACTCTATACAATTTAGAACTCACAGAGATTCAAGAGAGGGAACAGCAACTTTGTGCAGCACTATCACTTCTGATGAACTGAAGTTCTGAAGTTAATAGAATTATTTCTAAAATTGATTTGTATCTTGAGGTTTTTTTTCACTGATGAAGTGCAATGGATGCATCATTTTCTCTATATTTCTCAGGTGACTTTTTTGTGTGACAGCAGTGCCATGAATTTATGGCATAATCCATGAGTATCACAAAAAGAAAAGCAGTGAAGGGTTGCTGGGAATATCTCTCATCTCAAGTTCAGTCAGTTCTTCATTTGGAGTGATGTTTTCCCCTGTTCCTCTGCACCTCAGTGAACTCTCCAGATTTTTTTTTTGAGGGGAGAATAATAATAGAATTTAGGATAGGACTTAACAACATAGAGTTTGCCAGGGACAAGCATTACAATTAGCAAGTGAGGGCATCTTGAGGGAACTACATTTTTTTGAGTGGGTACAGCAATAATTGCTACTACCCACCTTGCAGCTTTCTGAAAGACTCTTCATAAAGCAAACTACATTCCTTCAGTAGTTAGATCTTCCTAGTGGTGTGGACAGTTTCTGCACAAGAAGCAGTGTAGTGAACTGGACAGCACACTAGACTTTTTAAAAGACTTGGTTTCAAATCCTTCTGATACTTAATAGATGTGAAATTCTGAAAAAGTGATTTAAATTTTCTCTTCTCAATTTTGTAGTACTCATCTACCACTTCAGAGAAAGATTCTGATGTGCACTAGGGGAGCAAATTGTCTATGCTTAGGAAATCAGAGTTCTATCAGGAAATACTCATTTTTGTTTCATATGTTTTTTGTCATATTGTCCTGATTATCACACTGAGTGCCTAATTTGATTTCCTTAATGCAAGCTATATAATATCTGAGATTGTTTCATTTTGGTCTGTATCTCTTTCCCCACCACCATGTTGGGTACATAGTTAAGACTTAGCAAATTCTTCTTAAATTGGATTGGGTTGGATTGATGTGTGTTGAGTATTCACTTGACATATTGTTAGATATGTTTTGCGTTTGGGAAGAGAAAATGGTTTCTTTCTTCTGTAAAAAGAAAACTGTGTCAAGGTCCAAGCTATCAAAGATGAAAGAGAACTGATTCAGAAGATCATATATAAGGTGTTGACCTGAAACTGGAAGTAAAAATAAGATCTGAAGTCAGGGAGCAGTCAATGAAGAGCAGTGTCAGAACAGCAATAATGGAAGCCAAATGTCTTCATACTGACTGCTAAAAAGCCACATCTTTCATCCACCTCAGATGAAACCAAACCTTTATGTTCCTGTTAAAATATACACATAAGTGAACCAATGAACAAATAAAAATGTAAATAAATAAACTGATAGCAAAGTTACATTTTTTTGACTTTAAAAAAATTTTAAAAATCATGAAAATGAAAAAAATACACTGCACAATGTGGCTTCCCCTTTAGAAGGTAAAGATGATGGTTTTTGTTTGTTTGTTTTTTATTTTGTTTTTTACTCCTCCTTCGTTATATCCCTAATACTTATCAAGGGAAGTTGTACAGAAGTAGATTCTTAATTTATGCAATGGGCTGATTATTCCAAGGGTCTATCATGGTACTCACATCCATTAAACTGTATTAGACTGGACTTTCAAAGACATGTATGTGATATTTTTGGATGAGCCCTGTCACTGTTTGGATAGAAGAATTGATTTAAAATCTCTACTGACAGGGGTCTTTTGAGAACAACATGAGATGATGAATGCAATGCATTTTGCGAACTTAAAGTGCCATATGAATACCATTTGTTGTTGGTATTACTGCTCTGGTGCTTTTTGGTATTATTATTGTTGAGTTACAGGTACCAAGCCTCCAGTCATGTGATCACTTTTATTCTCTGAGTCTTTGACCACACTCCTGCTGAGCACAAATAATGTGTACAGGGCAATACAGAATGGTGTCCATCAAATTTCTACAACTGGGCTCTGAGTGAAAAAAAAATAATTCATGCAAGCACATACATACACTTTTAAATTGAATGTGGGTGATGATGATGATGATGATGATGAGAGAGACAGAGACAGAGACAGAGAGAGAGACGACAGAGAGAGAGACAGAGAGAGAGGGGGCGAGGAGAGAGAGAGAGAGAGAGAGAGAGAGAGAGAGATTGAGAACAAAAAGATAGAACCAGACTGTGAACCAGGACAGGTTCTAGATGAAGCTCATTCTTATGTTAGGAAAGACATATAATGAGTCATGAAGGTTAGTTTATAAGGAGGGATCAGACATATAGGAGAGAAATCAGGGAGACAATTGAGAAAAAAGTAGCTAGGTAAGATGTGGGAGTCAGTCACCATTCTCATAAATTGGAAAAAAAGGATTACAGATAAGTCTTGGGAATAGACTATTCAAGTTCTTAACAATTAAAAAATCATTGGTAACTTTCAAGTTTTAGGTAACAGGAAAGCAGAGGAAGCCAAAGTACACTACCTTTCTTAAGTGTTTGACACAGAGAGGTGGCAAGAACTTAAGTTTCAAGGTAAGTATGATTTAAATTATAACGGAGACAAATATGTTTGTAGGTAGTGGAGAAGGAACCAGTAAGTAGCAAGATGATGAAGATGAAAGAAAGGAATGGTCATTGTACCAAGCTCCAAAAGGACTTAGAGGGGTAGTGTATTCAAGGGGTAAGTGGCACATTTAGGCTTTGAAAGAAGTGCCACCTACCTGGCTTTCTGAGATTGGAGAAGAGGAAGATAAGGGGAGACAGACAGTTTCTGAGCTATGAAGCATGATTTATAAGGCAGCTGGTGCTAGGTGGCCTCAATTTTCTCAGGAAAGTAGGGCAAAAAGTTATTTTCTGAGAGAAAGCAGCATGGGAGGGTGGTGGCAGTAAAGACTTGAAGAGAAATATTGAGCAACTGACACTGTGGTGAATGTTAGAGTTATTCAGAGATGCTGCTCAGTAAGAAGTGAGCAAAAATGTTTTGGATTTAAAAATATAAATTATTTATAAAATATCTATGTATGGGGACATGTTTAGGAAATGGTGAGGTTGTCAATCCTCTGCTACTCACTCTCCATTCTCTGAATGCCTGATCAGTTGACAAGTCTAATAGACTCTAACCCTACAACCTTCCTAGCCTCTTACCTTCTTTTTTCTCTGATCAGAGAACCATGAGCTTTTTTCAAGTTCCCATCACTTATTGGTTGAGTTCTTTCAATGGCTTCCTAATCAGTCTCCCCTGCTCAAGTCTCTCCTCCTTCCAATCCATCATCCACACAATTTGACAATGTGTTTTATTCTAAATTGTGTCCACATTCTTCTACTGAAGAACAAAGCAAGAAAATTATGTCATATGTGTATGTATATATGTAGTGTGTGTGCACGCCTGTGTTTGTATGTGTGTGTGTACAAACACAGAGGCCAATGTTCACTTCTAGGATGACATATAAAGCCCTCTATTTGGCGAATTAGAACCCTTCACAATGTGATTCCAAGCCCCTTCTCCATCCTTTGTACAACTAACTCTTTTATACACGCATTGTGGTCCCACCAAACTAACCCTAATCACATTCCTTAGTCTTTATGATTTTACAGGGGCTTTTCACGATCTTGGAATCCATTATCTCTTCATCTCTACTTCTTAGGAGCCTTTGCTTCCATCAAGACTCACTCAAGAATAACCTTTAACTTTCATCCTTTTCTATTCCTGCCCCAGTTGCTAGTGACTTCCCGTACTTAAAAGGTCTGGTATTTCTTTTGCATATGCATTCTGTGTACTTGTGCATATCTGCATGTTTGCATGCAAGCACATATTTGCATGTGTGTCTGCCTATATGGTGTCTTTCTCCACCTCCCTCTCCCCTCCCCCTCTCTCTTCCTTTCCCTTTCTCTTCTTCTCCCTCTCCATATTTTTGTATTTCAAGTGCCTGACCCAGCACATGAAATTTAGAAATAAATAAATGCTTGGGAACAGATTGGTGTGTTCATCTATTCATGAGTCTCCCTGCAGTACATTCTTACAGCACTGAGTACAACTTCATGACTCTCAAGTTTGATTGCAGCCCCAACATGACACCAGCGCTCAGGGAGTTAGTTCATTCTTTTCTAACTTGAAAGGGGACATTAAAAAAAAAGGGGGGGGAAGAAAACAAAAGCTATACCATGAAAGTAATTTTCTACCTGAACTCTCTTAATTCTTGACCCAATCCTTATTAGTATGTGATTCAAAGTTCTCCAGGCAATATTTTTTCATGAAGATATGCTTGTCCTCATGTAAATTCCTCCCATTATTATTCTAATTTGCTTACTCTTGTCTCTTGTTTAGTGCCAAATGGAAATGCAGTTTCTTCTCTCCTCTATCCCAATGACTATCTTCATGCTTCACAGGTGTAATTGCTTCTGCATGTCAGAGCTGTGACTTAGAAGGAGTCAAGGAATGCTCCATGAAATGTAGGTGAAAGTGCTCTTTCCTAAAGGACAAACATCTTTAGAATATGCTCCAATTTTACATTCTGCAAAAATATCAAGTGATAGACATAAGCACAAAGAGATGATGATAATGTTTTGTTGTTTTTTTTTTCTTTTTACTACTTATGGATGAGTCTGATGTGAATACTGAAGGCTGATAATACATGACCTAATTTAGTAGTTCCTTATATTGCTTAGCAGCTTATTGTCTAGAACCGTATTGTGGAGATGAGAAATAGTATGGCATGGTCAAGAAGAAAACCAGTCTCCAAATGATGATCTGAGTTGAAGAATCACATTTAACAGATATTGACTGTGTGAATCAAATCATAGGTCAAATCACTTTATCTCCCAGTGATTAAAGCAACTCTTTAATACCCTAAATTATAAAACAGTTACTAACCTGAATACTTAAATTAATAGAGGGGGATTCCTGACTAGATTACCTTATATAGGTAAGATCACAATACACTGCATACATTACATATAGGTATACATATGTACAAAGATGTACATACATTTCAAGCTTCATGCTATTTTAGTTAATAACTTTTTTTTGGCACCCTAACTATGGAAACAGCCAGTTCTTGACTTCACTTACAAGTTAGTTATTCAAGTTTATGATTTAACTACATTTACTGAAAATATAAGATGTAAACATGACTGTATCAAATCATGTGTGATATAGACTACATGTGCAGAAGTAGTTTAGAGAAGGAAAGAAAAATACAGTCAGGAATAGCTATGAAATCTTTATGAAAAATATGTCAACTGCTATAAATCTGGAATATGATATTAGAATTTGTGAAGAAAAGATTAGTAAATACTGAGCACCTTGTTTCCTGAATTCAAAATATACAATGTCAGAGTTATCATAGGATTTAGAATTGGAAGCAACCTTAGTGGTCATTTTACTTAATGGATCATTTTTATATGTGGGAATAGAAAGCGAGAGGAATAATTTCACTTTTTCCAAGGTCATAAAATGTATAAGTATCAGTTATTTCTATTTTTCTGTTCTGGTCATATTTCAATTGGTTATAGATGGTTCAGTAAAATCCTAGAACATCTTTTTTTTTGAGGGGGAGGTGTCTGGTCCTAACCATATCACCTAAAGAAAGGTGGCTGATCTCAATCTGAAAGGCATGGCCAGGTTGTATACCTGGATTCATGACTGCTGCAAAACTCCCTGAATTTGAAGATATCTGATTTTGATGTGAGTTGGTGAGCAGATAACCAAGAAGACTCAACTTTGTCTGTTTCTGATTAGTTTAGCCATGGAAGAGTATACTTGGGAGTTTGGTTAGCCAAGAGTTGAGAAAATTGACCCTGATAATAATTTTACCTCTAATCTCTTGTCAGAGTAAAATAAAATGTGAAAATGCTGAACTCATCCTCACTTTTATGGTTATTATGGGCTTTTTCTGGTTACTTATCATGTGATATTGGATATCTTTATTCAACTTTTTCAACCTTAATTTTCTCATCTATAAAATACTTTGAATAGAGTGTATGATCTCTGAGTTCCTGGTTGATATTATATCTATATCTATCTACTATCTATCTATCTATCTATCTATCTATCTATCTATCTATCTATCTATCTCTCTCTCTATCTCTCTCTCTCTCTCTATCTATCTATCTATCTATCTATCTATCTATCTATCTATCTATCCATCCATCCATCCATCCATCCATCCATCCATCCATCCATCCATCCATCCATCCATCTATCTATCTATCTATCTATCTACTTTCTAAGACATAAGGGGAAAAATAATTCCATGTAATGCAAACTATGAGAAATACAGATTCCAATGTCCAACATCCATTTCCTTTGAATTTCTACCAACTGAAAACTGGGAGGCTACCCTTAATGTAAATTGCCTAGAGACTTGAAAGTAGAATGAATATTTTTTAGACAGAATCCTTGTTAAATTCTGGTTGTTTTAGCATTGAAAGCTTAAAGTATAACTTCAAGCCAAAGTGATAACTAATCCTCATTATATATTTTGCTTAAATTCCTATAAATTATTCAGTAGTATTCTCTTTTTTAAGACAACATATCTATTTTATGTGTCTCAAAGAATTCATTTGCAACATAAATCACACCAAACTGAATTTGTATGGATTGGTGCTCTATCTGCTCTTCCTACACAGTAGTTCAGATATGCTTGAAAGAGATTAAAGACCATTTCAAAATGTGCACTGTGAACCATATTTTTCAATCTTATAAAATAAAGAATCATCAAACATATAGAGTCAAATGGAATTAACTTTGTGTATTAAGGGCCATCTTTATGAGATATTTATTTATTTTTTTACCAGCATACACTATTACCAAAAATGTTTTCTGTAATACAGTATAGAATATTAGTGTCTGTTTCAAACCAGATGCCAAGATCTGAGCCTTGGGTGAGGAGGACCTGAGTTCATATCCAGACTCAAATAATTACCAGCTCTGTGATGTTGAGCAGGTAATTTAACCTCTATTTACCTCAGTTTTCTGAACTACCAAGTGGGCACAGTAACAGCACCTATCTCTCTGGCAGGATTTTTGTGAGGATCAAAGGTGATAATGCCATAGAAATATTTATATCATATAAACACATATGTACATACAATGATAGTATGTCTCTATGTGTGTATCATGTTTTTATATATTATTTGTTTTAATGTATATATACATGCAAAAAAAAACCCTATATTTTTTTATCCCCTAAGAAATCTTCAACAGAAAGCTTATTGTTTACAATGGTACGATGATTACTTCCCAAATCATGGATATGATTCTGATAAAATGTAAATTGAATAAGAAAGAAAATGCATAATGTCACAAAGAAAAATCTTCCAAATCCCAGGATGGCTAAAAGAACACTTAAATATACCAGGCCTGAATCCTTTATGAAACTTTATTTATTGACACATTGAGAACTTCTTTATAGTTTTCTGTAAATTGAGCTTGATATCCCCTTCTTCTATCCCATCTCATATCCCCGGGCCTTAGAAAAGGCTATTTATTTATCTACATGACCATAATGTTATCCCTATTCACCTCCATCTACTAGAATCTAAAGTTCCTTTTAAGAATTACCTAAAGTGCATTATTTTTTTTTTTTGGCTTTATGGAGGGCAATTAAGATTAAGTGACTTGCACAAAGTCACATAGCTAGTAAGTGTGTCAAGTGTCTGAGGCCACATTTGAACTCAGGTCCTCCTCACTCCAGGGCTGGTGCTCTATTCACTGTACCACCTAGCCACCCCAGTGCCATATTCTTAAAACAATCTAGTTTCCCAAAGTTATTAGTGACCTCCAAATTCTACTGTATTTGTGTACATATCTTTATATTTGCATGCATATACACCTATACAAATATATGTTCCTCATAGAATGAAAAATCTTTAAGGACTGGGTTATTTAATTTTTGTATTTCAGCACCTAGGATAGCACTTGACTCATAGTGGGTGCTCATGAAATATAGATTGATTGATTGATTTATTAACCAAATAGCTATAATGATCTTATGGTTAGAGAGGAAAGCAAATGTAGGATTTGTAGTCGGAATTGAAATAAAGTTTGGATTTTATATATATGAACTTAAGAGTAGTTATTTAATCTCTCTGGTCTCAGGTTCCTTATATGTGGATAGAATAATAATGATGAACTTTAAGTGTCAAATGAAATGATCTCTGAGGACACCACCTCCTCTAAATCTATGAGAACATTAGAATGGTCAACTTGGCTTTGCCAGAAATGGCATCGTGCCAGAACTAGTTTGACAATGTGAAATGGCATCAGTGATTTTAATAAAACTTATCTCCTCCTAGGTCAACAAACATTACATCTGCTATCAGAAATGCATGCACGTATTACTCTTTTTCTCTAGGACTGGACATTTAAATTTATTTGAACAGCTTTACACCAATACCATATGGGGGGGCATATGAAAAAATTCACTTTCAAGAGAGAAATTGTTGATTCTTAAGTAGTCTAAATGATGTATTCAATAACAAAGGTGCATATGGTCATCGATAATTTAAAAAAGGAAAGGAATTTGTGGTATATTAACCATTTATTTTGCATAATCTCTTTACTCAATATACTTGGGTTATATAACATCAAAAAATGGAACAGTGGATGATGAAGGATTTCATGAATAAAAACATTCCTTAGGAAAACACATCTACATCTTAACAATGGCAAAAAACTGATTAATTCTGATGAAGTTAGGACACTTTACCTTAATGAAACTACTTTTAATAGATTTTTAAAGCAAATCAGTTTTATTTAAAGTTGATATCAAAACTATATCTAATTGCTAACAAGATATATCCCCCAGTAGAAGTTTGCTTTAAGGAATGGATAATTTATGCATAATTAGAAGTATCTATTTGCATAAAATAATTTGCTATGTTCTCAGAAAAAAAAAACATTCTCATACTGAACTTTGCAATTTATTAATGAATACAGTTCAAGTCTTCCTCTCTGACTCTTTTTTTTCACAGCCTAATTTACCAGGACAGTGTGGGGCTTTGAGTTTATGAGATAGGAAGATTCAGATGAAGAAACTGAGGCTATTTCCCACAGAGGAAATGAGATTTGGGTAGGAAACAGTAGCTATTTCTGTGTATATGAAGAGATATCACATGGAAGGGGGTCTTTATTTATTCTGTTTGGCTGCAGAAGGCAGAGTAGGGAGCAATACGTAGAGTTAGCAATGAGACAAATTTTGACTTGCTGTCAGGGAAAATAAATAAATGTTCCTTTCTAATAGTGGCAACTAAAGTTGGTGCTTCAGGAGCCAGTAACCCTTACTGAGGGTCTGTAAGAAAAGACTTAATGTCTTTTTGAGGATGATGACATTTTCCTTCATTTCCAGGTATGGTTTCTACTAAATGGAGGAAGACTTTTCTTCCCACTATGAGAGTTTATAAATATTCTTATAATAATAATGATAATATTAGCAACTCACATTTAAACAGCATCTATTATATTCCAAATATTTTAGTAATTGCTTTAGATACATTGTCTTATTTGATCCTCACAACTGACTTTGGAGGCAGATAATAATATTAACCCCATTTAACAATATGAGGAAACTGAGACATACAGAGGTTGTGACTTACCCAAGGTCACATACCAAGTAAGTGTCTGAGGCAGGATTTGAACTCAGATCTTCCTGAATCATGGTCTTAAACTCTAACCACTGTGCCATATATACTCAGTAAATCCTCTCAATATGGCAGGGCATGACCCCTCCAAGATCAAGAGATCTCATATTATAGAACAGACCAAGTCTCTGATCTGAATAATGCCACCTTGACTATATAATTTCCTTTACAGTGAACACATAATCCTTAAAGCTGTGGAGTCCATGAACTTTGTGTTTTAATTCCTAACCTGACTTCAAATAGTTTATGGTTATTGTAATAATGAACTATCATAATATTCCATCACTTATAGAACAATAACATCTATGACTAAAACCTGTTTATACCAATAATGTAAGGGATTTGCCTGGGGGTCCCACAGTTAGTAAGTACATGGGGACATAGTTGAGTTCATATCTTCCTGACTCCAAGACAGTTTTCTATGCACTCAACACATAGCTACAAAATGTAGTCTGACAGAATGTGAGATATTCTATTCCCAAAAAAGGTCAGTATTTCCATTTTATCCTCTCTTCTTTGGAGGGAAAAAATGAAAAACAAAACAGAACTTGATCATTGTAATTACACAGTGTTCAGTTTCTGTTATGTTATGGGTTTACCCATTTTCACTGTAGTCATTATGTATAGTGTTTTCTGGGTATTGCTGGTGGGCTTTCTGACTGGCTCTCTACCTACACACTAAATCATGCTGATTCTCAGTGTGAAATACCTTCCACTGACATCCTACTGTGTTGGCTTACTGCAGCATGGTGGTGAGCCAGACAACGATGAAATGTTTAAGTACTGAACACAACAGAACCATTTAAAAATATATTTTGTGCTTCATAGTTTAGGAAGCGTCTACATTTATACTGAGGCCCATGACTACACAAAAAGGAGAAAAAGTAGTCTCACTCAAATAGCAATACTTGTCCCGCTGTTCAACTTTTAATGCAATCCCAATGAAAGTCTGACTCCACTGTGAGAATACATAAAGTGAGGGCAACTTGTAAATCAAAGGTCCCAGACTCCAACATATTATTGTTCATCAATGAAAAGATTCCCTAAATGGAATTCCACTGAGTATAGGGTTTTTCAATATAAGATTATCTTCTACCATAGGGGCCAACTCCAGTCATCCTGATCAATATCATTCCAGTGGACCCAGATGGCTCTAGAGGAGAGCGTGAGTCTGGTGACTTTGCACAGCCCTCCTTTACTTAAATCTAATTCACTCGCCAGTCATGTCATCACCTTCCAGGTGGCATGGTCTTTTTCAAAAGTGAAGAACACACAAGCAAGCTATGAGTGTTACTAGCTGCCCAACTGGTCAGTTTCAGTTGAACGACATGGCTTCTTCCTTCCTTGCTTGCTTGTTTACCTCCCTCCTTCTCATCCTCTCTTTTTTCCTGCCCTCCTTGCCATCTGTTCCCATAGGGAATCATACCCTTACCTGCTGGTTCTTTGCCCAAAGGAATATAAATTTTTATCACCGGGACCTCTCAAGATATCTTGGAGTTTACAGGCTAGATTTTTTTCACAAAGAGCATGCCTTAAGCCCATATAACTCTGATTCTCATTGATCGACCAAGCCTCACTCCTCTTTGTTTGGGTTCTGATGACTCAGAGTGAGTTCATATAGCAATTGTTTCTTTTTGTGGTCATAAACTCAGCGTCTCTGCCCCTCCCATATTGATTTTTTTGACTAGGTAAACAAGGCCATTCTTTGCCTCATTTCTTGCCTAGACTTAATCACTAAATGGATATAGCCTTAGTCAGACTGAAACATGGGGAAAACCTTAGCTCAAAAGTCCAGTCTTCCACTGCATCTAGGGCCATCTCCACTAGTCCTGATCTATATCTTTCCACTGGTTCCAGGTGGCTCCTGAGAAGATAGTGCGACTGGAGAATGTTGCATAGTCCGCCATCACTTAAATCTAATTCACTTGAAAGTCATGTCATCGGCTCAGCTGGCAAGAAGCAGAGCGAGCTGTCGATATGGCAGGCGAACTCGAGAGTTCCAAGCCCCTCAGCGGCCTGCGGTCTGGCCCAAAGCACCTTCCATGGACATCCTGGTATCACAGAGGAACTTCTGCGGACCCAGCTTTACCCGGAGGTACCTCCTGAGGAATTCCGCCCCTTCCTGCAGAAGATGCGGGGGCTCTTGAAGTCTATTGCATCTGCAGACATGGATTTCAACCAATTAGAGGCATTCCTGACCGCTCAGACCAAGAAACAAGGTGGAATTACATCTGATCAAGCAGGAGTCATTTCCAAATTCTGGAAAAACCACAAGACAAAAATCAAGGAGAGTCTAATCAATCAAAGTCGATGGGAAAATAGTCTGAAAACCATGAATTGGAGAGTAGATTTGAAGTCTCAGTCAAAACACCTTGACCAAATTAATGCCCCTGTTGCTATTGTGGAACTAGAATTGGGGAAAAGTGGACAGGAATCTGAATGTCTGTGTTTGGAATTTGATGAAGTCAAGCTCAATCAAATCCTGAAGAAGCTCACTGAGGTGGAAGACAGTATCAGCATACTGACAAACCCAGTCTAAACATGGAGGTGATTTCAGGAGAAGTTAGGAAATTCGCAACAGGAGCCACCACTGAGTTCTAACCATTTATCTGTTTTCTGTATGACATTCCACTGCATTAAATTCTCAAAGTAGAAAAAAAAAAAAGAAAGTCATGTCATCATCTTTCTGATATCATGGTCCTCTTTGGGAAGGAAGGACAAACAATAATCCTCTCCCATATCCTGGGGGCACCTAAGGGAACCTAAAATGAGGAATCTAAATATCTATGGGCAGTTAAGTTATATTTAGGGATCCCCCGCCCCCTTGATTTTAAATGCATACTGATTGCAGGAGCAACAACAAAAAAATAATTCCTGCAATTAAGTGAGTTGCCTAACTTGATAAGTACCTATACAAATCTGCTTGGATTTCCAGGCCTGGAATAGATTATGTGAGCTTAATGATGTAAGCCAGACTGAATATTGTTTCATTTGCAATCAGCATCACTTGTATAAGATAAAGAGAAAAGAGAAAGAACATTTACCACTGGTGGTGAGGGTGTTAATTTTTAAAGCTTTCTTCCTCTATGATTTACAGCTGATATATGAACACAGGACTTTTACACAGCTGAAAAAGGGCTTCATGGTGTGTCTCTTAAGCAACCAATCTTTGAACAATCACTGCCATTTGTGGGCTCAATGAAGAAATGGGCAGTCAAGACATGTGTCAAACAGACCCACAATAGAACATTGGTAGCAGTTATAAGCAGATTTGATTTTTTATTTCATTATTAAAATATAACAATGAGAGCTGCTTGTTGAAATGTGTCTCTATACGATATCAATAATAATGTTTTATAACCAGATTGACTTTTGTAGGTTTTCAAAGTATTTCACATTAATTTCGTCATTTGTTTCTCAATAAACACTATTATAAGTGGTGTAAGTAGAAAAAGCTCTGGTTTGTACAATTGAGGGAACTCTACCTCCAAACATTTGCACAGATGGTGCATGAAGTATGGAATGCACTTTTATCTTAAAGTCCTCCAAGATAAAACTTATATGCCACCTCCTGCAAGGGACCTTTTTATACTTTCCATTATTCACACCCTCTTTCTCTTTAAATGACTTGCTATTATGTTGTATATATTTTTCATTTACTTGTCAGTGTACTAGTTGTATCCCCCCAGAAGAATGTAAGCTTTTCATGGGCAAGAATTAATATTTTTAGCTTTGGACCCCATATTTGAACACAATGCTTTGTGTAGAATATTCCTTAAATAAGTTTTTGATCAATTGAATTGACATCCTGAGAAATGCAATAATTTTTCCAACTTGATATAGCAAGGAAGTCATTGTGCCAGACACATCATGATAAGCACTAAGGCTATAATGGGGGGGTGTGAAAGAATAAAAAAGAAAGCAATTCTTGTCCTTAAATGACCTTATATTCTAATTTAAGAAAAAATACTTTAAAAAATCCCTTTCACATATACAAGATGTATCCCATATAAATGGAGAGTAGGCTCAGAAAGAGGATGCTAATGGTGGGGAGAAGTGAAAAAAACCAACAACTTCCTATAGGAGGTAATACTGGAATGGAAGGGAGGAAGGAAGGAAGGAAGGGAAGTTGGGAAGGAAGGAAGGAAGGAAGGAAGGAAGGAAGGAAGGA
>NW_027185759.1:24240123-24241911 GCF_028583685.1 Petaurus breviceps papuanus
GGAGGGAGGGAGGGAGGGAGGGAAGGAAGGAAGGAAGGAAGGAGGGAAGGAAGAAAGGAAAGAAGGAGGGAAGGAAGGAAGGAAGGAGGGAAGGAGGGAAGGAGGGAAGAAGGGACAGTGGAAGAAAGTAAGGAAGATGAAAGAAAGAGGTTAGTATTTTTTTAACTGACTACTATGTGCCAGGCACTGTAGTTTACAAATATTATCTCATGTGACCCTCAAACAATCCTTTGTGTTATTTTTTTTCACATTTTACATTTGAGAACATTGAGGCAGAAATAGTCATTTTACTTGCCACTCTGCTCTCTTTTTCTATTCATTTTAAGATTAGTATTTAAGCCAAATTAGAGAAAGGAAATACACAAACAAAACAAAACAGGAGGGTCAAGTCTCTTACAATATTCATTCTTATGTATTCTGTGTTCAAACAATTGTGTCTCTATTTCTTCTCTGTCCATGTTCATGTTCTTTCTAATAGTAAATACTTCAGAAGGCAGAACTGAGAGTCTGTAACATTCACCTTTGAAATTATCAGAATATGTGGGTAAATATGCTCTTTTATATTAAGTTTTGGCAAGTCCTGACAGATGATAACAAACAATTATCCCATCTGGGATGCCACATCTAGACCACTCCTCTGGCTGAGTGCTTTCCCAGCTCTTGGGAAACATATATTTCATGTGCACATATATGCTTATGTATATAAAATGGATACATTAGTGCAATATTAAAGATATTATGCATGTATATGTTGAACATTGTGTATATATGTATAATTATGTACATGCATATATGTATAATTCATAAATATATACTATAGAGACATATATACAAACACATATACTGACAGTTGTTGTTCATTTTAATATGTTTTTATTAACTCATCTGTCATCTATGCAGGTATTTATTTGTTGATTCATTTATTTATCTACTTATTTATGTATTTTTCATCACTTATTTATTGATCCATTCCTTTAAATGTCAGAGAGCATTGAATGAGGCACCAAGGGATCTTGGATACAAATCGTAAATTCAAGACTTCTAAAATGCAAAATGTAATGGCAAGGTGTTTAGTCTCTGTAAATGAGGTCTTCAGTCTTGAAAATGAGGCCAAGAGAGTCTGAAGTTTGAGCAATTTACATAATCCTATTGTGAATATAGTGTTTTTTAAAATTAACGGGCCCCTTCACTCCTTTGCAAAGGTGGGGAACTGTGTGCAGAGTGTTGTTTAGACTAGCAGATTCAGTTAATGCCTTAATTTGTCTGGATTTGTTTCCCTCCCTTTCTTTTAATGCTTTGTTCCATGTTGTGGTTCTCTGGGTAGCAATGGGAGGAAGGACATACTTCGAAATTAAGGTTATATGAGAAGAAAAGATAAAGTTGAGGGGAAAGAATCCTTTGAAGTAATCAATAAAAGTAATCTATTATTATGTTAATGCAAATATTTATACATAAACAGGAAAACACAGGTAAGCAATTTTCTTAATATATGACCAAAATGGCAATGAGAATTATGATGTCCAGCAATTGCCCAATAAAGTCACCTTTTTCAAAATGCTCCCAAACTTCATTGACATTTCCCATCATGTTACACAGTTGTATACATTTAGTGCGTATGTATATACATACCCATATATGCATATATATATATATGTGTATTTCTCCTTCACATTCTTATTGTCCCAATCAAGTTGACTTTCTCCTTGTTCCCTCTCCCTTTTCATATGATATCCTTATTTTTAGAATGATTTTTCTCCTACTTTTTTTTTTTTTTTTTTTTTTTTTTTT
>NW_027185759.1:24242011-24243041 GCF_028583685.1 Petaurus breviceps papuanus
TGCTCAAGGTTACACGGCCAGTTATTTCTGGGTGTGGTGCTGAGTATGTGAGCCCGGATTTGATCCAGGTCATCCCGACACTGGAGCCAGTGCTCTTACTCGCTGAGCCACCTGGCCTGGCCGCCCCTAAGCAATAGGGGTTAAGTAACTTGCTCAAGGTTACACGGCCAGGTGTTTCTGGGTGGGTGCTAAGTGTCTGAGCCCGGGATTCGATCTCCAGGTCAGTCTGACACTGGAGCGGGTGCTCTTACTCGCTGTGCTACCTGGCCGCCCCAATATTCCCATATCTTTTTTTTTTTTTTTTAAGCAATCGGGGTTAAGTAACTTGCTCAAGGTTACATGGCCAGTTATTTCTGGGTGTGGTGCTGAGTGTCTGAGGCCCGGGATTCGATCTCCAGGTCGTCCCAACACTGGAGCCGGTACTCTTACTCGCTGAGCCACCTGGCCGCCCCTCTCTCCTACTTTCTATATCTTGAAAGTACTGTCTTTCAACAAACTTCAGCTCATGTTGCCTTCAGGATGAAATGTTATTTGATCCAGCCTGCCCACCCACCATATTTCTGTATTGACTTCTAGTGCCTCCCAACTGATATTTACTTTAGGTAGACTTAGTATATGTAGCATATCCCAAAAGTTTAAGTGCAGCTTTAATCTTTAAAAATTCTAAAATGAACTAAGGTTTTCAGGACACTCTGTATCAACTGTGATTTTCTCAATAGAATATAAGTTCTTTGATATCAGAGAATTCTTCATTTTTGTGTTTTTATGCAAAGTTCCTACTATATCATTTAGAACACAGGAAGTTCTTAATGAATACCTGTTGATTGATTCAAAGAAAGATAAGGCACTTAATATTGTATGCAGGGGTCCTGAATTCTCATCCCCCCCTCCTCTAATCCTTCTACCTGGGCCATCATCATAATCTTCTCCTCCTCTTCCTCCTCCTCCTCCGCCTCCTCCTCTTCTTCCTCCTCCTCCTTCTCCTTCTTCTTCTTCTTCTTCTTCTTCTTCTTCTTCTTCTTCTTCTTCT
>NW_027185759.1:24243051-24247664 GCF_028583685.1 Petaurus breviceps papuanus
TCTTCTTCTTCTTCTTCTTCTTCTTCTTCTTCTTCTTCTTCTTCTTCCTCATCATCTTCTTCTTTTCCCCATTGCTAGCTGTAATTTATCACTTTATGATTGGCAAAGCACTTTACAAAATTCTTTCATTTAAATCAATCAATAATAATTTATTGTGTCTGCGATGTGTCAGGTACTGTGCTAAGCACTGATAATAAAAAGAAAAAAATGTAAGAAAAGGAAAAAAAAGGACAAAATACAGTCCTTGCCCTAAAGAAGCTTGAAATCTTATGGGAAGCAATGATATGTAAAAAAAATATATGCAAAGTAAATTATACATAGGATAATTAGTAAATTTTTAAGAGAAGGAAGGGACTGAAGAGAAATTGTGGCAGCCTTCTGGTAAAAGATGGGATTTTGATTTAAAGGAAACCACTGAGAATGGTAGGTGGAGCAGAAGAGGGAGAGATGTTTATGCATGGAGGAGACACAGAGAAAATTACTGAATATGAAAGATACAGTGTCTTATTTGTTAAATAGCTTGAAGGCCAGTGTCACTGGATTAAAGCATATATGTCAGGGAGTAAGGTGTAAGAATATTTGAAAGGTAGGAGGAAGCTAGGTTATGTAGGTCTTTGAATGCCAAGCAGATCATTTTTTCTTTTATCTTGATGGTACTAGGGAGCCACTTGAATTTCTTTAGTAAGGGGGTGACATTATTAGACTTGTACTTTATTAAAATCACTTTAGTGGCTGAATGGCAAATGCATTAGGGTGGGAAGGAATTGAACAAACCAACATACAAGCAGGTTATTGAAACAATCCAGATTTGAGGTGGTGATGTCCTACACCTTAGTGATGGCTGTGTGAGAGGAGAAAAGGGGATATATCACAGAGACGTTGCAAAGGTGAAATTGAAAGACCTTGGAAAAAAATTGAATATGTGTGTGTGTGTGTGTGTGTGTGTGTGATTGTGAGAAATAGTGAGGAATCCAGATGACTTATAGTTTTCCAAATTGAGGAACTGGGATGATGGTGTTGCCCTCTAAAGTAATAGGGAAGTAGAAGTGGGGAGTGGTTTGGGGGAAGGATAACAAGTTCAGATGGGAAGTAGGCGTTTTTATCTACAATTTTACTGATGAGGAAGCTAAAACTGGGGGAGCTCAACTGACTTGCCCAAGGTCAGAAAGTTGCACAATGTCTGAGCTGGTTAGGCCCAATGCTCACTGTGCCACCTATCTGCCATCACCTATAAAATGAGAAATTTGGACAAGATGACATCTCAGGTCACTTCTAGGTCTCCAATTCTCTCATCTTAGGAATTTTGTTGAATCAGGACCATTCTCCAGTAGTTTCCTTTGAGGCATTGAAAAACTTTGGAAAGAGGTTTTGTTTTGGAGTAAAATGATCCAGGTTAAAAACTTAGCAAAACTTCTTACTTTCTGTGCATCTTTGGAAAATATTATATCTGGGACTCAGTATAATAATTTAAAAACTGTGCAACTATAAAGTAGTGGGGTAGTGGATGAGGAACCTGTAGTCTTGAGGCCACATGTGACCCTCTATGTAATCAAGTTCAGCTCTTTGACTGAATGCAAATTTCACAGAAAAAATCCCCTTAATAAAAGGCTTTGTTCTGTAAAACTTGGACTCAGTAAAAAGACCGTACCCAAGGACCTAGAAGACCACATGTGGTCTGACCACTGCACACCCCTCACAGAGTACTAGACATGAATTCAGGAAGACTTAGTTTTCGACAGAGTTTCAGAAACCGATCCATTTTGTGATCTTGGAGGAATCCTGTAACCTGACTTTTGCTCAATTTCTCTATTTGTATAATGAGGGGGTGTGATGATCTCTTAAATTTCTTTCAGATTTAAATCTATGATCTTATAACTAAGTACTTCTAAGGTCTACTTTCTAACTTGATGTCAAAAACTATGAACTGTAATGTGGAATAAGTTTTTGTACAGAAAAATGGGTTACATTACTTGACAAATTGGATGTTGACAATTGCACCTAAACTAGGGGGTATATTAAGCTCTCAACCTTATATTAATGCTTTTACAGGGAGTGACATCTTAGAACAAAAACCTTTCCAATTACTCTTAACAATTCTTCAGCATAGTTGGCATTTAAAAAAAACTGCCATGTTATTAACACTCTCAAAATGACTGTTCTGTTTTTATTTTTTGTTTGTTTTTGTAAAGCAGGTGACAGATCTTCGATGTAGTTGCCAGAAACTTATGCTTATTCCTATTTTATGTTGCTAATATACACACTATCCTTTCTATATGAGCTCTGTGTGTCAACATGTAGATGTTATTACATTCATTCCTCTCCTCCTCAGTGATTCTCCATAGAGAATCTACCTAATAGTAAATGACTTAACTTTAGGAATCTTTGTAGGTAATTGCAGAGATCCTCAGCCTATCTGTCTCTATCATTTTACATTCTTGTTATTATATAACAGACTTAGCTCTTTTTACTTATCATACCTTTTGGGGAAATATCTCTTCCTCCCCCATTTTTTCCACAATACAATTAGCAATATGTTTCAGTTTTTTCTTATGATTGCTTTGGCTTGGATTTCTTAGCTAGAAAACTCCCAATTTCTATCCTTTGAGTACATAAAAAAAACTTTTCCAAGTTTTATATATATATATATATATATATATATATATATATATATATATACAGAGAGAGAGAGAGAGAGACTTTTAAAAGTACAAACTATCATAACAAGGCAGAAATTGACTACACCTTTCAATGTTTCTGAAAGATTGTATTTATTTTGTTTGTATTTTATTTTATTTTAATCATGATTTTTCCCTCTCCAAAATGACATTCATAATTATTACCAGTGGCTCAATGGGAAAAAATATCATGCTTATCACTTACAACAAGAAAGTGAGGGGTATTTTTACAGTTATTACTGAAGAGATCTGCTTGAAATGTACCTGTGAATGTTGATGGCCACCTCTAAAGTTTCTGTTCCAAATCAAAACAAATTCAATTACTGCATATAAAAATGATTTCATCAGAGTAAAGCTTTTCCTAAACCACTAACTCTAAGAGATGTCTTTGGATGGGCCCATCAACTAACATTAAATTATATACTTAAGTTTGACCTTGTTTTCTCCTCCACTGAAATTTTAACTTATGCAAGAGTTCCTGGATACAGCTACTTCTCTGATTTAAGCTGTCACACTTACATTTATAAAATATATCATGAACAACACCTCCTCTGTTTTCCCACCTATTCATTCACATTTGATTATTCTGTTATCTGTCTCTTTCAGCTAACTTCCAGAGAAGTGCCCCATCCTTCAATTTCTTGACTGGATAAGAAATATTATGCCACACTCAACTTTCTCTCCTATTGTACCTTTCAACCATCACCTCTATTTTCTCATAACAGAGGACCTATTCATAACATTACTTTTGTCAAAGGACAAAGAAAAATGTCTGAATAAAATAACAGACTTTAGATGGCCCCATCTATCTGATTCTCATTCTTTTTACAGGCTGTTGTTGATAGATACAATCTAGCTTTTATTTATGACATTATTCTAGTATTCTAAGAACTATATTAACATGTCCCCATATCAGGGGATCATATTTCTACAGTTCAAAGGTACCATAGAGTCCTTATAAACAAACTTTATTTTAGAGATGTAAAAAAAAACAAGAGTTAAGTAATTTGATCAAGGTTATATAGGTGACTTGTTTTCACAGGGGAATTAGAACCTTTATCTTCCACTTCAAGAATTACTGCCCTTTCTACTCTATCATGAAGCCCCTTGCATTTATTTTCCATGACTATTTTGAATTTTTAATATATGATTCTTTCATATTTGCAGAAAAATGGAGAAGTAAATACCAGATAATTTCTCTGTCAATTTTTATGACAGTGTGTTAGAAGGTGCTGTGGATATCTTCCACTGATGGAAATGATAGATTTAATTTTGTAAAATACTTCTTTCCAGGGCAGGCTCTCAGCTAGGGACTTTTCAATATTTGTTGCTTGCCTTTGCTAACACAAAGATGACCTACATGAAAAATATATATGGAGTAAGCCAACCACCAAAGTCTAGTCATTTGATGAGGTGGGTCAGGAAGGGAATGTGATTATGGAAAAAGGATATGATTGTCATGAATTGCTAATGTCTCTCACCCTTGAAATATTTAATAGCTTTTTAAAAACTTAGTTTTTTAGTTGTGAGTTTTTTTGAGTTAGAAATAAATTTGAACTTTGTTGCCTTTCTGACTGGCATTGGCCTCTCACTAGTATAATAGAGCCCTGAGTGATCTGATTTAAACAAACAAACAAAAAAAATGCCTTGTTAATGTTATTTAAAAAAAGTTTTTTCTTGATAAGTTACCAAGTTTAAAGGAAAAAAATTGGAAACTTACCTGTAAAGGAAACCTTGTTCCTGATATTTTTATTTTTTAATTTGTTTCTTTTCTTTCCTTTTTGCTTTTTTTTCTTTGCTTTTCTTTTTCATTCCTTCTGTTTTCCTTCCTTCCTTCTTTTTCTTTTCCTTCCTTCTTTCTTTCTTCTTTCTTTCTTTCTTTCTTTCTTGTCTTTCCTTCTTCCTTCCTTCCTTCCTTCCTTCCTTCCTTCCTTCCTT
>NW_027185759.1:24247674-24248689 GCF_028583685.1 Petaurus breviceps papuanus
CTTTCTTTCTTTCTTTCTTTCTTTCTTTCTTTCTTTCCTTCTTTTTTATCTCCTGAACTGAAGGACAGTCATTTTTGATTGGCATCAAGGCAGCATAATAAATGATTCTCTGGAATTGGAGCAAGGAAGTCTTAGGATTAAATATTTCCTCAGATTCATTACCCCTTATGTGATTCTGGGAAAATCAGTCAACATCTCTGAACCCAAATTTCCTCATTTGGGAAATAGAAATAATATTTTTACCTAACACATAGGATCGTTGTGAGGATCAGATGACATGGATATAAATCTCCTTGCAAACCATAAAACTCTTTTAATTCGAACTAAAATTAGGACAATGAGAAATAAATGAATAGGTAAACATTTGAACATTTTAGATTTTGGAGGTTCCCACTTCATTTTCACTTGCAGTTGTGGGTGACAGTTTCTGGGAGAAGAGGAACACGAGCACTTGCAGTAACAGGAGAACTAGGGAACTGGTCAGAGTCCCAGTGCCAAGAAGAGGGCTAGCCTTGCAGTTGCAGGGGACTGTGCACCCTGCTTGCACTGCCAGGGCAGAGAGTGCTGATGCTTTCTCACAAAGGAGAAAAGACAGTCATCTCACTCCCATGTCAGAAAGGAAGCACTATCACTGATGGCTTCAAGAGAACAGGAAACCTAGTCACAGTACAAGGATGAAGAAGAGGGCTAGCACTTGCAGCTGCAGGGGAGCAAGATCCCTTCCTTGGCAAAAACCAGAACACAGACCAGGAAGATAGTGACCACACTTAGATCCCACAACCTTGGAAGCACGGAAAACTTACAGTCCCCCCTTCCAGTACTATTTCTGAAAACAACAGTATAAATAAATAAATAGCCCCCCCCCAAAAAAAAAAACTAAATTTTGAGACGGTACCTTCCCTACTTTGGGAACAAAGCCAATATTAACGTAAAAATAAAAGTCAAGACATTGTAAGGAAAAATAAGATGAAAGAAAGAAAGAAAGAAAGAAAGAAAGAAAGAAAGAAAGAAAGAA
>NW_027185759.1:24248699-24266921 GCF_028583685.1 Petaurus breviceps papuanus
AAAGAAAGAAAGAAAGAAAGAAAGAAAGAAAGAAAGAAAGAAAGAAAAAGAAATAACCTGATTATAAAAAGCTACTATGGTGGCAGGGAAGGTCAAGAAACAAACTTAGAAGAAAACAATAATGTAAAAAGACTTTCAAGCTAAACCTTAAAGGGTAAAAAAAAATGTGAATTTTATAAGAGCTCAACAAGAATTCCTGGAAGAGGTTAAACCTGCTTTTAAAAATCAACTAAGAGACATAGATGAAAATTTCCTTTCATGGAAAATAGACTGAGGAGAGAACATTTAATAATTTTTGAACTGCCTGAAAACCATGATAAAAATTTTAAAAAGTCTGGAAATCATATTTTGAGAAATCATAAGGAAAAATGATCTGATATCCCAGAAACTGATGATAAAATGGAAATTGAAGGAATCCATCAATCACCTCACGAAAAAAGATCCCAAACTTTAAACTCCCAGGAATATTGATATGGTCAAGTGTATAGGTAATTTTCCTAATCTTGGGCCAGCTCTATATTCCTGGCATAAATACCTTCTGGTCACATCATATGACCTTTTTGCTCTATTGTTATAATCTCCTTGGTAGTATTTTAGTTAAAAACAAATTCCACTATATTTTTATTACTCTGTTTTTGCTCTTCCTGATTTAGGTAATAGCACCATCAGCACTGTGTATCATAAGAGGTATTTGGTAAGGGTCCTTCTTTACATCCGCCCTCCCCAATAGTTTATATAGTAATGGGACTAACTATTCTTTAATTGGTAGAAATCAATTGTAAGTCTATCTAGTCCTGGGGATTTTTTTTTTTAGAAATTTATTGATTGCTTTTTTTTTCATTTTTAACTGCAAGATAGGGTTGTAATAATATTCTATTTCCTCTTCTGTTAAAATGTAGAATTTACATTTTTGTAAATATTCACATATTTCACTAAATTGTCAGTTTTACTGGCACATAGCTGTGAGAAATAGAATTTAAGAACTGTTTTAATTTCATCTTCATTGGTGTGGCATTCATCCTTTTGATTTTAGATACTAGTAATTTGGTTTCCTTTGTGTTTTCAAAAAAATTAAATTAAACAATGATTCATCAATTTAGTATTTTTTTTCATAAAACTAGCTCTTGGTTTCATTTATTAGTTGAATGGTTTTCTCACTTTCAGTTTTATAAAACTCTTCTTTGAATTTTAAGACTTCTATTTAGTTATTTAATTGGGCATTTTAAATTTGTTCTTTTTCTATTAGTTGTATTCCCAATTAATTGATCTGCTCTTTTGTTTTGTTATTGCTGTATATATTAACTGATACAAACTTTCCCCTTAGTATTACATTGAGTCCATTATGCAACTTTTGGAATATTGTCTCATTAACATTATTCTTTTTAACAAAATAATTGTCTCTATGACTTGTTCTTTAAACCTATTCTTTAGGATTAGGTTATTTAGTTTCCAATTAAATTTTAGTCTGTGCTTGCACAGACCTTTATGAAATGTAATTTTTATTTCATTATAGTATGAAAAGAACATTTTATTTTAATATGGTCTGAACATAATTACTTATTTAATATTTTTAATTATTTAATTTAATTTGGTTGTGAAGATGCCATGTACAGCTGAGAAAAAAGGCATATTCCTTTCTATTCCCATTCAGTTGGAATTAATCTATGTTTTTTCCAACTATGTCACACAATCCCAACACCACTATCCAATCACCTATAGGCAAAATATAAAATAATCTACCATTCAAAACCCTTCATAACCTGTCTCACTTCTGGCTGTCTAATGTTACATCTTAACAGTAGTTTTCCTTGTGTCTTTGTTAAAGTCATTATGTCATTCCAGGAATTATCTCCATTCCTTATGAATACCTCCTTGTTTTCCTGATTATTTCAAGTCTATAACCTGTGCTTTAAGAAAATAACAGCTGAGTGGAGGATATACTTGAATAGAGGGAAACTTGGGACAGATAGACACATCAGTAGGGCATTACAATTATCTACGTATGAAGCACTTAGGACTATTAGGTTAGTGGTACTGTCAGAGGAGAGAAGGGAATGTTATATATGAGAAATCTTGTGGAAGATAAAATGACAACATTTGACTCTATATTGTATTGTGAAGTGTGGAAGTGAGAGAGAATGAGGAAACTAGTGTACTTGACCTCCCATTGAACATTTCCCTAGTATCTCTTTCCTTACCCTCATTGCCACTTCCACCACCTCATGGCCAACAATAAAATCATGCCACCTCCATGGCCTTATTGTGGTGGGTTGATGGCCAGGCCCTAATTTTGAAGGTTTTACCCTTCATGAGCCTCAGAAAATTTATTGATTTGATAGGAGCTCAAGGTCAGTTTTATGATGCAGCCTCCTTTGGCATCTCACTAAATAAGTTCTATACAGACAAAAAAAATGACACATAAGTGTGTACTTGGAGTGATTTGAACTAGCATAATACTCTCAAAAGTAATAAGGAAAAAGAAAGAGGGGATTGTTTGGAAACAAATTGCTAAGTTCAATTTTAGCTATGTTGAGTTTAATATATGTTTAGGATATTCTTCTTAAGATGTCTAATAGTTGGGAATGAGATGCTGGGGTCAGGACACAGATTAGGGCTGTGTAAATGGATTTGAGAATCGTAAGCATAGGAATAATAATAACAATTGACTCCACGAGGGCTGATGAGGTCAGCATGTGAAATGGGAAAAAATGAGAGGACCAAAGATAGATCTCTGAATGGTACTGATCATTAGTAGGTATGACTTAAAAGAAATTCACAAAAGGAGAATGAAAAGAACCATGTAGACAGCGATGAAGAGAATCAGAATGGAGTAGTGTTAGGACACTATCGTCTCTCAGAGAGAGAGAATGATAGCAGGGAGATATACACCAAGTATTGTAGTTGCTGCTATTGTTGCTTTTGGATGGAGGAGGCATGGGTACCAGAGGACTATCTTAGAGGAGAAATTGAAGATAGACGAGACTGTAGGGAAATGAGGACAATATGCTGGGGGTGGGAGGATATAGAATGAACTCATTTGTGCATATAGATGGGTTTGCCTTAAGAAGAAGTATCTTATCTTTATGTGAGGTATATGTGAAGGAGGAGATAGTTGAAGGTGGTATCTGAGTGATATAAAATGAAGAAGGGAGAGTAATGAACATTCAGTAAATAGTGTCAATTCTTTTCAGTGTGATATGAGACATGGTTATCACAGGGGATGATAGGCAAAAGGAAAATTATGGGAGGTGGGATAACAGATTAAAATATTTGGTAAAGGGGAGGCTAGCTGGTTCAGTGAATACAGCACTGGCCCTGCAGTCAGGAGAACCTGAGTTTGAATTCAGACTCAGACACTTAACATTTCCCTGCCATGTGACCTTGGGAAAGTCACTTAACCCCAATTGCCCTGCCTTACCCCCTCCAATAAAACAAAACAAAACAAGATGTTTGGTAAAAAAGCTATTGAGAATAGGGTCATCACTTAAAATAATGTAAAAGGGTTACCTTGACTGTTATGACTATGTAATATACATTTGTGGTGGACCCAGTAATCCTAATTGCATGAGTTTCTCCAACTTGATTCAGCATCACCTGAATTGGAGGGGAGGCACTTGATAGAGGGATTCATCTAAGTCTGCAGTTCAGCAAAATGAGATTAGAAATAGCATAAGAGTCTTGAAAGATAGGACAATTTAGAGATTAACTAGATGGCTATGGGATCAAAATAAAGAAAGGAACATAATGTGACCAGTGTAGCCATGGTGACTTTGAAAAGAACTGAGAAGTGAATTTGTGATTTCATTGATATAAATAAATCATGGAAGATGAAAATCACTCCACCAAAAGAGGTGGGTACCTTCTCTGATTCTTGTAATCTCAGAGAGTTGTTTAAAGTGCCTAGAGATTGCACAACTTTCTTAGAGTAATACAGCCACTATGTAGCAAATGTTGAATTTGAATCTTTAATTCAGGTTCCAAATTCAGTTTTCTATCTGATCTGCCATTATGTCTCAGGTTGACAATGAAGCTATTCTGATCATCATGTTACATATAAGGAAATACCCATGGTCACAGAGATTGGAGAGGCTGTAAATGGGATTTCAACCCAAGTTCTTCCTGATTACAGGGGCAGGGTAATGTCCACAAGCCTATACAGCCTCCTTTAAATATTTTCCCTCAGGTCATAAATAATATCTCAACATCCTTGTGTAAAGTCAAAAATGGTTTGTGCTTATGCAGCATAACATCTCCATTGGTTTTAAAATGAGATTTAATACCATATATCAATAGTTTAACTTTTTTGAAAACTGGACAATGTTAATGTAGCACTACAGGATAGTAATCCAAATAACAAATGGAGAAAATGGAGCATAAATATTGCATCCAAATTTCCTAAGTCATTCATCAAACAGATGTACCATCAAAGTTACATGGGTAATTAGTTTAGTCACAATGGGCATGTTCTGTACTTTATGGAGATCTGTCTTGTTTTGAGATGTGGTCAAAGATTCATATTGCCTTTTTTTAGCCCAAGCTGTTCCATCCTTTCTATTTTCAGTGCTCATTCATGAATGCAGCCAAAAACTATGGGACAGACACATTAAAAATAAAAATAATAATAATAATAATAATAATAAATGAAAAAGCCAGGGTCTTTCTTTTTCTTCCTTCCTCTTCCCTCTCTTCTTCCTTCCTTTCTCCCTCCCTCCCTCCCTCCCTCCCTCCCTCCCTTCCTTCCTTCCTTCCTTCCTTCCTTCCTTCCTTCCTTCCTTCCTTCCTTCCTTCTTCTCTTTCTTCCTCCCTTTCTCCCCATTCCCACCTCTGACTCTCTGTCTTTCCACCTCTCCCTCTGTCTCTCTTTCTTTTCCTCTTTCCTTTCTCTCTGTACCTAGTCAGTGCCTGGCACATAGTAGGTACTTCATAAATGTGTATAGATTGACTGATTCAAAATATAGTCAGTAGAATATAGATCAATATCATTTGCTCATTCATTGATCTCTAGCTTTCCTGAGAGGAAAGAAATATCCTTGATATTTCCCCTTGTGCTTAGGAAGGAGAGGCACTATGAAACAATAGAAAGAGCATTGAATTTGGAGTTATGACATATGTTTCAATCCCTTGCTTAGACATTTATTACCTCTTGTATTTTGGCCTCATAAGTACACCTCTTTCAGCCTCAGTTTCCTTCTATATAAAATAAGAGAGTTGGATCTTTCATGTTACATCTCAATCCTTACAGTTATAAATCTAGCATTCTATGAAATATCACTATTTATTGACTTGTGGGAGTTTCTGGTTTTGTTATAGCAATGGGAATAGTAAACTCCTATGAGAAGGCCTTTATAATGGAGCCAGAAATGAAGGACCAGTTCCTTGAGTACTGTTCGTTACCCCAAATCTAGGCTTCTTACATTTTTGAAATGTTGCTTCTTTGTGGGCTTTTCTTCTGATGAGCTCCTTTGGCTACCTGGTATAGCTTATGACCAGCTTTTCAGAATAATAGTTTTAAATGCATAAAGGGAACAGTTTGTAACAAAATACAGTTAATCTGCTCTCCTCTCTCTACACAAGAACCACAAATAGTTAACATTTACATAGGTCTTATAATATGCTAGGTACTCTGCTAAAAGCTTTACTGATTTTAATTCATTTCAAACTCACAACAATTCTTGGAGGGAGGTGCTGAATAGTAGGAAACTAAGGGAAAAAGGGATTAATTGTTTTCCCGAGGGTCACAGAGATGGTAAGTTTCCTGATCCTTCCTTAGAACTCAGGTCTACCTGAATCCAGTTTCAAGGCTCTATTCATTGTGCTACCTAGTAACATTCACACATGTACATGTGTATGCATATACATGTATGCATGTGACTGCAGTGCCCAAACGCATGCACACACATGTGTGTGCACATGAGCACATTATTTATATGTATACTTGTGTATAAATGTATATTACACATATACTTTGCTATAAATAAATGCATTATTAAATGTACACATGTGTATTATATGTATATATTCTTATACATTGCATGCATATAGTTTATGCATGTATATAAGCATGACAATATATATTTGTCACAACAACCAGGTTATGAACCTCTGCAAAGAGTGACAATGAACGCTGTTAAGTACAAATATTTCAAACATGAATGAAACTGCATTTTTAAAAAATCATCAAATATTCTTATCTGAAGTCAACTAGCTACTATAGCAGAGCATGCTCAGATAGTTAGGCTTATTTTTACTTAAATATCTGCAAGTCATTTTACATTGACTGAAAATTTAACAGTTATTACATCTACCTATCTACATTATCAGTCTTTTAACCATTTATCCCTCTTCATTCATGCACACATACATACTCATTTGTTTTTATGAGTCTACAGAAAAAAAAACCATGCAAATATTAGGTACTTACTATAAGCCAGGTAGACATTTGCTAATTGCCAAGGATGAGAGAGAGAAAGAGAGAGAGAGACAGAGAGAGACAGAGAGAGAGAGAAAGAGAGAGAGACAGAGAGAGACAGAGAGAGACACAGACAGAGAGAGACAGAGAGAGACAGAGAGAGAGAGAGCAATAGAGAGAAACAGAGACAGACAGAGAGACAGTGAGGGAGAGAGACAGAGAAAGAGATAGAGAGAGAGAGACAAAAAAGGAAGACAAGATGTAGTCCCTGATCTCAAGGAGTTTGTTCAGTGTCTAATGAGGGAAACAACATGCAAACAACTATGTAAAAATTAGATATTTACCAAGTAAATTGGAGATAATCTCAGAGGGAATGCATTAAAATTAACAGGACTAGGAAAAGCTTCCTGCAGAAGGTAGAACACTAGCTGAGACTTGAAGCCAATAAAGTCAGGAGGTTGGGAAAAGTGGGAGAGAATTCCTGTGAAGGGTCCAATCAGTGTGTGTCTCCCCCCACCTCACCCCAGGATTAAGCATACAATTGGTACGTTGTAGAGGGTGCAACTGAACCCTTTTCCTCATGAGTAGGCCAGCTCTCTATTTCATATTCATCATATTTCATAATATTATTCACAAGCATACATTTCACGTAAATATATATGTGAGAAGTGAGGAGAGAGAAGAGTATTGTGGGGGAGGGCCTGGCCCTCTTCTCAGTGGCCACAAACTAAAGATCTCCTCGAAAGAATCAGGTGGATCTTGAGCTTTGGCCAGGTGTTCTATAGCACTGGTGAGCCAAGAGAGCAACCCACCACTCCCTTTCCTCATTTGTTGGGAATGCTGCCACAGATGAAGTTTACACTAATTAGCAATCATCTGGAGGCGCGGCAGCAGATTGAGCCCTGGGCTGGAAGAGCTGCCTGACAGGTGGTTTACCACAAAGCAACATTACAATTACCTAACACACTGTTTGATTTGTGTAAACCCTCATTACTACTCACATTATTTAATGAACTAGAAGCCTTCGCTCACCTCCCTGCAGATTGTAGAGGCAGTAACAACATTTTCCATGCCCATGCCAGACTGAAGCTTGTGAGGTTTTAACCCATTTGGTGCAAAATACTCATTTCAGCAGGTCAAAAATTGAGAATCTAAATATATTTCAAAACAGTGTCAGAAAACCAATTAGTTAAAATGCAGGTTAAAGTGGGCAGAGAGTTATGAACAGTAATTAAGAGCTAATTCTTAGTCAGGTAGGGTTGTGTGTGTGTGTGTGTGTGTGTGTGTTTGGACTGATGGCAAAACAGGGACACATATTTTCTTTTATAGGATTCTCAAAATTCAATTTAGGTTTTAGTCACACAATTTCAGAGGATGACTATTTTTGGAAGAGGTCAAACTCTGATGAAGAATGAACATGACATAATTAGATAGGTTAGCTGATTCAACAAGTGTTCAATGAGGAATTCTTCTTTGGCTATTACTGTGTTAGGAATTGTGGGAAAGGCAAATGCCCAGTTCCTTGAATGGTATCTGACCTGTAATAGGCATATAATAAATGTTTCTTAATCAATTGGTTCATACTTTATCCTAAAAACATACTAAAGCCCTAAGACATAGAAGGTTAACTTCAAGCAAGCATAGAGGGCAAGTTGATATTGTAATGACCTAAAGACTTTGGTTATGGGCGCACTGCATTTCAGTGATAAATAACAGTCATAGGGTTACAGAGGGTAGATAGTGTTAACAATAGAGGATTAGGGAGAAGGTTTGAGGAAGACGTTTTTATTCTGTAGATTATCAAAGACAATGAAGTATTCCTTGAAGCATGAGGAGAACATTAAGGACAAAACAAAAAATGTAGAGTGAAAGTGCTTGGAATTTTTAAGAATGTAACATGGGGGAGGGGAAAAAGATCTGAATATTGGTGACTGTGCAACTGGAGCATAAATCTTGTAGGAAGACTCCAGAGACTATTTAATCTAACCCATTTATTTTACAAATGAGGAAATCAAGTCTCATGGAGTTTCAATCACTTGCCCAACATTGTTCAATGAATAGGTGACTGAAAGGAGTTTGGCCCCAAGGCTCTTGACTTCCAATCCAGGCCACTTTTTTAGAAGTATCTAAAAGTTTTTTGAGAAGTACTTGAACACGGGTTCCTAAACCCCAAATCATTAAGGTCCCTTGATTTGAGGGGAGGAGGGAATAAGATTTAAGTAAAAATAAATCTTGAAATGACAAAAAATAACCATTTTTACTACCTAAGTATTTCTAGATGAGAGATTTAATGATCAGAAAAAGAAGGTAAGAGAGGTGATGGTTAGTGACCCCTTTGCTCTGGAGTCAGTCAATCTGGCATAAACATTAGAAGGGTTTGACATCTTTCCAGAAATTTATTCAGGACATGATAGGGACATTTTGAGAATTTTTCATCTAACAACCACTATCCTCTTTCCTGATCCATATGAGGACAGATAACACCTTTATCGCCTTGGAAAGTATTTTGGAGAAAAACCTAAGGTCACAAATATTACCATCACCAATATGGTTTTTGAAGGGGGATGATCAATACAAATGGGAAAAAGACCCTTATGTACAAATATATTTATAGCAGTTCTTTTTTTGCTGGTAAGGAACTGGAAATCAAGGGGATGCCCATCAATTGGAGAACAGCTAAACAAGTTGTGGTATATGAATGTAAGGAAATACTATTTTGTTGTAAAAAATGAGAAGCAGATGGACTTCATAATAATATGGAGAGATTTATATAAACTGACGCTGAGTGAGGAGAGCAGAAGCAGGAGAATAGAACTTTGTATACTATTACAGATACTTTGTATCTGTGATGACTAACTTTGATAGACTGGGCTCTTCTCAGCAATGCAAGGTTATAAAACAACTCCAGAGGACTCATAATGGAAAGGGATATCCACATCCAGAGAAAGAACTACAGAGTCTGAACGCAGATTGAAGCAAACTACCTGCTCTCTCTCTTTTTTGTTTTGTTTCATTCCTTCTTTCTTGTGGTTCACCCCATGGGTAAATTATACACACACACACACACACACACACACACACACACACACACAAATAAACCCACATACATATATATGCTTATATATGTATATGTACACATATACATATGTATAATTCTTCTTTAGAACTTGAGTAATGTTTAATGTGAAGGTATTTGTAGAACCTATATTGGATTGCATACAGCCATGGTGGTAAGGGGGGAGTAAAAGGAGGGGAGAAAATTTGGAACTCAAGGGATTGTGGAACTGAATGCTATAAACTAAAAGTAAATAAATAAATTAAAAAAAAGATTATACAGGGATTTATCTTCCTCAACTTAAAATAAAAGGAAGTGGAATGATCAGAAGAAAGTGCAGATTTGAGAAGTAAATGTCTAGATGAGAAGATAACAGCTGAGAAGAGGATTTAGATTTTTAGAGCACAGCTTAGTAATAAGCTGTTCAGCTCTTGGCAATGTAGCATAGAAACAAGTCTACAAAATATTGTCCTGTAGCTTTATGACTAATCAAGAAGGATTTAAGGATAACAGAGAGGTGGGGTGAGAAAATATCTTCCAACCTTTGAAAGCTTTTTCCACAAAGCTGAGAACAAATCTTGTGGGGAGAAAATTGAATTTTAACAGAACTGATAACACACTTTTCCCCTTTTTGAGTAAACTAATTGACTAGTCTTTAAATTGGAACTAGTTGATGCAAAAAGAAGCAAATTTTAGCCAGAGAAGAATATAAGCCACACACAAGATACACCTAACTCCCCCTTCCCCCAACACACACACTCATGGATCCATGCACACATGCATGCAAACACAAAAGCATGCAGAAATAGAGGAAAAAAGAACTCAAAAATTTGAGGGTTTTTTTGGTAAGTTGTAGGGGATATGGAGAGTGCAAATGCTTTAATCATTACTAGTGCACAAACTTAGAACAGATTTACTCTTCCAATAGAATTTGATGGCACAGAAAACTAACTTAACCATTAAAAGAAAGCCTGTGAATACTAATTGGATTATCTTTGTCCCTAAAGCAAAAAACGTGGCAAAATTGATTTAGAAGCAGGAAAAACAACGGGACACAATATGAAATGAACATACTTTAAATGGAAAGGATTAAATTCAAAACAGGTCTGGAGCAGAATTAATTACCTTACATCTAAGCCCCACCAAGCTGTAGTGTTCATCATTATCTCACACAAGGAAACAACAAACATAGATACAGTAGAGTCAAGGAACAATAGCTGTTCTGTGACTTCCAAATGCCTCCTCTGGACATAAGTAAATCTAACGAAAAAACAACTAAGAAAGTATTTAAAGTTTTAATGCAATGTTGGAAAAAACACTATGTGCTTTTGCTTATTTCATTTAAATCCAATTCACTTCAAAGTCATAGTTTCACCTTCCTGATGTCATGGTCTTTTTTTAGAATGAAGGACAAACAACAAAATTTTTAAATAGCGATACATACTTGTGTGTTGTTTTGTTCAGTCATTTTTCAGTCAACTATGACTTTTTTGTGACCTCATTGTGATTTTGTTGATAAAGATGTTAGAATGGTTTGCCATTTCCTTCTCCAGTTCTTTTTATGTATGAAGAAACTGCGGCAAACAGGGTTACGTGATTTACCTAGCATCAAATAGCTCCTAAGTGCTCAGTTCAGTTTTGAACTCACAGAGAAGTCATCCTGATTGCAGACTCAGTGTTCTAACTATTGTACAACCTAGTGCCCATATGTGTGTGTGTGTTTGTCAGAATCTTTATATTTTACTATTTAATTGTGTTTAGATTTGGCTGTTTCCTAGAATTTTATTTTATTATTTTATTTGAATTTTGTTTTCAATTTTATTTTTAATACCTTGAAAATTTCTACTTTTTTAAAAAGGGAGGGATTTGAATTTTTTATTATTTATAAAAATTATATTATTTTTCTCTTTCTTTTGCTGATTTTTTTCAGATATACACATAATCCCTAAGGAATGTCTATCTTCAATTTTTTTTTATTTTACAAACATATGTACATACATGTATGATATACATATATTTACATCAAATACATTGATTTTAGTGATTTGCTCTTATATAAAATTTTTAATCATTTTTGGCATGTGCAACCCTTTGTGATCCAATTTGAGGTTTTCTTGGAAAAGATATTAGAATGATTTCCCATTTTCTTCTCCAGTTATGAGAGAGAGACAGACAGAGAGACCCAGATAATGATGTATGAAATATATCATTATATAAGACATTATTTAATATTTGCCCATTTAAAAATATCCATTACTTGTACTCCCTAATCTTTCAAACTTTTTTTTATTTGATCTATGCAGATTGTAGTTAAATTCCCTATCTTTCTGTATTTAAATGTTTTAATCATTTTTGTGTAATCATACCATACGACATAGAAAAAGATACCTTGCATAAGAATCTCAATTAAAAATCAACAAAACTAGACTACAGAGAATTATGAAAGAAAAAAAAAGCAAGGAAGTGGAAACATTGATTGCAGATGATCTTCACAAGGAGTTTAGTCATGAAAAGATTGTCATAGAGTGTTAATTAGAGGAACTCAACAAATCAAGTGAGGGAATTTGAGGATAGTTGAAACATGGGTGTATTTGTAGGCATCAGTAAAGCAGCCAAGAAAGAGTTTGAGGATTAATGAGAGAAATGACAGAGGGACAATCAGCTGGAGACAATGACATGAAATTGGATCACTAGTACACTAGTACACGAAGAGCATTTGCCATGATAAATTTGAGACAGCGGTGAAAAAGGTAATGGTGAGGGGAGATATCTGAGTGATCTTAAATGAAGAGGGAAAAAGAGGAAATGTTCAGCAAACATAGGAAAATTTCTCAGTGAATTCTCAGCAACTCTCTCAGCTAAGACGTAGGAGGAAAGGGAACAATTTAAGGGGTTAAGGAAGAATAGATGGGTTTTCAAAATGCACTAAGACGAGTGATATTGTAATTTAGTTAAGGAGCTGTAAAATAATTGTCCTACTGCAAGTGAAGGCCCATTTGAGTTGATGCAACATAAATTTCCAGTGGACCTAGGGAGCACATAACTTTATGATTTTGTTTTTTATGATTTCATTTTGAACAGGATTGAAGGGATCAGAGGGTGGAAAAATCCAAAGTTTAGGTTTAGGAGAACAAAATCAGTGATTACATAAAGGAAGTAACTCCAGAGAAAAGGATAGTACAGAGCTAATTTAGTTTACTCATGAGTCAAGAGGGGGAAGAGAAAGAGAATGTACCAATTGTATGGTTGATATCGTGAGGGGTAGAAGATTTAGAGGTCCTGATGAGAATGAAGAAATGTGTTAGAGGTTGCATTGTAAAGGTAAGAGTAGAATAACCTCAGATAATTATCAGAAAAGAATTTATTGGAGTACATGGACATGGAATTACAGCACTTAAACTTGAATCTAAACTTGGAAAACTTGGGTGATAATGAGATCAAAGATAAGAATATTTCAATGGATAACTGAGGTGAGGTGAAGTACTGGGTCATGGAAAATTAGCAAATTGAATAATTGGCAGGTAAAGTTTTTTGAGGAAGTAGCTTTGTATATTTATATATGTATGTGTATATAGATAGGTTTATATTTAGATAGATACACACATACATGTATCTGCATATGTGTTTGTATGTATTTAAGTCCTTTAATATGAAGTCAAGTTGAGTTAGAACTGAGAATAAGAAACAAAAACAAAAACTGAGCCAAGCACTGAAGTGATTAAGACAATCAAAATAAAAGGAAGAAGTCTTTAATTCAGCTAATGGAGGTATCTTTTTGTTCACTTTTGATGAGGTGGAAAAGAGAATCATTGGAAGGTGTTATTGAGGAGAACTTGAGTTATTTTAGGAAGAAAGTAATTTCTCAAGGTAATCTAAACTTTTGAGTTACCATTACTCTTCTTGATGCATCAAAGATGATGACTAAACTTTGACCTGAACTTTATAATTATCTTTTATTTTATTGTTTGTTTTTTTTTTTCAGGGAAGAAGGAATAGTACAGATTGTGAATTTGCATAAAGTAAAGATTGTGAATTTTTCTTTTTTCACCAAAGGTTTTCCAAGGTATGGAAGAAGCATTTCCACCTCTCCCCACTCTTTCTCTGTCTGTCTCTCTCTGTGTCTCTCTATGGCTGTCTGTCTCTCTTGCAATAAATGAAGATTCAAGAACTGTGAACCCAGGTCTCCATTCCTCCTTGAGACATGAGTTAAAAAAGTGTGTCTAATTGCTTTTACTTGTAGATACATATGCATTGTATAATCATATGCATACATGTTGTAAGAATACACATAGATGTATGCAAAATAGATGAGAATCTGTATATGTGCATGTTTATATAAATACCGATGAAAATCGTTAGTTATCTGCCACATATATACATAGGTGCAACTGATGAATTTTCATAAAAAAATACTAAATAAAGCATATGTAAGCAAACAGAACAATATATTTTAAAATTACACATGAAGATTGGTTTTATTCTTTATTGTTTGATTTATTTTGTTTTCAACATTCATTTACATTAGATTTTGAGTTCCAAATTTTCTCACCATCTCTCCCCTCCCCCTCCCCAAGATGTCATGTATTCTGATCACCCCTTTCCCCAGTCTGTCCTCCATCTATCTCCTCCCTCCTCTTCTCCCCCCACCTTACTTTCTTCTAAGGTAAGATATATTTCTATACTATGTCGCCTATATATCTTATTTCCTAGTTGAATGAAAAAATGATTTTTAACATTTGTTTTGTTTTTAATTTTGAGTTCCAAATTCTCTCCCTTCTTCCCTACCCACCTACCCCCATTGAGAAGGCAAGCAATTCAATAAAGGTTATACATGTATAATTATGCAAAACACTTCCATAATAGTCATGTTGTGAAAGACTAACCATATTTCCTTCCATCCTAAGCCACCCTCACTTATTCTATTTTCTCCTTTGATCCTGTCCTTTTCAAAAGTGTTTGCTTCTGTTTACCTCTTCCCCTAATCTGCCCCTCCCTTCTATCACCATCCCCTCTCTTATCTCCTTTCCGACTTATTTTTCTATAAGGTAATATACCCAATTGAATGCACATGTTATTCCCTCCTTAAGCCAAATCTAATGAGAATACAGTTAGCTCATTGCCTCTCACCTACCCCCGCTTCTCCTTGATTGTGAACTTTTTCTTGCCTCTTTTATATGAGATAATTTGCCACATTCTATCTCTCTGTTTCTTCTTATCCCAGTATATTCCTCTCTCGCCCCTAAATTTTATTTTTTAGATATCATTCCTTCATATTCAATTGACCCTGTGCCCTCTGTCTGTCTGTCTGTCGATCTATCTATCTATCTATCTATCTATCTATCTATCTATCTATCTATCTATCTATTCCCTCCAATTACACTAATGCTGAGAAAGGCCTCATGGTTTACAAATATCAGCTTTCCATATAGGAATGTAAACAGTTCAACTTTATTAAGTGCCTTGTTATTTGTCTTTTCTCTTTACCTTTTCATGCTTCTTTTGATTCTTATATTTGAAAGTCAAAATTTCTGTTCAGCTCTGTTCTTTTCGACATGAATGCTTGGAAGTCCTCTATTTCTTTGAATATCCTTATTTTCCCCTAAAATATTATAATCAGTTTGGTTGGGTAGGTGAATCATGGTTTTGATCCCAGGTCCTTTTGACATTAGGAATATCATATTCCAAGTCCTTTCATCCCTTAATGTAGAAACTTCTAGATCTTGTGTCTTCCTGGTTGTATTTTCACAATATGCAAATTCTTTCTTCCTGCTTGCAATATTTTCTCCTTGATCTAAGAACTCTGGAATTTGATTACAATATGCCAAGGAGTTTTCCTTTTGGGATCTCTTTCAAGAGATGATCTTGATTCTTTCATTTACTATTTTACCCTCTGATTCTAGAATATCAGGGCACTTTTCCTTGATAATTTCTTGAAAGATGGTGTCTAGGTTTTTTTGTTTCTTTTTATCATGACTTTGAGGTCATCCAAGAAATTTGTAATGATCTCTCCTAGATCTATTTTCCAGGTCAGTGGCTTTTCCCATGAAATATTATATAATGATGTCTACTTTTTTTCATTCTTTTTATTCTGTTTTAAAATTTCTTGATTTCTCATAAAGTCATTAGCTTCTATTTGCTCCAATCTAATTTTTATTTAATTATTTTCTTCAGTGTGCTTTTGGAGCTCATTTTCCATTTGTCCAATTATACTTTTTAAGGCTTTCCTCTCCTTCATTGGCTTTTTGGACTTCTTTTGCCATTTGGGGTGATCTGTTTTTTAAGGTGTTATTTTCTTCAGTATTTTGGGGGTCTCCATTTGCAAGCTGTTGACTCATTTTTACTGATTTTCTTACATCACTCTCATTTCCCCTCACATTTTTTCCTTTGCTTCTCTTACTTTATTTTTGAAATCCTTTTTGAGCTTGTTTATTGCCTATGAGCAATTCCTATTTTTCTTGAAGGCTTTGGATATAGGAGCTTTGACTTCCTTGTTTTCTTCTGGTTATTTGTTTTGATCTACTTTGTCACCAAAGTAAGTTTCTATATTCTGAGGTTTTTTTTTTCATGTTGTTTGCTCATCTTCCCAGTCAAATACTTGACATTCTCCCTTTTTGTCAAGTTAGGTCTCTACTTCCAGTGGTGGTGGTTGTGGGCATGGGTATACTGTCCCAGGTTTCAGTGGTTTTGTGAAGCTGATTCGGAGATGATTCTAAGGACCTACAAATTTTCAACTATTCCAAGGTTGTATGGTCAAAGGAGAGGTGTTTAATCCTTTCCTGGACTATGCTCTGATCCATCAGTGATCACAAGTTCTCTTTTCTGCCTTGGAACTGTGACAAGGATTCCCTCTCTACCACTGCCACAAGCTCCACCACACCAGTACTCCTTCTCATCACTGACAGCTACCCAAGTTTGTGACACATATCCAAGCAGGGCAAAGCAAGAAAATCCTGCCTCAGTGCCAGCAAGGAGATCCCTGTGATCCCCCTCTGTTCAGCCAATCAGTCCTTTGCTCTCTGTGGGCCAGGAGCTCTGAAAGCAGTTGCCCCATTGCTGGGATTGGACTGTGCTCCTCTTTCCCCCAGGTGCCACAGAGTTTTCCCTCTGTTCTTCTTTGCTGTCTTTGTCATTGGAGGGGGGTGTATGCAAAGTCTGGAAACTGCCACAACTGCTATTGATTCAGTACCCTGAGGCCTGCTCTGTCCCTGTCTATGCTGGTGTGGCCAACACCAGAGTGTGCTCAGCAACCAGTCTGGTGCAACTGACCCTTCCTGTGGACCTTGCAGGTTGTCTTGGACTAGAGATTAGTTTCACTCCATCATTTTGTGGGTTCTGCAGCTCTAGAACTTTAGAGCCATTTTTACAAGTATTTGAAAAAGAATTTGCAGAGATCTCAAGTAAGTCCTTGCTTTTACTTTGCCATTTTGGTTCTATTCCCCCTAAGTTTGACTTTATTTCAATGATGGTTTAACTCTTTAAATATCAAAATGATTATGTTAAGACCAAAATAATGAAATTATTTGACTAAATAAGAACTAATTAAGTGGTGCATTACATAGAGGACTGGAACTTGAGTTTGGAAGACCTGAATTCAAATTCAGTTGCAGTTACTTGGTAGCTAAGTGATATTGGGTAAATCAGTTAACCTTTATCTGCTTCAGTTTCATCAATTCAAAAATTATGGCACCTACTTCCTTGTGTATTTTTGTGAGGATAAAAATAAGATAGTGATGAAGCATTTATATATCTCAGTATATTGTTCAAAGATCTCACATAATTTTCATTAATGTTTATAGGTACTTTATTTTAAGAGCCATTAAGCCAAGTTTTACTCACCTAGATCAAAAGTGTGTGTTTGTCTGTGTGTGTATGTGTTTGTGTGTGTATGTTTGTGTTTGTGTGTGTTTAATATCCGTTAGGTGGGACATTGCATTATTCATTTCTTGATTATTTACATGATGTGAAAAATGAGGTCACTTTGTAATATCACCTGAAAATCAGATATTTTTTCTACTAATATCCTCACTGAGGAAATTACTGATGCTTATATAAATAATTATTACTTATAGAGTCATACACACAAACATAGTATATGATAAAGTCACTAATAGGTATTTGTTAATGCTTTCTTGTTTAATGTTGTTTTTGGTATGAACAAGTTCTGAGGAATTTTTCCATCATTTGGTTTCCTCCTGCCCCATGTTCCTTTTTAATTTTCCCCTTCAACATTGTATTGACTCCAGCACAGATCTCCTTTACACATATTTTTCTAATACAAAAGTTCTTCCCTTTCTTGAATATTTTTAGTGTCAAGTCAAGTTTCTTTGTAAGTCCTTCTCAAATTGTTATATTTTACTCTAAGCATTATATCTCTCTTCTTCATGATGAAAGGAGAGTAATATAAAAATTTACATATTGTTTAAATCTGTTGTAATTTCCTCCAGAGCATAAGCGCCTGGTAGGTAGGGAATTCCAATGTAATTAATTAATTGATTAACTTGTTTATTCATTAATTTATTTGTTCATTCATAGATTTATCTATCTACCTATCTACCTATCTATTTATATCTTTGGTGCTTAGTACACTCCCTTCCTGCAGAAGTAATACATGGTAATAAATAATAAAGAAATATATGATAGATAGTAAAGAAATAAGAGATAGAAAAAGAAAATTTAGTTGAATTGTGTGGAATTATTTTCCTTCCAGATTTATCTTGAAATACCCTCTAGATATCTTGCTTCCAATGGCTTTTTTTTC
>NW_027185759.1:24266931-24286319 GCF_028583685.1 Petaurus breviceps papuanus
TACTTTATTTCATCTGGGCCTGAATTGATCTTAAACTATGTAAACTTTCTGGTTCTGAATCATGATCAAATCCATTATGTCATTGTTACTCATATTGTACAAACCATATAACTCCATGTATTATTCCTGTACTTTTAAAACAAACACACAGACATACACACATGCATATATATACATACATGCATATGTATCTATAATATATTTATGGTATATACAATCTATCTGTCTATCCATCCATCTATCCATCCATCCATCCATCCTTCCATCCATCCATCTATCCATCATCTCTCTCTCTCTCTCTCTCTCTCTCTCTCTCTCTCTCTCTATCTATCTATCTATCTATCTATCTATCTATCTATCTATCTACCTATGTATCTCCCTGCTCACCACTTTCTTACATTTTTTTCCTTTGATTATAATGTAACTCCATCAGAAGGAACATGTACTGCCTTTCCTTTTGAACTGTACATAGTACTTGTTCAGTCATTAAGCTATGTCTGATTCTTTGTGACGCTAATTGGTGTTTTCTGGGCAAAGATGTTGCAGTGGTTTGCCATTTATTTCTCAACTTGATTAGGGCAACCAGAGGCTATGGAATTGCCTAGGGTCATACAGCTAGTGAGTGTCTGAGACCAGATTTGAACTGAGGTCTTCTTGAATCCTGGTGTAGTGCTCTGTTCACTTAGCAACCTATCTACGTATATGCTTAGAATAATGCGTCTAAAATATTTATAGCCTCATAAATTTAATAATTTCTAATTGTCATTAATTCATATTGTCTGATCCTATCAAAGAAGATGGGATTGCAGAGGTCTGTGAAATAGATTGATTACTTGTGCCTTTGATGGTTTTTTCAGTATTTGTGAGCAAAAAATTCAAATAGTACAAATTAGGTTAGACATTCTGCAGGCATCAAATTCCAAGAGGAGGACATTGGATTGGACTTGATTCTAGTAAGCTGCTGCACATTCTATTGCAATGAAGTTGCATGTCCTTGGTTTAATTTTAAGAACATTTGTCAGCTATATGCATTTTGATTGGGGCATCGTGTTCCTAGAGACCTGGAGACTACCTGATTTGTTTGTGTTGCGACCTGATCATTAGATGATAACCTGGATCAGGATGGTTTCAGAAGGAATGGTGACATCATTAACAAAAACTTGGAAACCAACAATAATGTAATTGGTAACTTACTGAATTTAGAGAAAAGAAAATGAAGCTCATATGATAATCAATGTAAGACAGGGAAAGAGTGCAGAGGGAATGGAAATTCCAGGGTCCCCCCAAAGTGTTGGTTAGGACCAGGACGATACTGATTGTATAAAAATAAGATTTAGATATAACAACATTTTCCCCCACGGGTATATGTTTTGATTATTTTTTAATGTGAGTTGCGTGAGGTAATGCATTTATTCATACATTAAAAAGAAAAGAAAAGATAAAAGTAAAGCCAAAAGCAAACCTTTAGCAGAAAATTTAAATATTAATTCACAAAACATGATTTTCTGATGCTCTCATTGCTTTTTAATTGGCATGTGAGTTTTCATTTTTTTTAGAAAAAAGCAATTTTCTCTTCCCTTCAATTTGAGGAAATGTCAGGTTTCCAATTCCCAGGGTTTTAACTTTAGCAATAATTAAGTCTCTGTCACATAATTGTTTCTTGGCATTTCTTTTCTGAGTCAGTAATGCAGAAGTTATACATGCAAATTATACCTTCTTAGGATGCAAGTGTAAGAAATCATATAACCCAAGCTCATCTAATGATGATGAGTGTGGATTGATGCCACGATGCTAAAATATCTGAGTCCTAGGTTACTTGAGTTTTGCTGGAATTCTTCCAGTTGAGCAGAACTGAAGTGCAAGCTGGTTTCCTGAAATAGTTTTTTTTTTTTTAAATCACTCAATCAGAAGATACTTTCTAAATGTATACTATCTGAAAAATACTTTGCAATGTGATTGGGAGATCTTCAGGTATTCAAATGTAACATTGTCCATTTTTATTCAAAATATGGGATACTAAGAAAAAAATCATAAATATAGTAGCATAAATGGATTTGTATCCCTCTCATTGATTCACACACACACGTGTCTATACAAATAGACACATTAGAATCACACACATATATTTTGTTGTAGTTCAATCATTTCAGTCATGTCTGACTCTTTGTGACTGCATGTGGTGTTTTCTTTGCAAAGATAATAGAGTGGTTTGCCATTTGCTTTTCCAGTTCATTTTACAAATGAGGAACCTGAGGCAAACAGGGTTAAGTGACTTATTCCCAGGCACACAGCTATAAGTGTCGGTGACTTGATTTGAACTCACAAAAATGAGCCTTCCTGATTCCAGACCTTCAACTGCACCATCTAGCTACCCTTACATGTATATTTATATAAACATGAAAAGTAATGGTATATATCATATCAAAGTGCAATACTATATAAACTTTATCATATACTTTCAACATCAAATACACCATCCATACACATCAAATAAATACACTCATATATCATATTGCACATGCATATATGCTAACTAAAATGAACATATTTCTTTTTTAATCTCTTCATTTCATTTTACTTTTTTATAGTCACAATTTTCATTTTCATAAAATTTTGAGTTCCATTCATTTTCCCTCCATCTCTTCTCTTTTCCCTCTCCAAGATGGCAAGCAATCTGATATAGGTTGTACATGCGTAATCATGGAAACATATTTCCACATTAGTCATGTTGTGAAAGAAGAGATAGAACAAAAGGGAAAAGCCACAAAACAAAGCAAAACAAAAAGTGAATAAAATATGCTTTGATATGTGTTCAGACTCAATAGTACTTTGTCTGAATGTGGTTAGAATTTTCTGTCGTGAGGCTTTGGGGATACTCAGATTATCGTATTGCTGAGAAGAATTAAGTCAATCACGTTGATGATACCACAGTGTTACTTTTACTATGCACAATGTTCTGTTTCTGATCACTTAACTTATCATCAATTGATGTAAGAATTTCCAGGTTTTTCTAAAATATACCAGCTCATCACCGCTTAGAGAATAATAACATTCTATTATACTTATATACTACAACTTATTCAGCCATTCCCCAACTAATGAATATGCCCTCAGTTTCCAATTCTTTGCCACCACAAAAAGAACTGCTATAAATATTTTTGTACATGTGGGTCCTTTTCCATTTTTTCTGCTCTCTTTGGGATTCAAACCTAGAAGTTATATTGCTAGGACAAAGGGCATACACAATGTTATAGTGCCTTGGACATAGTTCCAAATTGCTCTCCAGAATGTTTGGATCAGTTCACAATTCCACCAACAATGCATTACTATCCCACTACCTCCACATCTTCTCCAACATTTATCATTTTCTCATTATGTCATGTTAGACAATCTGATAGGTCTGAGATGGTACCTTATAGTTGCTTTAATTTGCATTTCTCTAATCAATAGTGATTTAGAGCATTTATATGATTATAGATAGTTTTGATTTCTCTATCTGAAAACTAACTGTTCATATCCTTTCACCATTTGTCCATTGGGGGATGATTTGTATTCTTATAAATTTGACTCATTTACCTTTTTATTTGAGAAAGGACATTTTATAAGAAACACTTGCTGTAAAAAAAAATGGTTCCAATCTTTCTGCTTTCCTTTTTAAATTTGGTTGTATTTTTTTGTGCAAAAATTTTCAATTCAACACAATCAAAATGATCCATTTTGCATTCATAGTGTTCTCTAATTCTTGTTAGGTATAAATTCTTCCCTTTCCCAATGATCTGACAAAAAATAAAACAAAACAAAACACTCTTACTTGCTCTCTAATGTCCTTAGGGTATCACCCTTCAAATCTAAATCACATACACATTTTGACCTTATATTGACATAGAGCAGGAGATGTTGGTCTGTACCTAGTTTCTGCTATACTGTTTTCCCTCTTTCCTGGAACTTTTTGTTTTATCCCAGTTCTTAGCCCAGAAGGTAGAGTTTTTGTGTTTATCTAACAGTTGATTAATATAGTCATTGACTATTGTGTCTTGTGTACCTGCCCTATTTGACTGATTCGTCAGTCTTTTTCTTAGCCAGTACCAAGTACTTTTGATGATTGCTGCTTTATAATAGAATTTTTGGTCTGATATGGCTAGGCCACCTTCCTTTGCATATTTTCCCCATTAATTCCTTTAATAATCTTGACCTTTTGTTCTTTCCAATAAATGTGATTTTTTTTCTAGCTTGATATAATATATTGGAATTTCTCTTTCTATCACTTGCTGCTGGGCTTTGTTGGTAATATATAGAAATGCTGATGTTATATGTGGGTTTATTTTATATACCGCAACTTTGGTAAAGTTGTTAACAATTTTTAAAAATTCAATTGATTTTCTAGGAGTATTTAAGTATACTGCCATATCATCTATAAAGTGTTCCTCCTCATTGTCTATTCTACTTTAAAATTTTCTTTTTTCTTCTCTTATTACTAAAGCTAGGGTATCTAGTATCAAACTGAAAAACAGTGGTGATGATGGGCATCCTTGTTTCACTCCTGATCTTATTGAGAACACCTCTAGTTTATGCCCTTTACAGATAATGCTTGCTGATATTTTTACCTAGATACTACTTATTATATTAAATATAGCTCCATTTATTCATATGTTCTCTAGTATTTTCATGGGAATGGGTGCTGTATTTTGTCAACAACATTTTCTGCATCTATTAAGATAATTATATGGTATCTGTTGCCTTTATTATCAATATGGTCAGTTATGCTAATAGTTTTCCTAATATTCCTACATTCCTGGTATAAATCCCACTGGTTATACCATGTTTTCCTAATGATAAATTACTGTAATCTCCTTGCTAACATTTTGTTTAATTATTTTTTTGCATCAATATTAATTAGGAAAATTGGTTTATAAATTTCTTTCTCTGTTTTGGCTCTTCCTTCCTTAGTTAACAGTACCATATTTGTGTCATATAAGGAATTTGGTAGGATTCTTTCTTGTCCTCTTTTTTCAAATACTTTATACAGCACTGGGATTAATTTTTCTTTACATGTTTTGAAGAATTCACATAGCTTCTAGAGAGGAGAAATCGTGGGTGTGATATAGATATGTTTTTGTACAGGTGCAAAGAAAGCAAATGTTAGGTAACCACTGTTATTGTAAAAAAAATTGGAGGTCAAGCACATTGCTATGAGTGGGAGGATATAGTGCTTGACAAAGATGGCTTAAGAACAGGCATGGTTTACAAAAACAACAACAAAATGCCACAGGAAATAGTTAATTAAAGAAGAAAATTAAAAGAAAAAAGGTCTGACATGAAGTGATGTGCGTATTCTGCTGCTTTTGTTAAATGAAGAATGGCTTGAGATCAAGAGAAGGACCTAGGTGGGTCAGTGACATAACTCAGGGTTTGCTTGGCTACATTGTCTTCTAGCTTTTGGCTGGGCATTGCCCAGAGGATCCTGCTCTGTGTGAGTTCTCAAGAAAAGTAAATCCCTTGTCCTCATCCTATTGATTGAGTAGTTCAGCACACTAGGGGCACAGAAAAAAGAAACATACAATGGAATTGACTATGATGAATCTGTCCTGCAAGGTCAGTGCAAACTGTGTTCTTCATAGAACAATAGCATTCATCTGTCCTTTTCAGGTGTGTAAAGAAAAGCTGGTAACATAACAAACAGTATAAATCTCACATGGTAATTTAGATAGCTATATTTGGAGGATTTATGTCCATATTACATCAAGAGGGTATTATTAAAAATCATTCATTATCCCAGAAGAGCACAAAGGAAACATGAATGATGTGTACAATATATGCAGTGATGATGTTGTGACAGATGAATTCATTCCTTGAAAATAGAGCCCTGTAAAACACAGAATTGTAGAATCATAGATTGTCATGGCTAAAAGAAACTTCAGGAACATCTAATTCAGGTCATAGAATTGAAAGATAAATATAGTGAGGTACAGGGAGATGATCTAACTTGTAAGACAATCCTGGAGTGAGAGGGAAAAAAAAAAGTTTAGCTCTCTGATGATTTCTATCTGTATGACTTGGAGCAAGTCACTTAACTGAATTCCCTAGAGGATTTCTAATACATTCATCTCAGAAATTTTCCTTCAGTCATAATATGGGATACCTCTGCCATGAATGATGAAGGGAACTTTTTATGGAAGAAAATTAAATACTTGTAATAATTATGCAGAAATCATTTGGGGAGAGAGACAGATAGACAGACAGACAGAAAGAGACAGGGACAGAGAGAGACAGAGAGAAAGACAGATAAAGAAACAGAGAGACAGAGACAGTGACAGAGACAGAGACAGAGAGAGATAGAGACAGAGATACAGAGAGAGAGAAACAGATAGAGACAGGAAAGAAGGAGGAAGCAAGGATGGAAAGAAGGAAAAGAAACAATGCCACAATATCCCATCCTTGAGAGTTTTGTTTGAAGATATTTTAAACACAATTGTTTATTTTCTCTAAAGAAATTGCATTTTTAATGCCTGTGTATTACATGTGTTGTGATAGACAAGTCCAGTACTGACCTCTAAGCCTCAATTTCTTCATTGTTAAAATAAGCATTATAATAGATGTAGTGCCTATCATACAGTAGCAATTAGATTATTCAGTGGATAGAGTGCAGGTTCTAGAGTCAGGAAGTCCTCAGTTTTAATCTGTCCTCAGACAGTCACTAGTTGTGTGACTCTGGTCAAGTCACTTAACATCTCATCGCCTTAATCCACTGGAGAAGTAAATGGAAAACCACTTCAGTATATTTCTCAAGAAACTTCCCCCCAAGAAAAACAAACAAATCAGCAAACAAAAAATTAAATCAGCAAGAGTTTGATATAACTGAACAATAAACACCTATTATAAAGGGCTTTCATAAGGTTCATAATAGATTAATTCAGAAAGCACTTTTCAAAAAGCATGCCATTATTCTGATTTGCAGTTATGATTAGATTATAATAGATCTTCTATCTATGTGACTGCTTCCTCCTATCCACTCTTTTGAAATACAGTGTATATGTCTGAAGAGTTGTAGCAGCAAGCGCCCCAGCATACCCAGGGTGGCTGCCAACACAGGTTCTTATATCTGCTTTTCTAAAGGAAAGCAACTCAAAATGGGCTAACAATCTTGCTTTAATCAAACATATGTCATTTACCTAGTTCAGAGACAAAAGTTCAGCACCCTAAACTTCAGAGAATACAGACAAGTTACAAGCAGACAGAGAAACAGATCAGCATTTAGGCTTCCAGCTGTTTGACCATTATATCCATACCTAGTCAGTTACCAGAGAGGGAAACAAAAAATCTGGGTTTTGAAAGTTGGAGGGCTCAACAGCTGCCCAGAGTCTCGTTTGGTCAAATCACACAATTATTCTCAAAGTGGGCCCCAAAACTAAAGCTCACATTAGTGTATATATAGCCTTCTATTGAATCAGAGAATGCCACAGCCCTCTTGACCCCCTGCCAAATCACAAAGCAACAAGGTGTGGGCATTGCTGAAAAACAAAGCTCATGCCACAGGCTCCATGTGACCACATTCTGCCTATTAGGGGTCAGAGTATATTTTCAAATCAAGGAAGGTTTTCAGAGTCACTTAAGCCTATCAAAGGGCCTAGGGGCAGGGAAGATCTTCAGATTCCCATTCCCATAACATATGGCCCCAAGACCTTTCATGTCCCTTATATAGGCAATTTACATATGAATTAGCATTAACATCTCTTAAGTACAACATAATCCTCACGAAATAGAGACATCATATTTGCAAGATACATAAGGTGACTAGAGTGGATAGCCCCACTAGTTGCTATCTTCTCATCTTTCAAATCTCTAGTTCATGTACTCCCATAAATGCTCCATGTTTTTTTTTTTTGGGGGGGGAGGGATCACTTTTTGTTGACATTACAAATGCAATATTAGAACATATAGCCTGTCCAACATTCATTCCTTTCTCTGATTCCTGTACATGACCAACCCATCTTTTCTCATAATTTATTTCTTCATCATCATAGTTACTAATAGATCCCTTCATAAAAGATTTACTGTCTTGGTAATGAAGATCTTTCTTGGAAACAGAACTAATTCCAGAATAAGAGGCTGCAGGTTCAATTCCCACACCTGATAACATTTGTGTAGTTTGGTCAAGTCACTTGGTGTCTCTACATCTTAATTTTCTCATCCATAAAGACTCAAAAGTTTATGTTGTTCCATTCACCTTGAGATCTGCTAACCTCTGAATATTTGAACATAAAGATTGTTTTTTCCTAGGTTGTGAAACTTATCTTAGCATTGAATATTTTTTGGTAGTGATTCATCACTGGTGTGGTAACAAGTCACAAGACATCTTGCTGTCATAGCATATGGGTGGTTTTGGATTACAAAATAGTTAAATTCTGCCCTCTACATTTAATTGTTCTGTGATGCTGGGGAAGTCATTTGATATCTCTTAGTCTTGTTGCCCTCATCTGTAAAATGGGATGATGGTTCCTATTTTATAGGAGTGTTATTGAAATCTAATGAGACAACATATGCAAGGTTTTTTTTGTAAACTTTGAAGTGCTACATAAATGTTTGCTAGTATTATTAAATGTTCTCAAAAATATTTCTCAATATGATTTGAAAGAACATCTTTAATACTATTTGCAAACCTTATGTAGCACTTTCACATTTACAATATGTCATCTTGCACTCTTTTCTTTCTTTCACCCTATGCCCCAACTATATCCAATCAGTGGCCATGACTTCTTGCTTCTGTCAACAGCATTTCCCACATCTGTCCCCTTCTTTCTACTCACATAAGTATAAGCTTATATCCAGATCTCATCACTTCTCAGATGGATCATGCAGGGTCTTCTTAATTGGTCTCTCTGCTTCTATTTTCTCCCCTTGGCAATCCTTCCTCAATACAGTTACCAAATTATTATTCCAAAACACATGTAATGTCAGCTTTCTGCTCAGAATCTTCAGTGACCTTCCTATTCAATATGGAACAGAGGAGAGGGAAGAACTGGGGCAAGACTTAGGTCTTGAACTTCAGGAACTGGTGTTGCCAGTCAAATTAATAGTTTGGGATGGGGTTCAGATTCCTCCAACATGACCTATTTTCCAGTACCCTCACAATTTCTCTGGATTTGAGTCTTATTTAAGTTGTAGGTTCCTTAAGTTTTTCTTCTATCTGAGAGGAAAAATAACATCTGAGTTCATTGTATTTTCAATGTATTATTAAGATTTTCTCAATTCTACCCAATATGGTAGAGAGTGGTTGCTTTTAAGATTGACTATATTTCTAACTTCTAAGGTAGGTGTATTGGGAAGAAAGACATTTTTTTTTTTGAGAATTTCTTGTTCTCTGCAGAACAAATAGATTCATGGGGAAAAACAACCCTTCCCCCAACACATATAAACTCACTTACTTCTGCTAGCATGCTTCAGATATATAAACTGTATTTCAAAAGAGAAATTAATTTGGAGGTAATGAGTATATTTGATGGTGATGAGGCTTTGAGTCCTACATACCTTAAAAAGGTAAGCGTGATAAGTGAATTTATGTTCTAATTAAATTTAGATAATATAATGTAAAAGTACAGTTCAGTCATCCATAGGCTTAAATATATTATTTTTACTCACTTAGTCTCTAATTTATTTTCCTTAGGCCTAATTTGAAAGAGGAAATTCATATTCTTTTTCACTGAAGGAAGTTAGTCCTAGTTAGTTTGGTGAATGGAGAGTGTAATTGAGACCACAAGGTGATATTATGCAAAGCTGAAGTGAAACATTAGATATACTTTTGTCAAAACCTTCACTTTATGGAAAAAAAATACCAAGTTCAAGTAACAAAATCAACAAAATATAAGATGAAAATGAGGTAATGGTAACAACAACTGGCATATATGTAACATTTGAAAGGTTTCAAAAACAAATGGTCCTTAATGTGGTGCTCACAATTTTACTGCAATATATATCTTCAAATATTATCCTGTCCCCTCATTTTATATAAGAGGAAACTGGGTTTCACAGTTTATGGAATCTCACCATAGTCCCATAGGTAATAACTATCAGAGCTATGTATCATACTGGGTGCCAAATCTACCAGCAGACATATAAGGAAATTCAGTAGTGGTTTTAAACAATAGTGATTAGGTAATAATATTGAAATGGAATTCATAGGGCAACTTGTAAACTTAAATTTAATATATAACTGAAGTTTCAACACCTATCAGTCAAGTCTAGAAGTAACGATATTTACTAGATCTACCTCCCGCTGTTTCTTTAGGCAAAGAATTCTGAAAACTTTAAAGCATCATATAAAGATGAATTTCAATAAGCAATAACTATGGGCATCTTCATCATCATCATAACTAAAATAAAAAATATATACATATCATTAAAGGAGTAGAGTGTAGCAAGATCAACAACTAAACTCAAAAAGTTTTAAATGTCATACAACATTGGCAACAGACTTCAAATTTGGCATTAGATGTAGAATGTGGGCACTAAAGTGTGTTTATTCTATAGATTTTGAAAATTTCTTATTCTTTAATCTTGAAAATGAAGGGTTCCTTTTTCTATATGTAATTTTTCAAAGAAAAATATGGCAACTAACTTGGGACTACTTTTATTCCTTTGTCTTTATAACAGTCAACTGTCCATTCATTGGTTCGATATTCCTTATTTTTAAGATCAGTGCATATCTTCTCCTGAAAATAAACATAGGAGCACTTACATGCACAGGTGTAGAGAGCTCATCATTTTTTATATTTGTTCATTTTTCCCCTGTTCATTACTGTTTGAATCTGAATGAGTCACTTTTTTTATTACATTCCTCAGTAGAGCTAGGGGTAGTGTTTGGAGAAATACACAAAAAATAAATAAACAAGCAAATAATCCTGGTTAGACAAGATCCAAGAAAAGCACAACAATGTTACATGATAATGCTGAGTCTGGGATCAGTCTCATAGCATCTAGTAAATGATGACCTTAATAATTACATGAAATTTAATATTTTAGAGGGTTAGATGTTTTTTTTCAATGAGTTTCCCACCCACACCAATCGGAATCTTCTCCATTTTATGCCTTCTGTTGATACTTTTCAATAATTACAGAACACAAAAGCACATGCATATATAAATATGCATATATTTGTGTGTATTTATATATGCATGCATATATAGTCACTGTAGCAGCAAGCACCCCAAGCATCCCCAGGGTCGCTGCCACCACAGGTTCTTAGTTCTACTTTGATAAAGGAAAGCAACTCAAAATGGGTTAACAAGCTTCCTTTAATCAGTCAGATATGCATTGTTTACCTAGTTCAGGGGAAAAAGGTCAGCACCCTGTAGCAGCAAGCACCCCAAGCATCCTCAGGGTTTGCTGCCAACACAGGTTCTTAGATCTGCTTTGATAAAGGAAAGCAACTCAAAATGGGTTAACAAGCTTACTTTAATCAGTCAAACATGTATCATTTACCTAGTTCAGGGGAAAGAGGTCAGCATCCAGAACTTCAGAATATACAGACAGAATTATCAAGACAGAAACAGATCAAGTAGACAGATTTCAAACTGTCCAGCCATTACATCCATTCCCAATCAACATCTGGGTTTCAACGCCGTGGGGCTCTGGACAATGGCTTCCCAGAATCCAGATGAAATCACAGAACACTTCTCAAAGTGAGCCCCAAAGCAAAGCCTCACATCAGGGCTTATATAGCCTTCTCCTGGCACAGAGAATGTAACAACCTTCTGGACCCCCTGGCCAATCAAGAAGTATCTACTGAAAAACAAGCCTCCCACCCTAGGCTCCAAGTGCACTTTAGCCTAGGGGCAGGGACGATCTTTAAATTTGCATTTCTATTACACACCCTGAACTTCAGAATATACAGACAGAATTACAAAGACAGAAACACATCAAGTACAAAGATTTCCAAACTGTCCAACCATTATATCCATACCAAATCAACATCTGGGGTTTCAAAGCTGGGGGAGGGGGGCCTCTGGACAACACCTTCCCATTGTTTCATCTGATCAAATCACAGAACACTTCTCAAAGTGAGTCGTAAAACAAAGCTACACATCAGGGCTTATATAGCCTTCTCCTGGCTCAGAGAATGTAACAACCTTATTGACTCACTGGCCAATAAAGAAGTATCTACTGAAAAACAAGCCTCCCCACCAGGCTCCAGGTGCACTTTAGCCTAGGGGCAGGGACGATCTTTAAATTTGCATTTCCATTACAGTCACATGGGCATAAAGATATGAATTTATATTTATATAAGCATATGCATAAGTGTATGTATGTACATGTCACTTGACAACCAACCTTCTTATCACAAGGCATTTTGAAATTAGTGAATAGTCTGAATTTTTACATCACTTTATATACATGAAAAATAAGTCTTTGATTTGCAGATATAAAGTATATCAGTCAACCTATTCCCAAAATTTTTAAATTTGGTAGCAAAAATTCTATATTTTATCTTTTGTAAAGATTTCAACAGCACAGAGTTATTGAAATGTTTCAATGAATGATTTTTATATAGGTTTAAGAAGAAATGTGAAATATATTTACATATCCCCTTTAAAAAGTGATTGTATGTGTGTATATTTGTATATGTGTATGTATTTGTATCTATATTGAATATATATGTATATGTTTATAAAAATCATAAGAATAGGAACAAATACATTTATTTATCTAGATGTGCTTAGAAATAAGCATTGATGAAGCATTTAGAGTTGGCAAAACATTTTATATTATTATATTTGAGCTTCTCATCAAGACATAAAAGTAGATACTACCATAATATTTATCATCTACAATTTTTAGATGAGGAAAGTGATGCTTCTGGAAACTATGCTTAGACCACTGTGATTTAGTAAGATGACATGTGTACCCAATTCTTCCTCACAATAAGACTAATTCCATATCCAATTATTTGGATTGCCTTTCTAGGTATAGATGATTAAATAACAGACAAAGCAAACTGACAATCTTTAAGTTGCAGTTGTAGACAGGAAATATAAGATCATTGTGAGGCATTGAAATGATTTTGTAAAGGTGGTATTTAGCATTGCAGATAAATTTATTATGGCACTTATCACTAAATAAACAGTATAAAAAGGATTCTTTTTAATATAAACTTTGCATTTTATTTTAAAATCATAATATATGGGGGAATTGCTAACATATCATATATCATTTCATATTATATTTAGCTTATAATGTTTACAAACATGGTAGTAGACTTATTCAAATAAAGTGATCATCATCATACTAGCAAATTGAACTTGGCTTGATGTCTATAAAATATCTGCTAGGGCAAAGTATACATACATACTTATGTTTATATGTATTAATTTTACTGATTTAATACATCACAATCATAACTGTTTCTAAGTAAATTTGATGTGATGGAACTCCACATACATGTTTGAATTGAACCAGTTTATGTATTCCTAAACTGAATTATCAAAGTTGTAATTTTTCTTCAATGCATGACTCAAATTTCCTCTTTTCTTTAAACTTTGCTTTCTTCCACAGGTGAAAGAATTTTCTATCTTTTCTGAACTCCTGGAATTCCTATTCTGCATCTGTTTCTTTCCTCATCTTTTACACTATAGTCACTACACTATTTTCATTTGTCAAAATTCTACCAAACTTTTAAAAGGCTGGTCAAGTATAATTTCTTCCATGAAGTCTTTCATGGGCTTGCTTGTCTTGGTCAGTCAATAATGATTCCCTCCTTAGACATGTTGTTTAATATCTTTTTTTGTTCCTTACTTATGCTCACACCTTATGCTGTCAATACTTCCCTTTATAGTGATTTGCTACTGTTTTATATCTCACATTATACTGAAAACTCCAGGAGGCAGGGGCAAGGTCTTTCATATTTTATCTTTTAATCACCACTGATGGCAAAATTCTGTGCTCTGTACTACAAGTCAGTAAGACAACAAGTATTTATGAAGCTTTCAATATGTAAGGAATTTTGTTATGTGTATATAATATGTATACAACCTCAAGGACCTTTTAACCCAAATGAGAGTCTACATTCGAATACATTTAATAAAAGTTTGTGATGAAAATATTTCTACTTCTATAATTGTGATTATATTTTGGGGGTGGGAGAAACTAGACCTTTCCTGTTATTGGCATAGAAATCTTCCAGTTGACAAAATCCATCCACCAAATTGTAGATAGTATGGAACAGTTATTGGAAAAAGCAATAGATTTAGAATCATAGTGCTTGCATCTGAACGTTTATAGGACATACATGACCTTGAACTTTTCACTTTGACTCTATGTTTCTCAAATTCTTCATCTGTAAAATATAAGCCCAAGTTCTCAAGAACCATGGATAAAAGCTACAACAACAGCAAAAAAAAAAAAAAAGAAGCAGAATACTTTAAATGAGACGAGAATAACAAAATCTAGATATCTATAGATATCTAGAGTATTTAAATGAGACGAGAATAACAAAATCTAGATATCTATAGATATCTAGAGTATTTAAATGAGACGAGAATAACAAGTATTTAAATGAGACGAGAATAACAAAATCTAGTTATCCATTTCATTAAGCAAGGTGCAAGGTACTAAAGAGATATAGCATAATAGTTTCAATGAGAATACACAGAAATCAATATTAAAAGAAAAAATATTAGCAATAATTTCTATGAGCACCTTTAGAAATTAGTGGTTTGTATATTGACTTCTGGCTTTAGTATTCATTAGGAGTGTTTAAAAGTGAAAAAAAAACTTTTGAAAGAATTGCATGAACCCAATTTAGAACCAATGCCAGTATTTCTCAATCCTCTGGAGCAGATGTCAAGCTTTTTCAGACTAAGTTGTTCTTTCCAGTTTGCAGGAGAAGAGTCATTAAGCTAGATTCATTTCTTTCTCTGCCAGTTTTCTGAGGGAGTCTTCTGAGGTTAATAGGTTCTTTTTCCTTAACACTATTTCTCAAGAACCATATTGCTTCTCTCTTTATTCCCTTGTGTTTCTATTATTTCCATATGTCAAGCTAATGGCACTCTCACAAACAAATTCATATGCCCAAGGATTTGAAAGAAGCATGAAAACTCTGCATTCCTTTTGAGTGTTCTAGGAATTTGTGTTTGTATTTAAAATTGGTGAATTGGTTGATAGGCACATGCTTGGTCAGTCAACAAGCATTTGCTAAGTAACTGTAGGATTTTAGGCCCTATTCTAGACATGAGGGCTGGGAAATAAAATCACAGAACCTTAGAGCTGGAAAGGACTTTGGGGGCTACCTATTCAAACTTGGACTTAAATCAAGTTCACTTCTACAGCAGATCCTTCAGCACTAGCTTGAAGATGTGTAGCAAGGGAATAAACTATTTCAAAAGAGCACATCCTATATTTTGATGGATTATGCTGACAAAATGGCTTCATACAACCTCTAGCCATAGGTCTTAGTTCTATAATCTGGGCTCAAACATGATAATTGTAATCCCTGTTCCAAAGAATAATCCTTCAAATCCTCCTCTTCTTCTTCCTCCTCCTCCTTTTTTTTCTCCTCCTCCTCCTTCTTCATTTTTCGTTGTGTTATTTTTTTCTTTAAGATTTATTCACCTTAAATGTTGACACTTCACTTTTTTCCATGTGTTTTTTTCCAGAGATCCCTGCCAGAGGCTCAGCAATCAAACCAATTATCAATTTTCTCTATAATTAAGATTATTGCACTTATGAAGCTGAAGTTTGAACCCAAGAGCAGGAATTTTCATTTATTTTCCTTTTAGAGTTTATTTTAGCAATAACTCTAGATTTAGGTCATCACAGATTGAAGACTTGAAGAAACCTTGTAGGAAAATAAGTCCAATTCCCCTCATGAAGAGGAAAATGAGGCACATGGAAATAAAGCCCTTTGAACAAGAATCCAGCTATTATTAAATGTCTAAGGCAGGGCTAAAGCAGGGTTCTTTCTGATGTCAATCTATTCCTTTCTCAATTCTGCCACCTCTAGTCCTCTCCTGAATTTGTTGTCTAATAGGTGAGGTATGGCTCTTAGCTTTTGTCATCTTTCATTATGACTATTTAAATTATCTTTACCCAAGATACTAATGTATATTTTAAAATGTGTTTATTTTCCCAGGTTCAAGTAAAGATCCCAGAAGAACTCCGCTATAGACTTTTTCTCATGTTATGATACCATTACTGACTATTCTTTGGTTTAGGTCATTCTGAATTGAACCAAGTGTACTGTACCTTGGCTCATGCTTTTGAAGTTATTTCAAAAATATAATCAGAGACTTGGTTAAATATTTCGCTAAAATCTATGTGAACTCTTTCCATAGCATTCTCTAATACACTGATCTAGGAACATGCAACACACACACATACACACACCAATCACATATGCATATACAGAAAAAAGTGAAATGTAATTAGTTTTTCATGACCTATTGTTGACAAAGCCATGGTGCAACTTTCTTCATCTTTATTTCCTTTTCTAGGTCAATCTTAGCAATGTACTTTTCACACATTCTAGAATTTTTCCAGGAATCAAATTCTAATTCCCTGAACTTTCACTGAAAAACTTTCTTTCTTTCTTTCTTCTCGAAATTAGGGCATTTTTCCTCTTTACTTCAATCCTGTGTTATCTCTCCCATAACTAATGAGAGCTGACATTTATACTGAAGAGGATTCAAAATATTGTCATAAGATTTCAAATCCACAGTCACTGTCAATCAAGAAGCACAAAATGATACCAAAAAATCCAGTAGGACAGGGGAAGGAACAAGGGGATTGGATATGAGGAAATATGTGTTCTAATTCCAGATACCTTATTTTCCAGGTTACCTGGGTCCCTTTACTGGGCTGATTTCCTCCCCCATAAAGTGAAGAAGTCCCCTATAATCTCTAAATTCTTATGATTCTCATCTGAATCTTCAAGCAATCATGGAAGCAATCATTAAAAACAAAAACCCTAAGGTTTTTTAGAGAAATTGAAAGGAAAAACAGGTATTTCTTGCTAATCCATCTGACTTTGAAATATGCACTGTTGATCATAATGGGCCCAATCCTTTTGTCTTTGTTTGAAAATATTATAAAGCTTTGCTGATTTGCATGAATAATCAGGAAACACATTGTTAATTTCCAAATTTTGCAGATTACATCTATGCAAGTAATTCAATAAAAGACTGAATGACATTGCATTAAAAATTCAAAAAAGATGTGAACCTAGGCCTCAGAATGTAATGTAATAATAGTGCGATAAATCTCTCTTTGATGATCACTTGTCAGTCCAAAAGTCACAACCTCACATGTAGGAAAGGAGTTAGTGGATAATTTGCACTCTTATCAAGTATACCTCTCATTCTGACTTCTTTATTTCTTGTTTCCTGAAGTTTAAGATATCAAGGTTATAGCTGCTATTATTTCTAAACTTTAAATGCCAGGTCATTGGTTCTATTTTAATAACTGGTTAAGGAGTGATAATGTTTCATGGTAATTTGCTCTCATGAAGACCACAAAGCATAATAAATTATGGATAGTTTTTTTCCTAATAAAATATGATAAAATAATTCTGCAAAATTGTATGTATGTATTTGTGTATGTATAAATGCACTGAAATATATAATCAGATGCATTCATACCTGTATGAATTTGTTAATATATGTATAGATACACAAATGCATAACATTATACATGCCACTATAGGAAATCATAGTAAAAATTGTGAGGAATTCTCAGCAGAGAAGTTCAAAATATGTGACAGGTACTTGTGTCTTATTGCATAGAAAAATCCATGAATGATTAGTAATTCAATGAAAGAAAAGCTTTTCTGAAGTATTTCCTACATATCAGTCACAGTGCTAACCAGGGGGAAAACAAAGAAAAGGGGGAAAAACACAGTTCCTCACTTCTAGAAGCTTACAATCTAATGGAGAATACAAAATTGTGGACATAGTAGATTTGTATCTGTACCCACAATTGACGCTCAGTTCATAAGCATTTATTAAGTGACTATTATGTGTACCAACACTATGCCAAGCACTAAGGAACAAAAAAAAAAAGGAAAAATAAACAGTTCCTGCCCTCAAGGAACTCATAATCTAATGGGAGAGGCAAGCAAACAAGTACTCACAAACATAAGTACATATACATTCATGTGTGTGTATTACACATATACGTATACATGCAATACAGAGTATAAATTAGAAATAATTACCAGAGAAAATGCACTAGATTTAAGAGCAATTGTTAAAAGCTTCCTGTTGAACATGGAACCTTACCTGTGTCTTGAAGGAAGCCATGGAAGTCAGGAGGTAGAAAGGAGGAGAAAAAACATTACAGGTATTGAGAATAACCACAGAAAATTCTGTGGAAGAACTAAGAGGTCATTGTCACTGGATTGAATAGTACTCGAGGGCTTCTATTGTGTAAGAGAACTGGGAGAGAAGGGTATGGGAGGGTTGCTTATTGATTTATTGACTTTGAATGTCAAATTTAGAATTTTGTATTTGAATTGGAGGTAATAGGGAGTCATTGCAATTTACTGAATACAGATATACTGTGGTGGTTTAGGAAAATCACTTGGATGATTGAATGGAGGGTAAACTGGAGTGAAGGAAAACTTTATGCGTCTACATCTATCTATTTACATATCTATATCTCTAAAAAGGATAAACATGGAAGCTGTTAGAATGATCCAAAAAGTTAGGAGGACCCAAGATGGTTGAGTAGAGGCAGAAGCTCACCTGAACTCTCCAAAACTACCTTCCAAAACTTTATAATTACTAATCACATCAAATTCTGGGTCAGCAGAGGCAACAAAAGATCTAGGGGAAACAATTTTCCAGTGCAAGACAACTAAAGAGGACAATAAAAAAATGTCTGTCATGCTAGGGTAGTGCAACCTGGAGTGCATCACAGGCTAGGCCACAGCAAGGCTTATGTCAAAGTTTTTCTTTATATGTATCGAGAAAATATAATTATTATTTTTTTAAAATATTTCTTAAGGAAGGTGTAGAGGAAGGAGTGAGAGAGAATTGGGAACTCAATTTTTTTTTTTCTTGGCCTAATCTTTAAGGTACTTTATTTAGTTATTTATTTACATTGTAGGACTTACATGCTTTTGAAATTTTTTTTTCATTTTTCAAATGCTTTATGTATTTCTGATTTTCATCATTAATTTCTACCAATTTTTAGTTACAAATTTTCTCCCCATTTTTCCCCTACCCACCACAGCAAAATAGCAGTCCCACAGGATATCCCCTCTTACAATCTGCTCTCTTCCATCTCTTCTCCCATACTTCTTTCGACTTTTCCCATAGGGCATGGTGGATCTCTCTGCCCCAGTGCCTATATATCTTCTTTCCCAATTACATGTAAAATATTATTAATTATAGTGTATATAT
>NW_027185759.1:24286419-24296418 GCF_028583685.1 Petaurus breviceps papuanus
CCCCTACCCACCACAGCAAAATAGCAGTCCCACAGGATATCCCCTCTTACAATCTGCTCTCTTCCATATCTTCTCCCATACTTCTTTCGACTTTTCCCATAGGGCATGGTGGATCTCTCTGCCCCAGTGCCTATATATCTTCTTTCCCAATTACATGTAAAATATTATTAATTATAGTGTATATATATATATATATATATATTTAAATATTTGATTTTAAAACTTTGAATGCCAGATTCATTCCTTTCCTCCCTTGTCACCCACCCCTACTGGAAAGATGAGCAGTTCAGTATAGGTTGTACATGTGGAGCTAATGCAAAACATTAACATAGAAGATATGTTGTAAAAAGACTGACTATATTTCCCTCCCTCCTATCCCTCCACCCACTTGTTCTATTCTCTACTTTGATCCCATGCCTTTTCAAAAGTGAGTGCTTCCAATGTCCCTCCACCCCAGCCTGCTCTCCTTTCCATCATCCCCCCTCTCATCCCCTTGCCCCCTACTCTCCAGTAGACTGAGATACCCTATTTAGTGTGTATGTCATTCCCTCCCTGAGCCAAATTCAATGAGAATGAAGTTGACCCATTCCCTTTTGCCTTCCTATTCTTCCCCTCCATTGTAACCATTTTTCCCTTGCCGCTTCTGTATGAGATAGTTTACCCCGTTCTGTCTCACCCCATCTCCTCTCATTATATTCTTCTCTCACCTCTTAATTTCACCTTTTAAGTATCATCCCTTCCTATTAACTTAGTCATGTGCTCTCTATCTATGTATACCTGTAAACATATATACACACATTCACATATGTATTCGTATGCCAATATACCCTCCAATATAGACATATATATATATATATATATATATATATATATTATTTTCTAATTCCTTCAACTATTTTCATACTGAGAATAGTTTCATCAGTTACAATTGTCATTTTTCCATGTAGGAATGTTAATAGTTCAACTTTGATAAGTTCCTTATGATTTCTTTTCCCTGTTTACCTTCTCAAGCTTCTCTTTCTTCTTGTATCTGAATGTCAAATTTCCTTTCAACTCTGTTTTTTTTTTTCATTAAGAATGCTTGTGGGGCAGCCAGGTAGCACAGCAAGTAAGAGCACCGGCTTCAGTGTTGGGATGACCTGGATCGAATCCCGGGATCAGTTATTCAGCACCACACCCAGAAATCACTGGCCACGTAACTTTGAGCAAGTTACTTAACCCCAATTGCTTTAAAAAAAAAAAAGAATGCTTGAAAGTCCTCTTTTCCACTGAATGACCATATTTTCCCCTGAAATATGATACTCAGTTTTGCTGGGTAAGTGATTCTTGGTTTTAATCACAGCTCCTCTGCCCTCCAGAATATCATATTCCAGGTCCTTCAATCCCTCAGTGTAGAAGCTGCCAGATACTGGGTTATCCTGATTTTGTTTCCACAATATTTAAATTGTTTCATACTGGCTGCTTGTACTATTCTCTCCTTGATCTGGGAATTCCGGAACCTGGCTATATTCCTAGGAGTTTTCTTTTAGGGATATTTTTCAGGAGGTGATCAGTGTATTCTTTCAACCTCTATTTTGCCTTCTGGTTTTAAAATATCAGGGCATTTTTCCTTGAGAATTTCTTGGAGCTGATTTCTAGGTTCTTTCTTTGATCATGGCTTTCAGGTAGTCCAATAATTTTTAAATTATCTCTCCTGGATTTATTTTGCAGGTCAGTGCTTTTTCCCATGAGATATTTCACATTGCCTTCTATTCTTTTATTTGTTTGGATATGTTTAACATCATCTTGATTTCTCATAAAGTCATTAGCTTCCCTTTGCTTCCTTCTAAATCTGAGGGAATGATTCTCCTCATTGAGCTTTTGAGCTTCTTTTTCCATCTGGCAAATTCATCTTTTTAAGGCATTCCTCTCCTCATTGCCTCTTTGAGCCTTTTTGCCAATTGATTTAATTTGTTTTTTAAGGTGTGATTTTCCTCAGACAGGCTGTTGATTCTCATTTCATAATTTTCTTGCATCATTCTCATTTCTCTTCCCAATTTTTCCTCCACTTCTCTTATATGCTTCTTAAGGTCCTCTATGGCCTGTAACCAGCTCATATTTTCCTTTGAAGCTTTTGGTGCAGGAGTTCTGACTTCACTGTCTTCCTCCTGTTCCATGCTTTGCTCCTTTTTGTCCCCAAAATAGGAGTCTAATTTTGGAATCTTCTGTTTGCTTTGTTTCCTTTGCGTGGTCATGTCACCCCTCAGTCACTTGACCCATGGACTTTTTTCCACAGTAGGACTCTGCCACAAAACAGGGGAGCTTTTGTCCCAAACACTGGGGTTTTCTCAGCTTCCAGAGGTATTATTTGGGTGCCCTCTCTGAAGCCTCTACATGCTCTGGCAAGCTAGACACACACCTCAGGACCTCCACCCTAGACTGCAATCCAGATCTAATCAGGTTAAAGCAAGAGCGATTACCCCTCAGACTGGTGCTTGCACCCCTACACTCTGCAGGCCAAGAGCTGAAGCTGCCATGTGGCACTGTCAGTGCTGGGCATCTCAGCCGCTTCTCATCCTGGGGGTAGAAGCCAATACACTCTCACCTACTGGTCCCAAAATCCACACTGCATGGACCTCTCACTTTATCCTTCTCATCTATGTGTTGATAAATCTGGAACCGGCCACAGCTGCTGGTGATCTGGAGTCCCTTCATCTGGCACCTGGTCAGACCCACCCTGGGGCTAAAGCCTCTGGCTCAGGAGGACCTAGGCTTGACTCCCAAATTGCTGTGCTGGCCAATTCCTGCTGGCTTGCTGGAGCTGTCCTCAGCCGGAGGTTAGCTTCTCTGTGTCATTTTGTGGGTTCTACAGCTCCTCCAAAGTTTGTTCAAAGTACCCTTTTTACATGGATTGGGGAAGGTGGAAGCTGAAGCCACAGCAGAGGTCCTGCTTCTACTCTGCCATCTTGACTCCTCCCCTCAAAAAAATTTTTTTAAATGTTAAACATTTACATGCAAAAAAAAAATACAATGAGATACAAAGTTCATCAAAATAAATAATAAATTAAAAAACAAAAATGGTGAAAGGTGATTTCTGACCTAGCTGGTAGAGCAAAGAATACCAAGCAATAGTACCAAGGAAAGGTGGTAAAGGAGCTGATGGTTGTCTCTGGCCCTCAGCATCCAGATTTCTTAATCTTTCTCAGTCACATACTGTGTGTCCCCCAAACTCTCTGCCCATTTTTGTTGTTATTGTTTCTTTTTTTCCAAATTTGGGCCAAACAATTGGTCAGCTCTGATATATCCACCCCCCATCCCTAAGTAGCTTTTAAAATATATATAATTTTAAAATTGCGTTTTATGTTTTATTTATCTAGACTGTAATTTTCTTGTATAAGGTCACATTCATTTCTATTGTGAGCTAGTACCAGACTAGAATCAGGAACTGAAGGATTTTCTGAAGAAAGAACTCACATTTGAAATTCATTTATCAGGGCATACAAGCATTAAATAACTATTTATTGTTCACCTGCCACCAGACAGTCAGAATAACACAAAAAATAAAATCAGTCCTCAATGTTCTGGCATTTACCTTTTATGATGTCATGCATTTGCATGATTTTATTAGTTACCTCATTTTGACTTTTGTATTGGCTAACACACACTTTTAAAGTTATGTGCAGCAGAGAAAAACGAAAAGAGAAAGGTAAGATAAATGGCATCTGTAGAGCTACTGATATCCAACAAAATGCTTCAGTGGTCTTGTTCACCCTTCCATTGTAAAGAACTCCCTATTCATTGTTGCATATTTTCATTGCTTCCCTTTAAAAGTCATGTTTTATGTTGCAATTATGCTGTCTCTCATCTGGTAAAGCTCGTGTGTCCTTCATAATCTCCAGTACCATCTACCAGCTATGACAGAATGTCAGAGGTGGTGTTGAGACCTCACCAAGTTCTGTCATCTTCTGTTTTTTGTTTTGTTTGTTTCTTTTTGTTTTTTGCTGTTTGGAGGACAATTGGGGTTAAGCTACTTGCCCAGTGTCACATGGGTAGTTTTTGTGTTGAGTGTCTAGGGCTGGATTTGAACTCAGGTCCTCCTGACTCCAGGACCAGTGCTCTACTCACTGTGCCACCTAGCCACCCCTTCAGTTGTCTTTCTGACAGCAATGACCAAATTCCCAGAAAAATCTCCTTTGGTTTTCAGAGGGCAGTCAGAGTAGAGAGGTTTATAGGAGTAGAATATACAATATAATTCCCTCACATCACCATCTAAAAGAGTAGAAGTTGAGATTCAGGTTTAAAATGTTTTAGTTTTAAGAATTTTATTTGCTGTACAGTGTTTATTGTACTGCAGATTTCATGTGTTGTGAAAAATGAATACTGTCTGAAATTTATTTTTTATTAAGATGTTAGCAGAATTCTAGGGAATTACTAGCAAGAAAAAATGTTTTGCCTGTTACTAATTTTATTTTGTGCACTGCATTTTATGGACTATTTCATGTTTACTATGTTAGGAAAAGTGCACATTATCAGAATTAATGTTTTGCTATAAAAATAATACACAGAAAAGTGTATTTTCAGCAATCTCTAGTGAAAGATTACATTTTGTGGTGGTCATAGGAAACTTACCCCCTCCTTTTTATTTTAACATGTTCAATGTATCAACATTTTCATTTTTTAAACTTTTCTGATGTTTTCTAGAAATGTTATCCCATGAAAGTTGAGTACTTACTGTATCAAGCTATAGTTCATACCCTTTAATATATTAAAACTTAAAAGGAAAATAAAACAATAAGGAAAGTTTTAAGATGTATTAGAGAGCAGATAATAAATGGAGCATAGATTTTAAAGACAAGTATTGGGATAAGAGCAGAAATAGAAGGATTCATCTTGAGAACCAGGATAAATACTGCTTCCTAAAATAATGAAGGGAAGAAGAGATTGAGTTCTATGTTGTAGCCTGTTCATAAACATAAGGTTCTTTTCTGTTCTTTTCTGTGTGATGCTGTAGCAGCAAGCACCCCAAGCCTCCCCAGGGTGGCTTCCAGCATAGGTTCTTAGATCTGCTTTGTTAAAGGAAAGCAACTCAAAATGGGTTAACAAGCTTACGTTAATCAGTCAGACATATATTGTTTACCTTGTTCAGGGGAAAAGGTCAGCACCCCGAACTTCAAAGTACACAGACAAAATTATCAAGACAGAAACAGATCTAGTAGACAGATTTCAAACTGTCCAACCATTACATCCGGTCAACATCTGGGTTTCAACATCTGGGTTTTTCAAAGCTGGGGGGACTCCAGACAACGGCTTCCCAGAATCCATATCAAATCACAGAACACTTCTCAAAGTGAGCCCCCAAAACAAAGCCTCACATCAGGGCTTATATAGCCTTCTCCTGGCTCAGAGAATGTAACAACCTTATTGACTCACTGGCCAATAAAGAAGTATCTACTGAAAAACAAGCCTCCCACCCCAGGCTTCAGGTGCACTTTAGCCTAGGGGCAGAGGAGATCTTCCAAATTTGCATTCCCATTACATATGCTCATATTTCTTCATATTACATATGGTCTTCTGGGACATATGTATTATATCTGTTCTTCAGATTACCTGTATTTAAAAAAAGAGATAAATCCTTGTTCTCCTTGGTCTCTAATGGCCATAAAAGTGCTTAGCAATTTCATGAAAGCAATACAACTTACTCTCTTCCTTTCTTTCATATCTAGGTTCAGGTTTTTCTTTTATATAATGTTTGAAAGGTTGACTATGGTAATAGGGCAAGAAAAATGATAGAATAAACATAGAAAAGAAGAAACAATGATTATTTTTGCACTTTATATTATGCTTACATAAGAAAACTCTAGAAAATCCATTAAAATTAATTTTAAATAAAGTAATCAAAATTGCAGAATATAGAATTAACTAACATAAGTTGCAAGGAGATAGAAAGAACAATTTAATTTAAAATAAGGTCAGAATTTATAATGTCCTTGGTTGTCTACCTAAAAGTTACATACTCTGTAACTATGAGTATATCTACAAAATTATTTTTATACTAATAGAGAAATCTCCAAATAGGTATTTAAATATTGCTTTATTTTTCATAATTAGAAAATGCTGAACTCAGATCCAATTATCTGTTATTAACTGCAGAATCAGACATCTGACTCAATAAATATTTTAATGCACATAAGGATCAATTTCCAAGCTACTAAATGATAATAAATTTCAGGGTTTTTTTTTTTTAATGTTTGATGCTTTCAATATCCAGCATTTTGCTCTGTGGTTGTCTCTCTGTCTCTCTCTATCTCTGTCTATCTGTCTTGTTTCTCTGTGTCTCCCTGTCTGTCTCTGTCTCTCCTGCCTCAGTTTCTCTTTTTCTCTATATATCTGTCTCTCTCATTTAGAAATTTAATGCAATAAACTTTAATTTTATTACATTATTTTTTATTAAAAAGTTGTACTAGGAAATTTACTAATATTTGTGTAAATAAAATTGTCACAATACAGATTACAGACTATAGTAATCAGTCTTTGATCTTTTTCTCCTCTCTCCCTCCATAATTTCCTTTATATTTCTCCATATCCTCACCTACTTCTAAATTTCTTTTGCTGCCTCCACTTTCTCTACTCCCCTTCTTTTTTTATACCTCTCCACAAAATAGATTCTTTCCTCATTGTTTAAATGACACTACTATCTCAAAATTTACCAATGACCTATTAATACCAAATCTAAAACTCTGTATTCAATTTTCATTCATCTTCATAGTCTGCATCTTTTCAAACTGTCAGACTCTTTTTTATTTTCCTTTTTTTAAATTTTTTGTTCCACATTGTCTCCTTTCCTTCATTTCTCCCCCCACCCATTGAGAAGGTATGTAATACTTTAAATATTATAGATTTGAAGTCATATAAGATATATTTCTATCTTTACCCTCTTGTTGGAAAACAGCAGGAAAAATAAAGAGGAAAAAAGATGCTTTGATTTGCACTCAGATTCCATTAGTTCTCTATCTGGAGGTAGATAGCATTTTTCATTATATAGCCTTAGGAATTGTCATAGATCATTACAGTGATCTGAGTTCTTAAGCTTTTTCACAGCTGACCATCTTTCCATTATTGCTGTTAGTGTGTACATTCTTCTCCTTATTCTACTCACTTCCCTTTGCATGACTTTATATAGGATTTCCCAGGATTTTTTCCCCTAGAATCATACCCTTTGTCATTTCTTATAGTGCAATAGGTTTCCATCACAATCATATGACATAGCTTTTTCAGCCATTCCCTAGCTGATCACCATCTCCTTGGCTTCAAATTCTCTATCATCACAAGAAGAGCCACTATATGTTTTTAGATGTATGTCCCCCCAACTTTTAAAAATTTCTTTGTGATATAGACCTGGTAGTGTTATTTTTGGGTTAAAGGGGACTGAAAGAATAAAGCTGACTGTTTGTAGAACTCTGCCTCACTTAAATTCAATTCAGATGAGTCAAGGCATTATTCATTCATGATGCCATTGGTATACTTTAAAAACAAGTAATTCTTCTTAAATATTAAATCTTTAGCTACTTATTACATGTATCAAGCATAGATTTTCCTATTATATAAAAGATAAATTCAACTCTAAAATGTTTCTTTTTCCCATTTTATTCTTTTTTACTCTCTGTTGCCAAATAGAACAAGTCTGACCCATTTTCAACATGGTAATATACACTTTTCAATTGTTCACCATCTTTCTTTTCTTCAAGAAAAAAAAAGAAAAAGAAAAACAACTATCTTTAGTTCTTCCACAGATTTTTATGGAGGATGGACTGAAGACAATTTACCCTTTGAGGTATCCTCCTTTGAACACCTTCTAAGTTGCCATTTTCCTTCCCAGTTCTATTAATGCTCTAGAGTCCTCAGAAAGAAGCATAATACACCAGCAGAGAACAACAGAAAGATCAATTCCTTATTTGTGCAATGTGCGTTTTTCTTGATGTTGACCAATATTACATTTATTTTCTTGGCTCCCTTATCATGGTTGATTTACACTAAAGTTAAAGTGTATCCCTCCACACCCCATTTCAAAGAGAGTATTTTCTGTCTAGTCATGTGTTCTTAAAATTGTGCTTATGGGATAGATTAAACAAAAACAAAAAACAATGAACTTTGATTGATGTATTTTAATTTTTTTCCACTGCTTTCATTTCTAAAATTTTCCCTTACAAATGTATCTATCTCTTGTCATAGAGAATAACAAAGAAAAAAAGGAAGTTTACAAAAACTCATTTAATGCTTAGGTCTGACAGCATTTGAAATTCCTCACCTTAAATTAAAAAAAAAAATGGAGATCGATTTACTCATCTCTCTTTTGGAGCTAAGACTTGGGCAATATAATCACAAAGTGTTCCGTTTCATTTATATCCTTCTTTCAATTTACCTTGCCATAAATCATGTGTATAGTATATTCTAGTTCTGATTCTTTCACCCTGCATCAGGTAATATGCCTTGCTATCCAGCTTTGAATTCTTGATATATATTGTTTTTCTTTGAAAAAAAAATTAATATGCTACTGCATCTGTGTACTAAAATTCTGTTAGCTATTCACAAATCAAACAATTTATATTTCATACTTAGTTATTTGATACTATAAAAAGAACTACCATGAATATATTACTATAAATTGGATCTTTCTCATTTAAACCTTGGCATATAAGATTAGCAGCTGGAGGTTTGGATCAAAGGTCATAGATACAATATTCACTTTCTTAGCATAATTTCAAGTTGCTTTACAGATTTGTTGGAACAATTCAAAGCTCTGTCAGAAGTGAGTTCTTGCATCTTTATACAAGAAAGGAAGCATGGTGTAATGGGGAGAAAGTTGACAGGAGCCAGGCCAAATTAGGTTCATGTGCCACACTGTTCATATATTGACCACACAACACATGTAAGCAAATCACATAAACTCTCAGTGGTATAGAAAATTGTCTAAGATTATATTTCATAGAAGACACCCATCTAATTTGGTAGAGGCAGTTTCCTTAATAAAGAGTAATCCATATGAAAATTATCACATATATAGACTTGATAGTTATATATATATATATATATTTTTTTTTTTTTTCTATCTAGAGAAAGAACTTCCTAGTAATTGGAATTTCCAAAGATAGTATAAGTGACCTTACAAAATGTTTCTTCTTATTAGAGCAATCCATAATATTCAGAGTTTGGAGGATAACTTGTCAAGGACCTTTTAGAATGGATTCATGGTTCAGGAAGGGATTAGATAACTGTAGCTGCTTCCAAGTCAAAAGTTCCTATAATATCATATTTTATATTATAGGGATCCTATCTCCATAATGATAAGTCCAAATTATAGCTATGATAGTAAATTGCAGCAAGAAGAGTGGATATGAAAGTCATTATAATTCAAGTAGGCTAAATAATAGTGAGGCTAAAGTTTAGGAAGAAAAAGAAAAATAAGACCATAGCTGGAAGTTATTGAGGATAAGGGAAATGCCATCTTTGAATCATTGAATAATGTCAATGAGATTTGGAAGGGAATGATAGAAATAGAGGTCATAAAACTGTAATATAATATACAGCCATTAAAAGATAACATAAAACCTGAAAATTATATATTGTTATGGTTATTTAAAAATTAACTTTGCAATTGATCATTTTCCCCTATTGCTTCCTTACTTAAATCTTCCGCAGTTTTGTTTGTTTTTCCACAGATGGAGTAAATAAGTCTTGAAAGACTCCAGTGTTCGCTCATAGGACATTTCAGAAGATATGAGTGTGTGTATAACAGAATACATATATGTGTATCTATACACACATGCACATTCATGTATGTGTGTATATATACATACATATTTCTTTTAAAGTACAATGATGTTATTTTAAAGTATAGATGTCAATTTATCTAAGTAAAGGGTGATTTCACTACAGAAAGAAAGAGAGAGAGAGAAACAGAGAGAGAGAGAGAAACAGAAAGAGAGAGAGAGAGAGAGAGAGAGAGAGAGAGAGAGAGAGAGA
>NW_027185759.1:24296518-24304670 GCF_028583685.1 Petaurus breviceps papuanus
AGAGAGAGAGAGAGAGAGAGAGAGAGAGAGAGAGAGAGAGCATATAGGTATTCACAAAAAAATACGTTTTAGATGACATGGATGGATGAAGAAATACTGAAAGAGAATTCATTTCTGTGCTTACCCAAAAGGCTTATTATGAAAAACAGTTAAATGTCACCATTTGCCAGAAACCTCTCCCTCCCCCCTTTAAAAAGATATATAATATCTGAAAGTTTGGAAGCAAGTGTAAGGCAATCTTATGAGAATTTTTTTAAGTGGGATAACGGTTAATGTTTTGTCGAGGTGGGGAAATACATAACTACAAAATGGCTTTGTCCTTATTCTAAGATCAAATGAGAATTGCATTATCAGTGAGAATAGATGTTGATGACTTTTATAAAGATGTTTCTGAAAATAAAAAAGTTTGAAGATTTTTAGGGTCTTTTGTTTCTTTCTGCAAACTAAATATATACATATTTCAGGAAAATCTATCTCTGTGTGGAAACGAGAGAAGGAAACAGTGACATCTACAGCAGTGAGTGTTAACATCACAGTTATGACTGTAATCCATCATCAGCTTTACACATATTTTTCATCTTCAGCCTAGAAAGCAGTAGCACAGATGCTGCTTATATCTTAGTATATGATCTAAATGATGAGAGGTGAATCATTCAAAACCTCCTTAATGTAATGAGAATGGAGAAGTTCACTGCAACTAGTACTAAAAAAAAGTGCCTTCTATTTAAGTGATACATAAAATATAGATGGAGTAGTGCTGATTTCTTTGTGAGGAAATGAAGAAACCTTCATGTCAGAAATGATGTGAGATGGTGTTCATTTTTCCAAACAAATCAGGAAAAAATGCTTAATTTTTTTCTAACCTCATATCTTTTCCACAATTCTTCCTTTGTTAAAAGGCAAAGAATGGAAAGCTAGAGGGGATAATAAAGAAATTCCACGTGCAATAGTCTATGAAGTCAACTTCCTCTTTTTCCTCATGGATAAATAGCTAGGTGAGATTCTGCTCCTAACAATATTCCAACTGCTTCTCAGAATTCAAGAATATTGGACACATATTTCTTTAGTATACAATTACAAACTTACTTCTTCAGGTCACTGATTAGAATTAGATGTATGTGTGTACATATACATGCATATACATACATATATAAAATGCACAAATGTATACACACATGCACATACATGAACACTCATGCTTGTACATATATACACATACCCACATGAGTACACACAAATACATACACATACAGATATACATACAAACTTATGCATGTGTGTATCTATCAATGTTTTCAACACTCACTTCCAAATGTATTAAATTTTCTCACCTCCCTGCCCTATCCCCTCCCCAAGAATATGTACAAGCCAACATAAGCTTTACATATAAATTTTTATTGACCATATTGTCACTTTAGTCATGTCTAATTAATTAATTATTGTCTAATCTAATTAGATTAATTAGAATGAATGGGAGAAACCATGATAAAGAACACAAAGCAAAATAAAAAAGAAGAGTAAATAGTATGCTTCAATCTGCATTTAGACTGCACGTTCTTTTTTTGTTTCTGGATGTGATTGGCATTTTCTATCATGAGTCTTTGGAAGTAGTTAGTCATCACACAGTGTGGCTGTTACTGTGTACATTGTTCTCCTGGTTCTGATCACTTCACTCGGCTTCAGTTCATATAATTCTTTCAATTTTTTTCCCAGAAATCCACCTGCTCATCATTTCTTAGACCACAGTTGTATTTCATTATATTCATATACCACAACCATTCCTCAGTTGGTGGACATCCCCTCAATTTCGAGTTCTAGGAAACAAAAAGAGCTAATATGAAAATTTTTGTACATGTGGATCCTTTTCCATTTTTATGATCTCGTTGGGGTACAGCCCTGGAAGTGGTATTGCTGTGTCACAGGGTATATGCATTTTTATAACACTTTAGGTATATTTCCATATAGTTCTCCATAATGGTTGGATCAGCTTACCACTCCACCAACAGTGAATTAGCATTCCAATTCCCTTCCCCCAACTTCTCTAGCATTTATAATTTTCCAATTTTGTCATGTTAGCTAATCTGATATGTGTGATATGGTACCTTACAGTTGTTTTGATTTGTATTTCTATAATCAATAGCAATCTACAGCATTTTTTCATATGATTATAGATAGCTTCAATTTGTTCCTTTGAAATTTGACTATTTATATCCTTTCACCATTAATCAGTTGAGGAAAGACTTCTATTCTTATAAATTTGAGGAAGTTCTCTGTATATTTTAGAAATGAGGCCTTTATCAGAGATATTAGTTGTAAAACTCTTTCCTAACTTTCTTCATCCCTCCTAATATGGATTGTGTTGGCTTTGTTTGTGCAAAAATCCTTTTCAATTTAATCTAATCATTTTGTATTTTCATAATGTATTCATTTTGCATTGCTTATTGTTCTCTATCTGTTTGGTCATAAATATCTCCAATCTCCATAAACCTGACAGGTAAACCATCCCATGCTCTCCTAATTTGCTTATAGTTTCAGCCTTTATATCTAAATATGTTATATTTAGAGATAAACAAATAAATTGTATCTAAATATATCTTTGTATATAAAATATCTAAATTGTTTACCCATTTTGACTTTATTTTGGTATATGGTGTCAGACATTGGTCTATGCCTGGTTTCTACCATACTATTTTCTAGTTTTCCCAGCAGTTTCTGTCAAATAGTGACTTTTTATGCCAGGAGCTGAGTTCTTTGGGTTTATCAAACAATGAAATACTATAGTCATTGACTACTGTGTCTTGTGTACCAAATCTATTCCACTCATCAACATGGTTCCTCATATTAGAGGGGTCCAGAATCAAAAGGTAAATTTCAAAGCAGACGGAATCAGAAATAGGACAGGCTCCTCATTGGCTTAGGGGAATTTTCACATAGATATTCTATTCTGCATAGATCTAGGGTAGGCATTTGTATTGAGTTTTTATAAGATCAAACTCCAGTTTAATCCCCTGGCCCAAAGTCTTTTGAGTTGACTCTGTTTTGTAGGACTTTGGATCATCTATCCTGAACTGTACTAGATCCTGGAAGTCATAGGACTGACACTTAACATTTTCCATATGAGGAAACTGAGGTCCAGAAAGACAAAGTCCCCAAGGTCATACAGGTAGAAAGTGGCAGGACTGAAATTGAACACAAACTTTTACCTTAGGATAGTGCTCTTTCTTCCATACTACACTGACTATCTTCTTGAGCAATGAACTCACTTATTTATGTTTATAGTGTCGTTAAGTAGATAGAACACTGGCCTTGCTATCAGAAAAAGCCGTCTTTGAATCCCCTCTCTTGCACTTAATAACTATTGCATTCTGGGTAATTTCCTTTACCTCTCTGCTCATCACTTTCCCTATTTTTAAAATGGGGATAATAGTAGTGTACGTTAAGAGATTCACCCGAAATAATGCTGGTAAAGGCAAAAACAAATCCATCTTGAAGTGCTAAAAATTTGATGTAGATTTTTCATATGGAGCTAAGAAAATATTCATCTCAGGGCTTTCCAGTCTTTGTCAGACAAAAAGGCATTGATCATAGGATCATAGGAATGAGAAATGTATGATCTTAGAACTCATACAGTACATTCAGAGATGAAGAGAATAGATGCCTCTAGCCTTATTGTGGGTGCTAGCATTCTCAGTATCTGGTGGGTCTTAATCACTGGGGAGGGGGTGAAATAAGTCTGGGAAGAGAGCTCCATCTGGGACCAGAATTTGGTATTAACCTTAATAGATTATAATACTGTCACTTTGCCTTGAATATTACCCTTGATAAATGCTTATCGAATTGAATTGAGGTGGCAGCTAGGTGGCACAGTGAATAGAGCCCTGGCCCTGGAAACAGGGGAAGTTGCATTTAAAACTGGCCGCAGACACTTGACAATAGCTCTGTGACCATAGGTAAATCAATTAACCTGAATTGCCCCCCCCATAAAAATTGAACTGAGTTGAATTGAATTAGCTTTCCACTGTACAATTTAATATCTAAAATATATCTTCAGTGTCTGTACCCTCAGTGTAGAAATTGTTTAAAATTTCTTGATATGTTGCTTGTAATTATTCAGAAGTCAGTTTTCAATCCTTTATCGTGGGAAACCCACTTTATAATAAATTTTGGACCTAGTAGAATTGATGTGAAAGATAACATGCACACACTTAGATATATTTATATACACCCATGTATGTATATGCATATATACATATATGTGTATGCATGCATGTTTACAATACAATTCCTGTTTTAATGAAGTTTCAACTGTATTTCTAAGCCCACTCTTCAGAATCATATATCTATATATAGACATGTTATATATGTGCATATTCATATATACATGTACATAACCATACATACATATAATGTGTGTATACACACATGATATAACTTGACAATTAAAAGTTTATTTTCTTCTGTGGACTATTTTAAGAGATACATATGTGTGTGATAGTATAGGAGATTCATCCCAAAGCTGTCTTCTATGTTGAAACCATGAGACAGGAACTTTCTGTTTCCCAGCAGCAATGCTTTCCTGTCTCTGCCTTTTCTGAAGGTGTTTGCACAAAGAGAAACATACTTTTCAAAGATGAAAAAAAGATTTGGATTATAGAGTAATGAAGAAAAGCATACAGAGCTTAAGTTGGTTGCATTTGGCTGTCCCCTTCCCCCTCCTAATCTGAAATAAGTTTCCTTAACAATCATCTCACAGGAAGTCCAAAAGGAAGGCTACATTAACATAGAATGGATTCCTTTGTTGACTTCCACATTTTCTGTATTTTATAACCTGTCACCTGCTGAGGTAACCATTTTTTAAAAATTTCCTTTAAAGGGCATTTTTTTTTGCCCCCTCCCTGCACATATTTTCAAACTTAGTTTAAAAGTAAACATATTTAAAAACAAGATATTTCACAGTTTCTTTACAATGTCCTTTTTAGCATTTCATTGACTATACTATTCCCTTGGATGATCTCAAATGATTGCCTTATCCTGAATTTATTTTTGCATTGTATGGCAATGTATAGACTTTCTTTTATTTTTTTTAATAGAACAAATTACAACTTTTGAAAGAGTCATCTCTGGTCCTATTTGGTTATTCATTTTTATCTTATTCTTGAATAGACTCCAAGGATCCTTTTTCTGTTTCATATAATTTCAGTCCATACCACTCAGGGCACCATCAAATGCCTTGGTTCTATATCAGTGAATTTTCTTGAGATATCTGTGGGTATTCATTGTTCTATGCAACTTACAAGTGGGAAAATTTGAACTGAACATAGCATCACTAAGTTAGAGTGTAAAGGAACCTTGGAGGTCATTCATCCAACTAGATAAGCTAACATTCTCTCCGCTCTCGTTACAAAGAAGGAAAACAAAGACTCAGTGTCATGAATAAGATCATACAAATAGTGAGGGTGGAAAGTAAGTACTGGAAACAAGGCACAAGGACTCTAAATGCAGTACTCTTTCTCCTAAAGCATCCATTATTTGAGAGTATTTACATAAGTAAATATAGGAAAAAGCAGAAGGCATACAGTCATTGGACTATGGACTACATAGACAAGCTTTTCAATAATAAAATTTACATGACAGAATTGTGGATTTAAATTGTGGAGGAAAGTGTCCTTCTGAAGATACGTATGTAAATGCCCACAGAAATCAGCAAACACTTCTTAAATTCTGGTCGCCAAATTTCAATAAGAAGATTGAAAAGCTCATGCCTTCCAAAGGAAGGCAAACAACATGTTGAAGGCACTCCAGATAGTGTCATATGGGCATTAGGTGAAGAGACTTAGAATGTTTAATCTTGAGGGGAAAAGGGGTTTGGGAAAGGCTTTTAGTTCCTGAAGGATTAGCAAATGGGATAAGGGTTAAAAAAAGAAAAAAAGACAAAAAAAAAAAAACATTCTGCTTGCCCTTCTACATGAGAACTAGGGAAAATTGATGCAATAAGTAGAGGTACATTTTAGCTTGATGTCTAGAAAAAAATTCTTAACAACAGAGCTATTGAATAGTGGACTATGTGGCCTCTGAATTATGTGACTTCCTCACTGGGAAGCTTCCAATAGATTTTGGTTTGATATGTTTATTCACTTATACTACATGACCTTAGTTATCCTTTCTAACTTCCATGTGTTGTGATTCCATAGAAAACAAAGTCTAAATGAAATAAATGATCTACTTTTCTACCTTTTGTACTAAAACTAATAATATTGATGAGTTTTTTCTCTTTTTTTGCCATTGTATTGTTTTGATCTTGAGGGCTTTCTTGTACTGTAATCTTTTAAGTTCTCCCCAGTTAAATATCATATACATAATATTTTCATTACTTGTTAATGGTTATGTCTTTCAATTATCTCTAGTCAATTAAAATGATCTGATTCTTTCCTCTTTCTCATTACAGTCAATCTTTGATCTACTCTGTCTTTACTTATCTATGATTTTTCCAGGGGCAACAATTTCCCTTTTTTGTTGTTTTTCAGTCATTTCTGACTCTTCATGACCCCATTTGGGGTTTTCTTGGGAAAAAATCCTTTAAGGTTTGCCATTTCCTTCTCCAGCTTATTTTACACATGACGAACTGAGGCAGTGTTAAGCGATTTGCCCAGGGTGACACAGTAAGTGTCTGAGGCAAGATTTGAACTCAGGAAGTCAAGTCTTGAGACCAGGCCCAGCACTCTATCCATTGTACCAGCTTGCTGCCCTCTTCCCTGTTTATCCACTGATAAATGGTAAAACCTTTTTTGTGGATTCCTTTAGCAAAAAAAAAATATTTGTCCCTTCACAACCCACATTATGATTTATTTTATTTTTATTTTTGCTTTTTGGAGGGCAATTGGGGTTAAGTGACTTGTCCAAGGTCACACAGCTAGTTTTTGTGTTAAGCGTCTGAGACCAGATTTAAACTCAGGTTCTCCTGACTCCAGGGCTGGTGCTCTATTCATTGCACAACCTAGCCACCCCTTATACTTTATTTTAATGTAGAGACCACAATTAACTTTGTATATTCCCTAACTAGGGAAAGTTATTAATAAACTTCATTGAAAGAAAACCAAGGGAATGAAGCATCACTTCGACCCAGATCTTTGTAATTCATTTCTTGGAGTTGTATCTCCATGGATGATACAGTACAACTCAGAAATATCAGGTTTTAAAAGGAATCATATAATTTAAAACATATCCAATATGTTTATTATAATAAATCAATAGCATATAATTAAAATGATCATTCAAGTATTAGATGTTTTTAGAAGTACAAATGTCATGATAAATGTGGTACAATAATTCAGGCCTAACCCATCACTAGAAAGCACTCCCCCAATTTTCTTTTTCATCATTTGTCTCTTCAAGAGTTAGCTGAGAACTAATCTCTTCTTTCTTCAGTGATCCTCCTCTGTTAAAAGTCATCTCCCTTTCCTCAAATGGTCCTGGATGACTTTTTTTTAATGAGTTTTTCCTGTGACTACATCACACATTGCTGTATACTATACTTTTCTCTGTGAATTCCATATTTGTCCAAGTATATTAAAAGCTCCTTAAATTCTGAGACTATGTGCATGTGTTTTTTTGTAAACATTTTTATTTCCAGCACCCATCACAACAAAAATGTATGGGATATGATTATTAGATCTTTGTTCAATGAATAAATAAGAAAAAAGTTATGTGGAAAAAAGATGTTAAAACTTTTAAGTACTGTAATATTTAGTACTATATTATTATTTTGATTAATAATATAGTTTAATCTTCAAAAGGTCAGTGTGAATTTGGTCTCCACCAACAGCCCCAATACTTAAATGTAACTCAATTCAATTTGATACATTAGGCATTTATTCAAATTTTTTTTTGTTTTTGTCAGAAATAAATGGATAAAGAAGGATTAGATGTTGCATTCTCTCTCTCTCTCTCTCTCTCTCTCTCTCTCAGTTTCTCTCTGTTCCTTTCTTCATTTCTTGTTCCTTCCCTTCCTCTCTCCCTCCCTTACTTCCATTTCCCCCTCCTTCTTTCCTTTTTTCTTTCTTTCTCTATTTCCTCCTTCCTCCCTCACTTGCTCCTTTACTCCCTCTTTCCTTCCTTCCTTCCTTCCTTCCTTCCTTCCTTCCTTCCTTCCTTC
>NW_027185759.1:24304680-24306139 GCF_028583685.1 Petaurus breviceps papuanus
TTCCTTCCTTCCTTCCTTCCTTCCTTCCTTCCTTCCTTCCTTCCTTCCTTCCTTCCTTCCTTCCTTCCTTCCTTCCTTCTTTCCTTCCTTCCTTCCTCCCTTACTTCCTTCCTTCTTTCTTTCCTTCCTACCTTCCTTCCTTCCTCCTTTCCTCCCTTCCTGCTCCCTCCATCTATATCCCATTATAAATTTTCTGTGAGATCATCATGGTACAGTGGAAAAATCACCAGTTTTGTAACCACAGGACAAAGATGATAAAATATTAAAATAATCAGTATTAGAATAACTGTGAGATGTTATGTACATCAATAAACTCTGATTTGGACTATGAATTTCTCTAACAAAAAGGAATTTTTTAAGGAAAGTCATTAAATATCCATTTTTTTTTTTACCTTGGGAGGCAAGTACTAGTCAAATTCCCCAAGGAAATTCATATTTTCCATTTTATCCATGCCAGTACTTCCTACGATACAAAGGACTCGAAACAAAGTGGATATTCATCAATTAGATACTGGCAAAACTAATTTAATATATTACTTTAATTGAAATATTTTGTCATAAGAAACAATAATATATGCAAACATACACTGAGAGACATAATATTTATATGAAATGAGTCAAAGTTACATAAGCAGAAAGAAGAGAGCAGTATATGTAATAAGTATTACACTGTGCATAAAACATTAAAATGAAATTGACTTGATTAGTTAAAAAAAATTGAAATTAGTGTATACTCAATAAAGTGGAAACACCTAGAGACACACATATATGTACGTGTGTTAGAACAGATACAAAACAAAGTAGAGATTGCATAAGAGGCTGAACGCCTCAATGGTGCGTAGCTTTTTTTTTTAACTTTGTCCTGCTTTTCTAAGTTTCTTTCTTGTTTTCCTTTGGTCAATTATTCATAATGACCAATATTAGCCCTGATTAACCGTTGATCAAACCTGTCTCCTTTATTTTAGTTGAATATTTCAACATTGTTGTTGTTTGTACTTTTTTCTCAGAGAAGAAAATATGTCATATTGTCAGATGCTATAGCTATGTCTGCTGTTTAGGTTTACAAACATTTATTTCTTTTTTTACAAGGAAAGATTAAATAAGAGTTAAGTGGGGACACATGCTGAAATGGGTATACTGTCAAAATAAGATTGTTCATTAAAATTTAAACACAAGAAAATGAAATTTAACCTCATATATTCAGTCTGTTGCTAAATTTTGTGATTTCTATCATCACAATTCTTATATAATCCCTCTTTTCTACAGTTACCTAACCACCACCCTACTATACACCCTTATCACTTCTTTCACTTCTTACCTCAATAATTGCAATAGCCTACATACTCTCTTTCTTTCTCTGTCTCTATATCTCTCTGTCTCTCTCCCTCTTCCTCCCTCCATCTCTTGCTCTCTCTCTCCCCTTATCTCTGTCTCTCTTTGTCTCTGTCTCTTTGACTCT
>NW_027185759.1:24306239-24309594 GCF_028583685.1 Petaurus breviceps papuanus
ACACACACACACACACACACACACACACACACACACACACACACCCAGAGCCAGTGCTTCTCTGTTACTTGCAGGATAAGGCATAAATTCTACTCACTAAACATTCGACTTTGACAATCTTACCTCTTTCACTAATTCTTCAGACTTTTCTCTGATCACAGTGACTTACTTGCTGTTGCTCACAAGTAATATCCCATCTCCTATCTCTATTACTTTTTCTTATATGTTGTCAATGTCTAGAATGCTCTCCTGCCTCAAGTCCATCTCCTAGTCTGAACCTAGAGCTCTTAGCTCAAATCTCCCCTTTTGAAAGAATCCTTACCCAAATGCCTTGGGTTTTAGGGTATCCCCCTCTGAGGAAACCTTCTATTTGTTGTTGTTGTTCATTTGCTTCACTCATGTCTAACTCTTCATGAAGCCATCTAGGGTTTTCTTGACAAAGACACTGGAGTACTTTGCCATTTCCTTCTCCAGCTCATTTTATGCATGTTAAAATTGAGCAAACAGGATAAAGTCATTTACTAAGGGTTAAAACAGCCAGTAAGTATCTGAGGTCACACTTGAACTCAGATTTTCTTGACTCCAGACCTGTTTTCTATCTAATGCACCCTTTCACACTGCCACTTTTCGCTTACATTTTTCTATATCTTTAATGTATATAGTTTTGGGCATATTGTTTCCCCAATTAAAGTTATTGAAAGGTAGAGATCCTATTTTTTGGCTTTCCCCACCTAGCTCTTATCATAATACCTGACACAGATTAAACACTTAATAAAATCATTGTGAACTCGATTTTTTAACGGGGGAAATATATATATATATATGGAGAGAGAGACATATAGAAATATATATGTATATATATGGAGAGAGACATAGAAATATATAGTAAAATTTTATATGCATATATATCTGTCACATATAATATTTACAATGTATTTTAGTAATCTTATGTAGATATATATAGAGAGAAGTGTGTGTGTATGTGTGTGTGTTACTGAGAATATGTGATACACAGTTTGGATTATATGTATCATACTTGATTTTAGCTTTTAGAAATGAACATGTGAAAAAATCAAACCTGATTGGTTAATTTCATTGCCTATTTTTTCAGTTTACTAATATGTGTATCTCCTGAATCAATATGTTTAACATCTAGTTCACTTATTATTTATTTTGTAAAACAATGATGCAAAGTCATTAGTTTTTAAAACTGCATATAAAGCAAAAATGTGTCAACAGTAATGCAAATCATATAATCATTCAGAATGATAAATTCAAGCAGATGTGACTGAAAAGAATACTGAAAATTGCCAACTGTGCATGTCTTGGTTTTGATGTGAGTTTGGAAAGACTGTTCCCATTTAAAAAGAAGATAGATGGCATTAAAGCAACCCAGCATTCAGAACAAGGAAGGCCATTGTCCTGCTTTACTCTGTCCTGCCTAATCACATCTCTGAAACTGCATTCAATTTTGGATACCACATTTTGGAAAGAATATTGATAAGCTGGGAAGTTTCCAGAGGAGAGTGATCAGGATATTGAAGTCCATGAAAAGTGAAAATGTTTTGAAGAAACTAGTGATGTTTAACCTGGAGAAGAGAACTGATGGGTTCACTAGGATTCAAGAAAGGTATTAGGTTGGAAAGCAATAGCTGTGTTTAATCAATTGAAGGGTGTCATATGCAAAAGAAGGTAAATTAGTTTACCCCAAATGACTGAATAAGGAATATTTGGCAGAAATAGAAAAGATGAAAATTTAAACCTGATAGGGGAAAATAAAAGAACTAACTAAAAGCTTATATCAAATGGAATTGCCTCAAAACTGAAATGGATTATCTGTCAAGCAGTGTTTTTTTTATTTGTAATTTCTTCTGAAGAATGATAACAGGAAGTGTACATCTTGATTTGTAAGTTAATTGGATTTAAGTGAGGCAGGGTTGCACAAAGTCACAGGCCTCATTCTCTCCTCCAGATCTATCTGGGTCCAGTGGCAAGACAGAGATCAGGATGACTAGAGATGGCCCCACATATCAAGCAATAGATTACCCTTTGTCTCTGTAAGATCAAATGATCACACAGCTGGTATGTCATAGACACTGCACCCAATCCACACTAATGGGTGTACAATATGACTATTACTAGATGGTCAATGAGATTGGACTTCTAACTGATATTCAGTAACTTCCTTATTGTGATTGACATTGAAATATGAGACTAGGTCTAGTTAAAAGCAACATTTTATTTGACAGTTGTTTCTAATTATAAAATATTTGTGTATGAAGAAAGAGCTAAAGAGACAGAGAAGTAAGTTGATTTCCTACCTTTAGATCTCTGAATGGATGCATCATAAGAAGAAACAGGTTACTTCTTAAAGCCATAAGGGAAAATTTCCCTCCTTCCCTTACAAACTGGAATTTTTTTTTTATTTTTACAAAAGATTTTATTAAACATCTTTATAGAAGAGCTTTGGGCACACAATTCCAAGTGTCACAGAGTCCTGTTAGGCAGTGGGCACTGGCTGGGGCATCGCTGGTTTCACTGCCTTCCCATTCTTCTGCTCTGAGATAGGGGTGGCAGGAAGAATCTCATCCTTGGGCTTTATGATGCTCATATGGTCGGGCAGGGGTTTCTTAGGGCCAATCTTGCCACTTGGGTCCCAGGGCAACATGATTTTGGCTTTAATTCCCAATAAATCCTGTCTGAGGAGGATGTGGTACACAACTGTGTTGAAATAGTAGTTGACAGGCTCTCCACTGTGGATCATCAGGCCCTCCACAAACTTCATGGTCTTGGCCCTCTGACCTCTGAGCTTTCCAGACACTACCACTTCACGTCTCTTTGCTCCACTCTCCATAATGAAGCAGAGGACACCACAGCAGTCCCTATGAACAGCAAGGCCTCCCAGGAGCTCATAAAGCAGGGACTTGGCCTGGGAAATAGCACAGAGACCTCTAGTGGCCATCTTCTTGGCACGCAGCTCTACACTGCCTCTCGGGGGAGCCAAACCTCTTCTGAACTACAGCTGTCAGTTTAGGAATCTGGAGACCCTTCTCCCCAAGGACATTCTGATTCCTGGTGGCCAAGATGATGATTTCTGTCCTGTGGGGGTAACTGAAACTTTCTCCCTGGAATAGCCATCCTCAGCTAGCTAGTTCCCTGGTGAGAAACTCACTAAGCTTAGCTTTGAAGATGCCATCAGCAACAAACTTCCTCTCCTTGGAGATCTGTACCACCATCTTGTATCCCCAGAAAAAGCCAAACCAGAAATTTGTGAAAGGCATGAAATGTGTCTGTGATTGGGAGGGGGAGAGGGGGGAGAGAGAAAGAGAGAGAGAGAGAGAGAGAGAGAGAGAGA
>NW_027185759.1:24309694-24352598 GCF_028583685.1 Petaurus breviceps papuanus
ACAGAGACAGAGAAGGAAGGAAGGAAAGAAGGAAGGAAGGAAGGAAGGAAGGAAGGAAGGAAGGAAGGAAGGAAGGGAAAACAGGGGAAAATATCAAGAAAGAAAAGGAATCATAAAATGCACTGAAATATTCCCAGTTTTCATTTTTCCTTGAAATGTTGGTAAATCATTATCTCAAAAAACTGTGTACAATGCCAGATGAATTCATTCTACCAGTGAGTTTCACTTCTTTTATTTTCATTTAATTTCCTTTTTGTTTTTAAAAGGGGAGATTCCCTTGGTATAGGCATGATTTGGAGGAAACATTTCTAGATATGATAAATGTAAAAACAAATGGCATCAATAAAAGCAGAAAAAATCAGAAGTAAAACCTAAAGCAAAATGTCAAAAACAAAATATATTTATTACTTCTTATATAATGTAGATCATGAAATCTAACATTTACATAGTATTTAAGGTTTTCAGAGCACTTTTAAAAATACGATCTTATTTTATACACACAATAACCATATGAGATAACTATCATTATTTTCTTAATTTTACAGGTTTAGAACCTTAGCCAGAGAGAGGTAAAGTGACCCATCTAGTGTTTCTCAGTTCATGTCTAAGTCCAGATTTTTTTTTCCTGAATCCAGATCTAGTACTCTATTGGTTACACCACCTATTCTGTAAATACTTGAAAATAATGCTAGAAAAGATGTTCCTTAATATAAAATTAAAAGAATAAAAGATGATTTTTGTGGTGTAGAATACTGAATGTCTTTCAAAAGAGTCTTCAATCGTAAATCACTGACATTAAGGGATGTCAGCTGATGGCTTGCTTATTGCCTACAGCTCAGCTGTTTATGATCTCAAAAAGATGAATTTGGTGATGGATGGAAGTTCTGTACTATCATCTCTATTTATAGTCATTACCACCTGCTGCCTGCACCTATTCTCTTCCTAAGATTCCAAAATTTCCATGGATCTGTTTTATCATCAAAGTGGGCACAACCTCCAGTTATACAGATAGCCACCTATCCAAGTCTGGATATCTCATCTCACATGATCTTTGTCCATTTACTCTCACCATTGATATTTTACCCACCATGCCTTGTGGAAATTCTCAGTGTTGGAAGGAGCACATGGGTTTCCATTGGTTATTGTTATTCTTGGCTTTTGTCTAGTTTACTGTTTTTAATTGCACATTTTTGGATGATCTGGTTTATACCTTCCCCTAAGTATTTTTTTTTATTCTTTTATGTAGCTTCTACTCTTGTCCATCATATGGCTTTCCACTACCCTTTGAATGATAACGTTCAGTTCTTCAGAGAGTGGAGTGTTCCATTATTTATAGTCAGATAGCCTCACAGGCAGAATATTAGTACTGACAAAAAGAGCCTTTGTTTCAGAAACCTCAGGGGTAATAAAAACCCTTGGAAATTTCTCAAAGGCCCTCCAACTCATTTTCCTGGGATATACTTTGTTATCATTTTATGGTGTGTGTCTAAGACATATAAACTTACATATCAGCCCTTAGCATAGTTCCTAGCATTTGTAGGTGATGAATAGAACATAGTTGACTGAGAGTACCATGTCTATTGGTCCCATTCTCTTATTTTTTTTCTTATTGAGACAGACCAATCTCTTTTGAGTAATTTCAGAAATGGTTTGCAAGGCAATACAAAGTTTTTTGAAACCTAAATAAGTTATACAATTGAATTTATAAAATCAATTTATTTTTCTTGTCTGTATTTTGTTTTAAAAGGAAATGAGGAAAAATCTATTTTTTTTCTATTTAAAATCTAAATTAAAGTAGTTTGGAGCACAGTCTTTTTAAAAATGTTATTAGTTGGTATTGCCCCCAAGGGACTTAAAGAGTAAAGATTTTGCTATTACTGTTTTAATTCTGGGGGATATAGTTATTCAAGACATAATATTAGGAAGGAAAAATTATGGGCCCAGAGTAGCTATATCAATGATATATTATTTGGAAAATCTTTAACAAACATTAAACCATAGTATAAAAGCTTGAAAGAAAAGTAGAAGTCACAGTCATTGTTACAACATTATACTAATTATTCTATTTATAAATAGCAATTTCTTTTTCAGAAATAAGTAGAAATGAAATCCAATGACTTTTTTATTGTAAGCTTATTGTGATACTCAGATCTTGTTACTGTCTTTTGGTGATATATTTTTCAAGGGTAACATTGGCAATGTATTCAAGACTTTACTAAATATGCCATCCTGGCAGCTGCAACTGCCATCCATACAACTCCCATAATTATCCTCACTAATTACAGTTGGGATGTAGGAGTAGATACCGTGAGTTACATTAAAATTGAAGAAATTAAAACAGTACCATTTTATGGAACTATTATGTTCTTTGGGGGAACCACAGATTTCAGCAAGGCATTAGCTAATTAAAAACACCAGGATAAATCTTGAATCAAGCATAAAAGCAAAAGGTTACTTTCACACTTGAGTGGTATATATCAAAAACATTGTTTTGGGCTGTTTGGTGTTCTTTGTGGGAAAACGATAAAAATCTAGGGAACACAAGGAGGTAAGCCCATTGTCCTGCAAGGCATTCATTTGGTTCCTGAAGAGAAGCAGTGTGGTGAGTCCCTCAAAGGATCATGGACAGAGCTTAAAGAAACTTTAAAATTCATCTAGTCCCACTTCATTTTAAAGATGATGAAATTGAGTCTGGAAACATTAAATTTTTTGTATTAATTCACGAGTCATAAGTAATAGAACCAAAAATAATTTGAACTTAGGCCCTATGATCTCAAGGTCAGTATTTTTTCCACCAAGCTCAATTGGAATCCAGAAAACCTACGTTCAGATCATAGCTCAGACAATTAATAGCTCAGTGAGCACAGGAAACTCACTCAATCACAGTGGATTGGTAATATGGTAAATATAGATATTTATAAAATATGATGAATTCATTTTATAAATTCAATTATATGAAAACATCTATAACTTCCAATAACACTGCATAGCCTTGTACATCAGGCAACATTTAAAGACAATACATTATGAAAGTAAGTTGTATTTATATATTTCTTTAAAGTTTGCAATGTGTTCTTACTTTCTTTATGTCTTCTAGCATTCCTAATGACCGTATAAAGAAGCTGCTGACATAATCCACATTTTTTAGATTAAAATACTGGGGATCAATGAGGTTCAGTGGTTTTCCTAGGGTCACATAGGTGGTAGTTACCTGAGGCAGCATTTGAACCCATGCATTCTTTCACCAATCCAAACACACCATGAATTGCATTATTTCATGGGGAGGTGAGGCTTCACATTAAAAAGTCACAAGTCTCTAAGATATTGACATCTTTTTACTTTAACTAATGACCTTTGTATTTAATTCAAAATTTCTATGCATAATTCACTTTGTCTTTGAAAGAATGAGACTTTGAAAATAGACTACAGAAAGAGAAAATGGGACAGAAGAGATAATGGATTTAGCATCAGGAGAAGTTTGGATGAGAATCAAAACTCTGATACTTGGCAGCTGAGAAAGTATCTAAAATTCTCAGTGACTCAGTTTACTCATCAGAAAAAAATGGTGAGGGTGAAGTAACCAAACTTGTAATTCTCACTATGGAGTATTTTAGCAAGGTCAAGTGAAGTAATGCATTAAAGCATGGGTCTCATATTATCTCATCATACAGCATTAAATATTAATAGTAAGATAAAATATTGGCCACTGATTTGGCCTCAATAATTAAACTAATTTTGACTCATCTAGAATATCAGAAAGGATGTCTACATGAGAGGCTTTTGATGGCAGGGGTCAAAAAAAGAGGAGATAGTAATTAAAATGATAGTGTAATAGTAATTGAATTTAAAGATCCCCCTGTATTGGCTTGGTTTTTGGTTTGATTGTGTTAAAACCCAGAGCTTGTGAATCCCACTTGTGGGATGGACTTTTTGACATGAAAAGAGAGGGCTGAACTGGGAGGAGCTGGTGACATAAATTTAGAGAGACACAAGAAAAGAGAGAGGCAGAAGAACTTTTTGGAAGCAGCATCTTGGAGGCAGAGAGAGATGGAGAGGATTGCTGAGGGCCACTTTGAATTGCCCAGGACTTTTGAGAGCTGCCACCCAGAGCTGCCAAGGACTGAGGAGACATGGCTGTTATGCTGGTACTTTGTCTATTTTGATGTTGTTTTGCCAGATTTGTCCACTGGTGAAAGACAGTCCTTTTGCTGCAGAGGCTTTGGAACCTTGCTGTTGGTTCAGAGCTACTGAGAATGTTCTGCAGACAGAGAGTGAATTCTGTCCACTGGTGAAGGACAGTCCTGTTATTGCAGAGGTCTTGGAACCTTGCTGTTGGTTCAGAAGCCCTGAAGAAGGATTTTCTTGTCATATGTTTACAGAAATCCTGGAAGAGGGTTTTGCTAATGTTTTCAGGGGTCCTAGGACTGTTCTGCAAACAGAGAATGAATTAATGAAGACACTGGCAATGTATCTTGTGGCCTTGCTAAGCTTTGTCTCCCCAGGAACAAAGATTGCTGAGAATTTGCCTTGTGTCAAAATGAAGAAAAGACCTCTATTTGGGTATTAAATGCTGTGCTTAAGCTTGTTGTAACTCTGGGGTAGATTCAATTGTGATCCAAAGGTGGGGAACTTTTGACCTTTTTGTGCTCTGTGATTGAACAAATGAATGTACTTTACTTATGATTGGAAACTAATCTCCATTTGAGAACAGGGGCTTTGTGATGTACTAAATGAATGTAATGTCCAGGGGTGGGGTAGTACTTGATTAAATCACACTTGGGGGTAGTACTTGGAGATTATTGAATCACACTTAGTAAATGCTATATTTTGAATGATGTCATATTTTGATTTTCTCTGTTCTTAATTTTCACTGAATAAAATGGAGAGCACCTATGCTGGTATTTTGAACCTTGGGAAGTTGCCTTTACTTGGCAGTACAGATAGTAACAAAAATAATTGGAAATTGAGGGCGTGCCCGCATTAATTGGGGACAAGTTATGGTATGTTATTGTGATGTGAGACTATGGTAGTATAAAAAATGATGGGGCTGGTTTCAGAAAAATCTTTGAAGACCTAAATCAACTGATGCAAAGTGAAGTGAGTAGAACCAGGAAAACAGCATACAAGGTAACAATAATATTTTAACATTGATCAATTATGAGAGATTTAGCTATATTTGTCAAGACAAAAAAAATCTATGTCTTTCTAATGGATTCATGATGAAAGATGTTATCTATCACAAGAGAGAGAAGTGATGAGGACTGAATATATATTGCAACATTTTTGTCATTTCTTGTGTTTTTTTTTTGCAAAATATGGCAATGGCTTACATGATTTAACGTGCATAATTAATTTCTCATTGCTTACCATTGCAATGGGTATAGGGAGAGACAACATGGAAGGTGAGAATTCAGAACTCAATTTTTAATGAAATTTTATAATAAATGACTAATGCATTTATTTAAATATAATTAAATGATAGCTGCATTTCTCATTTCTCTCTCACAATCATGCAAGGCTCAAACTCAGCCCTGATGCCATTGCTTATTATGTGCCTTTGTCCTTGGTTATTCTTTCTTATCTTTCAAATCCTTTTAATTCTTTAAAAGCCATTTGATATACATGATCCTTCAGGATATCATATCTAACTTCCATTTCACACTAATCCTATAACAATTATGGAGCTCAATTTGCAAAGAATCATATATAAAATTCATCGCATCCATGAAGTGTGTGTATGTGTATGTGACTCAAATGTACAAAAAACTGTGATTGATACTAGGAAGAGATACAAAATTTTAATAATATGTTGACTCTCTACTCACGAGGAATGCAATCTAGTAGAAATTTGTTACATGTCCCAATCCCTATTATAGAAAACCTTTTTTTGTGTGACATGTAAGAGAGCTACAATGTATAGCATGTGTTATATGTCACTGTGGGGTTCTAGTTTATTTGAATTTGAATTTGAATCAGCCATGAGAGACCAGACCCTAGATTTAGTTTAGAATGAATACCAGGGCAAAATACAACAATGCTGATTTTATCTTTATGAGAAACATAAAAGGAAAGGAAATCGATGCAAAAACACATCCAAATGCAGTTGCAAGTAGCAGATAGAATCCCCAGGCTACTCTCTGGTTGTCCCAGTGGTGCCCATTTAAGGTGTTCCTAACACTTATCCTGGCCTAGTAAGAGCCTGACTAGGTCAGAAGAGCAACAAATCCCGTCCTGAAAACCATTTTATTCTCCTTCTCCCAAATGTAGATTCTATATTAGTCCTGTGCTCTCTGGAAGAATTGTCCAAAAAAGGGTATACTTTTCCTGGAGCTCGGTGAATTCCTCCCCTGTCCTATTTTATCATCTTATTTTCTGATTTTTTTCTCCCCTCATCCCTACTTTTCTGCTACATCTTGTTAAATTCTTACTATGCCTGTCACACAAGACATTTTTATCATTTTAGACCTACCCTTTTCTTTAAAGCCTAGGTCTCTTCTCAACCAGATAAGAAATATAGTGGCTACTTATTGACCAGATCTCAATACTGATTAACTTAGGAACTTTGACCTACTCCATTCCTAATCTGGGACAGTTCATCCTCCTTTAGGAAACCTGATTCCCACTCTTCCTCATCCACTATTGTTTGTTGATTTAGAATGAATCCTACCTGGAGCTTAGAACCCTAGAATTCAAGTGATCTACACACCCTCAGCCTTCCTGTGTACACACACATGCCTGGTCACAAATGCTTCTTACTGCGGTTCACACAGGACCTGGACAAAGACCTCTACAATGCTCGTGTTCACATCAGGGCCTGAACTGATCAACCATAAGAAGTGTCTCAACCTAACAGCTTCTTTGTTGTCTGAGTCAATTTAGAGAATACCTCTTCCTATGTCAACAAAGTCTGTTGGGCGCTTACTTTATGGTCCTTAAAAATGAGACCCTTAAGCCAAGGCACTAATGTGAATTATGGGGCTTTTCTTATCTTAATCTTTTTTGGACATACACTATATTATGGTATGTTAGTGGTAAATAAAACAGAGATATCCTGAGTCATAATTTCAAATCGACACTTTGTCAACTTTCTTATTTTATTGTATTTACCATCTATTCAATTTATAAATTCCTTTGTCATACAATGATTAAACATTTATGGAGATCATAAATTTGAGTGATGGAGCCACCCTAAATTGGGATGGCACTAAAATGCATTTAAACTTTCTCATTCTTTTGTTCAGGCAGTCAGAATTTAGGTTTTGTCTCCTTGTATGCAAAAGCTTGCTAGCTTTATCTAGCTTTAAGGGAATAAACAAGATGGATATACATATCACCTAACCTGTTTGTCTCCTTTAACCAAACATTCAGGTTAACAATGATAAGATTCAAGGGTGGCTAGGTTGCGCAGTGAGTAAAGCGCTGGCCCCGGAGTCAGGAGGACCTGAGTTTGATTCCAGCCTCAGACACTTAACACATACACACACACACAGACATACCAAAAAAAAAAAAAAAACTAGCCTTGTAACCTTGGGCAAGTTACTTAACACCAATTGCCCTCCAAAAGGCAAAACAAACAAACAAACAAAACAATGATAAGATTATATCATGAAATAAAGTTTATGGCAAAGGCACTCAGGAATCTGCCAATCAGTACATTTATTCAGCACTTATATGCCAAATATGTTAATAGACTCTGAGGAAACAAATGCTAAAACAGGAATAGTCACTAATCTCAATATTTTATAATTTCTACTTCTCCCAGAAATAGTGAGAGTGGGGTTGCTAGGGAAAATGCTTTTTTTTTTTGTGACTATGGATATCAGAGAATCAAAATCACTGCAATTTTGGGAGGGAGTAAGTGGTAGTTCAGGACTCAGTGTCCTAAAGTGCTAACACTTGGATGTCTACTGTGGGACCACAGAAAGGCAAGAATTATTTCCTTCCATTTACCTATTCTGACTTTCAAGGGAAACAGTAGTAGCTTACATTTAGATAACATTTAAAGGCCTTTCTTTGTATCTCCAGTACTTAATGCAGTGCTTGATAGATAGCAAGTTTTTAATATACACTTGTTGATTCGTCAAGTTCATTGTCTTCAGCCCCCATCTATCTGAAATCTCTTCCTTTGGCTTAGATCCAGCTACTGTTAACAAATCACCTAATCTCTTAAGACAGTGAAAGGAAGACACAAAATCATGTTAATATTCATATCAGGAAGTCACCATGGAGAGGGGTGGGGACATTGAAAAACTTAATCCTCACCTTCTTTAGGAAAAGCTTCATCTGTCTGTTCACAGGGGAGGAAATGCTGATTTTGATAGTTTTATCACATGGCTCTCATCTCCTAATGTACAGGAATAGAGGAAAATCACAGTTAAACATGATATTTCATCACAAAGGTTTTGAGGACTAACTGGGATTTTCTGCACTTTATCCATTGTGACTTTGCAGTTATCATTGATGTGGTAGGCAGGGGTCTTAGAAATCTCATTTGTCCTGTCTTCCCCTGGTTTGAACTTTTCCTTAGGTCTCAAGGAAATTCCAATAAGTAGGAAAGGTAATAACCTCAGTGATCTCAAGAAGAATCCTGGCCAACAGGAGATCGCTTAGCTAGCTGTGGTCACCCTTCTTCTTAGCTCTACTAAGATCTTCACTTGCACATGATAGTTGGAAAGTGGCATTCTGGGACTTGCTATATTGGCCTCTAGCTACACTTTGCCCAACCCAGAAGCTATTGTGCTAAAGAAGCTATCAGTTAAGCTGCCCTTAAAAATTCCCAAGCTGCATTAAAAATAGCATGTCCCAAACATCTGTGAATATATAGGTACTGAGTTCTCTAAAGCCAAGACATAAGGCATGGACTTTATTCCAGAAGTCTCCTGAAGGAAATGGGTTGCCTTAGGAGTAGCAGCATCATAAATTTACTAAAGGTCTCCAGGCAAAATCTGCATGAAAACTCATCAGGTTTTTTGAGCGATGTGAAGAGACAGGTTCAGTAATAAGTTGGACTAAATGATAACCTCAGAGTACTCATCCAGATCTGAGATTCTATAATTGTAACAGTATTAGCCAGAATTTCTATAGCATTGTAAGGCTTGCAAAGCACTTTACAAATAGTATCTCCTTTTATTCTCAAAACATGGGAGTACATGCTGCTAACTCCATTTTATAATAAGGGAACAGTCTCAGAAAGCTTAAATGACTTGCCCAAAGCTAGTGAGTGTCTGAGGCTAAATTTGAACTCAGATCTTCCTGACTTCATGTCTCTATCCACTGTACAATCTAGCTACCCACTAGACCACTAGTCATCTAGAGATAAGACCAAGAAGGAAATTAGGAAAGGTACTGAGAAAATGCAAGTATCTACATTTCAGAATTGTTAGGGAGAAAAGACTGTAACACACACATATACACATATGCGTGTGTGTTTATGTATACATACACATATCTATATATACATATGTGTACATATACATGTGTACATATACACGCGTGTTTGCTTGTGTGCATGTGTGTGTGTTCTGCAGGAGCTATATTCATAGGATATTTCTAAAGTTAGAAAAAACTATAGAGATAAACAAATCCCCTCGTTTTACATCAGGACATCGAAGGCCAGAATGGATAAGTTATTTTTCCACGAGCACATAGGTAATTAACAACAAAAGCAGCATTTGAACTCATCCTCTATAAAGTTGGTTTGCTTTCCTATAAAACAAAGCCTCTACCATCAATAATAATAACCCCACTGACCTTGATATACCAAATCTACTTCAGGTTAGGACCCTAAACCTTTAGTCTCACACTCAACCCTGAAAGGATTAAGATGAGCTGTTTGGGGGAAATTGCAAAAAATAGAATCAAATAAGAATACTAAACTCATTTCTTTTCATCTGAAGCCAGGGTTAGTTTCATGTTTATTCAACCTTTCCCCTTTGCTTTATTATGATAAGTCACTGCAGTTATTGGAAATAAATCGGTTAGAAAACCTAAGGAAAGATTATGTGCTTATTTTAAAGTCATCAGGGAAGGAAGCAATGGAAAGTTTTCATCTAAGAGGCAGTATGCTATAGTGTATTGAGTATTAGGACTGTGGTCAGGAAGACCTAAATTTAAATCCTACCTCAGATAACTGGACAGTTCTGCTCATTTTTATTAAATTCTTTTGAATTTGCTATGTACTTTAAACAATATATTATATCTAATCTACATACAGTCACACATACTTACATGCACATACATACACACACAAATACCCTTTGGAATAAATACTATTATTATCATTTTTTGGAGCAGTGGACAGAGTGCTGGACCCGGAGTCAGGAAGAATCATCTTACTGTGTTCAGAACTGTCCTTAGACTTTTATTTATCTGTTTGACCCCGGGCAAGTCACTTAACCCTGTTTGCCTCAATTTCCCCATCTATAAAATGAAATAAAGCAGGAAATGACAAACCACTCCATTATCATGCCAAGAAAAACCTAAATGACTGAACAATAGCAATAAATCAGACCCAGACTCAAATCTTTCTAACTGTAGGATGAATGCTCTATCCATCTTGCAAATCACCCTTTTCTTGATGGCAGCCTCCATATGCCTCCTCCCCCATCCCCATAAACTACCCTAATGTTTTACTTCATCTTCCTTATCCAGCATATTCTGTAGACTTGCTATGATTGCTAAGATTGAATTTCCAAAACTTGCTTTAGTTATGCAAGGTCTTAACTTAGTCTGTTGGTGAATCAAATCAAACAACGACAGCAACAACAATAGCAACAATTTTTTTGTTCAATCATTTCTTTTCTTGGCAATGATACTAGAGTGGTTTTCCAATTCTTTCTCTGGATAATTTTTACAGATGAGGAAACTGAGCCAATCAAGGATAAGTGACTTCTCCAGGACCACATATCTAAGGCTGAATTTGAATTCAGATCTTGACTCCAGGTTCGGTGCTCTATTTACTGCCACACCTAGCTGCCAAAGAGTAACAATTGCAATAGCAAATACTGCTACTACCTCAACAAAGTATTGGAAAACTTTTAGTCAGTTTATGATTTCATAGATGACACATTCTCAACTTCATGATCTGGAAGGGCTGTCATCCTATATCACCTTTAATGATTTTAACTTCCCAGGACATGCTGGTGACTTTTGGACAAGAGGACCATGGGACTATAGATTTTGAGCTGTTATGCAACCTTAGAGGAAATACAATCCAGCCCCTTTCCTTTACAGATAAGTAAACTGAGTACCTAAGAGTCCTCATTTATAACAGTCAGAAATGCATGACCCATAACAAATAAACATTGATGCATCTGGATGTGACAGAGAAATTGTATGAGAATGCAGGGCATACATTAAAACACACAGTGGCATGAGTATGTATGTATTTGTATGTGTATATACACACATATGTATGTATACATATATATGCATACACTCATTTAAACACAAACAAGAAGTGAATTTGTATCTTTTTTTTTTTCTTTTTATTGAACATGACAAGCAGGGAAAGTCTGATGAGGGTCCTTTCTACAACAATGCAAACTGGTTCCTGTTCTTCATCTGAGTCTTATAGAATTCCCTGGAGTACTGAGAAACTAATTAACTGGTTTAAGGATAAATCACATAGTCAGAATCTGGATTTGAACGTAGATCTTCTTGGCTGCATGTCTAGTCCTCTTTCCATTATGCCAACATGCCTGGTAACATCTGGACTTTAAGCACACTATCTGCCTCTTTTCCATGCATGAAAATAAAACAATCTCCAAACAAAAGCAAGACTCCCTGGCATGACCTGGAGTGAATATGACTTTACACTTTAGAGTTTGACAAAAATAGTCTTGTAAACTTGATTTTCTTTTATTTTTGTAAAGGTTTCTTGCTTAACCAGAAATATATCAATCCCCCCCCACACACACACACGCATACACATACAGAGTGTTTTGCACTATAGTATATAAACTTTTTTTAATCAATGTTGAAACTCAAAAGAAAAAAAATATTGACAATGACTAAAAGAGTAGCTTTAAAATAATTCCTTAAGTCTTCATCATCTCCATATTGCTTTTATCAAGCCATTTAATCTGCCTCTGAGAAAACAGATTAGAAATGCTGCATCATTGTTACCTCCATCATCAATTTCAACTCATGGATCCAGATTCTTCTGGGATATTCTTCTCTTTGCAGATTCAATGTTCTTTCTAACCTTGACTTCTCATCTTTTGCCTTCTCTGAAAATAAACTAGGTTCGAAGTGAAAATTCAGAGATCGTTTTATTCACATCATTCTTATCATTAATGATTTGGTACAAACACCATGATGTAGTAAAAAGAACACCGAGCCTGCAGAGAGACCAGTGTAGATCAAATCTTGCCTCTGATGCTTTCTTTCTATTGTGGTTGTTCATCCTTTGTTTTTAAAGAGGACAAATAATTTCACTCTGTGCTCTCCTGACTTGCTGGTGGATGGATTTAACTGAGGAAGACATGCACAAAACAGAGTTGTCAGGCTCAGTCTCTCTTCCAGAGTCATTGAAGTCCAGTGGTAAGATAGAAGTTAAGATGATTGAAGATGTCCTGGGATAGAGTAGATGATCTTGACATCTTCAATGTCCAACCAAGCTCCAAGTTGCCTACTTCAGCTGCCCTTCATCATCACTGAAACAATTTGTTCTCATCCACCCATTCCACTGTTGGCAGTTTTCACCTGCTTGGGGTAGACATCCACCTATCTCATCCACTGGCTAGAGGTCTATCAGTTACCCTTAATCTTATTAGTCTGTCCACTAAATAAATCTTACAAATGTGTTACTCCTGCACATGCTACAGATTCTTGGAGCCAAAGGTGAAAGTAGAATAGAGGTGGACAGCAAAGGTGTCTCTTTATTGCCTTGGGAAAGTCACCTCATAAAGCAACTTTGATTTCAGTTTGCTCATCTATAAAATGAGGGCTTTGACCTGATGTTTCTTACAGGTCAGTACCCGTGATGATTTGTTTTTAATTGTTCACATTTTTTTAATTCTATTGAGAATTGCTAATTTATATCATTTGAACACATCCATTGAGAATTTGTTTTTTTTTTTAATATATAGGTTGGCACCCATTGTATATTGGACATCAGATACTTAGAGGATTTGATGTGAAACATTTTTTTTCTAGTCTTAGTTGTACGGTAAGTACAAGTACAATTTTCTTTCCTTAACCATAAACCTAGATTGGGCAGCTAGATAGCACAGTGGATAGAATGTTAGCTTTGGAGTCAGGAGGACATGAGTTTAAATCAGGCCTCAGACACTTACTAGCTAATGTGATCCTGGGCAAGTCACTTAACTCTGTTTGCCTTAATTCTTCATTTGTAAAATGAACTAGAGAAGGAAATGGTAAAGCACTCCAATGTCATTGCTAATAAAATCACTAATGGGGTCACAGAAAGTCAGACATGATTGAAACAACTCAACAACATCAACAAGCTTACAATTGAAGGAATTTTCTTGATCATGTATTCTAATTCCAGCCTACCACAGATGAGAAATTGAGCTTCAGGAAAGTTAACTGATGGACATCAGGTCACACAGGAAATTATACGTTTTATTTTTTTATGATCATCTCCATCCTTAAATTAAAATCATAAAGCAAAAACAAAAATACTTTCAGATATAGTTATTTCTGTGAAAGGAAACACATTATTTCTTTACTCTTACTTTTCCCCCTTATATTGTGTCCATTGATATTCAGGGCCCATAGCAATTTTGAAATTGGTCATATAAAGCTTGAGGACTTGGGTTCGAGCAAAATAAGATGAGGAGTGATCAGACAGGCATGAGCAAGAATCAGGATAAAGTAAGTTTCAAAAGCAGCATATGAGCCTATAAAATAAGATAGTATGGTCTACAGCATCTTTCAAAAGATGTAAAAATATCAATAAATATATGGATTAAGAAAATATCATCTGGGAGAGAAATTATAAAACAGTAAATAACCTTGAAAAGACTAGTTGCAGCTTAGTGGTGGGTTGAAAGGTGATATTTCAAAGGGTTGGAAAGTGGGTGGGAGGTTTGAGATATGAAAGCAATGAGAGGAAATGGCTTCTAAGAATTTTCATGTGGCTGTTAAAGAAAGATATGGAAGTATAGTTTGACAGGTAAGAGGGCCAAGGAATATTTTCACCCATTTTTAAGTATGTAAGAAGATATTATGGGGTGAGAGAGGGAAAGGAGAAGAGAGGAGAGGGGATAAAAGACACGGCTAAGGAGAAAGAATAGGAGGGGATGTATTGGAAGGCAGTTTAAACATCAGTAAAAAAGGTTGATTTTGTGAAGGGGCAGAATCACTGCTTCTTCATCAGAAACTAAAAAGGCAAAAAGGAAATAGGACATGAAAGAGTTTTAGAGTGTAGAAGGTGGAACTCATGAATGACATAAGCAAAGTCTTTTCTGCTGAGCAGTGTGTAGGGGTTTGATAGAGTGAGTTTAAGGGTTTTATATAAAACTAAAGAGAGAAAAAGAAGTTTTGGAACAGCTGCTGGAGTGTGAGAAAATTCAACTAGAGAACAAAAAAGCTGTTCATGTAGCAGTGAAGGACCAGTTGAATTAAGATAATGTAAAGTTCTGCCATTTTACACATAAGGAATATTGTGCTTAGCTTTCTATGGAGTTATGCCCAGAGTCTTATACCAAGCAGATGTCATACCAATCACTCAGCAATCATCAACAAAGATCAGTGACTGATAGGTAGTTAACAATTTCAGAGAATTATTTATGTCACTAAGACATTAGGTACTCTCCTTACAGTGATACAGTCAGTTTGTGTCAAGACTAGAACCCAGGTTTTCCTGAATCCAAGAACAGCTCCATATTAATAATGCCAGGCAATAGGCCTGCCGATTTTGCAAGGCATTGTGTATTAAAGTCACAGGGCCTCAAAAATCTCCTGTTCACTCTTCTCTGAATGTCTGCATAGCCATGAATCTGCCTAATTGATGAAAGGAAATTACACAGAGTGCCCACTTTTTATAATCCAGATGGCAGGATTCCATACTTAATCTGAGGCACAAATGAATTCTTATAAATATTTTACATAAATATTTATGTGCATTTCAGAAAGACTGTGGATGTTTCTTGTTTGGAAAGACTGTCCTTTATAGCCTGTCTCAGCTTCAACAATTTATTTTATTAAACACCTACTTTTAAAATTTCATGGGAGCCGGGCAAGCAGTTTCTCATTGCAAAGTTACTCAGGCCAATATATTTCCTTGTCCTTTCTCTTAACTTTAGTTTTTGTCTTTGGGGAAAGAAGTCACTTGCATTTCTTTAAAAGATTCCTATCTGGTTGTGTCTTTAGATAATTCAATTAGAGATTGAAAGGAAAAATATACCTTGATTATTCTTTTCTTAGTGAGATGTGAACATTTCATATTTCTTCAATAAAACCAAATTTTTAGAATTCATTGGGGGGTTATTTGTTGTTATTTTATTTGGATTTGGTTCATTTTGAAGATAATCTTATCTCAAAAGGCAAAGTGTTCCTCACCTGTCCCCACCCCGATTTTCTGTGCCTTTGCAGCTAAGGATACTTTCTATATATTCTGGATTTGATTTACACATGCAAATGTTTGTATGTAATCATAATTTGCAGAATTTTGATTCATGCTAAAAAAGTCTCTCCATTGTGCTTCCATTATATATCATTTTGACACTCATGGAAATAGAATGTCTAGCCTCTTCCAGATGGGGAATTTTCCTCAACCTCAAGCTTTTCTCTTGCATTGGTCGCTGGTTATACTCTTCTCCTTATTTGAACATTTTGCTCTCTTCAGTAAAGCATCAAGGCTGGATTTTGAACACAGTAAACAAACATATCCTCACTCCAGAGGGAGTCTCTGGAATCTCAAAGAGGCATAAGCATTGTCCTCTCAATTCCTTTTCCAGGGCCATACAAGAAAGCATCTCAAAACATCTCTGGGGCATGATGTTATACAGTATCCATGTACAGATAAAAACCATAGCTGTCCCTAAAACAAATCTATTCAGATCCAGTGAAGAACACTTCTCAGAGTTTACCCAAGATAAATGTTCTCCTTTTATCCTCAAAGTTTTCTTGTCTGATCAATTCTCAACAAGGACGTGGTGCTTGAAAAGCCACACTTACAATTATTGGAATAGGGGCATTCTGTTGAACCCTAAGGTCAAGTACAGCACGCTATACTACAGAGAATTAATGCTGGATTTGGAGTCAGAAGAGCTGGCTTTGATTTCTGGCTCTGCCCTTTACCAACTATGTGACCTGCAACAAGTCAATGAAGTTCTCTTGCCTTCAGTGTCCTCATTTATCTATAAGATCCATACATCAGTCAGTAAAAATTCAGTAAGTTCTTACAGTATACCACATTTTGTGCTAAGTTCTACAGAAGCCAAAAAAAAGAGCTTCTGGAAAGACCCTGCTCTTTAGGAGCTCAAAATTTATTGGATGAAAGGTACGATATAGCTGGTGATAAACATTTCAACTTTAATTATCCAGGGCAATGAGAATGAAAGAGCTATCTGAGATGACAGAAGGGGTTAAGATAGGTAGTAACAGGTTTTTTGACAACAAATACTAATTTACTTTATATATTTATAAATAGTTCAATCATTTGATTGCATGAAACAGAGTCCTAGTAGTGACTAAGCCTTTAATTAGCATTAAGGCTTAAAAAAATAAGGTACTACTACACTTGATTTATATAAAAACAGAAAGGTACCAAGTCATGCAAAGCCATGAATAAGGAGCCTTTAGAAAATGGGTTTCCTAAGTCTCTATGCCCCACTATGTATCTGCTTGAATATCATTGAAATTAATAGTTCCAAAAAAACAAAAAAATGAATGTTATTTTTTGTGTGGCTAGGTGGCACAGTGAATAGAGCACCAGCCTTGGAGTCAGAAGGACCTGAGTTCAAATCGGGTCTCAGGTACTTAACTTACTAACTTATTAACTTACTAGCCCTGTGACCCTAGGTAAGTCACTTAACCCCAATTGCCCTGCTCTTCCCCCTCCAAAAAGCAAAATAAAAAAAAAATAAATTACATAAAATAAATTTTAAAAAGAAAACATGGAAAGTCTTTTGGAGTATTGCAAAACAAGATTGAGAGAATAACATCAGAATACACATTTCTTTTGACTCAAATTCAATATTTCAAAGATCTGGATGATCCCCTTTGTACAGGTTCTCTCCTCACTGACACAGATCACAGCCCTTTAATAGCTTGGTCGATTGTTTTCAAGACTTACTCAGTATGAACCATTCATCATTTTAGCTTCAACCTAGTGACAGACCTTTCCAACATAGCTAGTTTTATCCTCAGATGAAATAGTCTGTCACCAGGCCTTTATTTAGAAATAGTCCAGCTTGGGAGAGTTTGGTAGACCTTGGGATCCTCTCTTATACCCAATATGTGTCCAGAGCGAACTCCATGCCACCATAAGGCACTGATGGATGATTTATTAGAGAAGTGTAGTAGGCACATAAATACCTTTTGCTTTATAATTCTCTTTTTTTTTCCTCATGAGTGAAAAAACTTCTGGAAAATGAAATTTCTCTTTTGAGGAAGATTGGTAACCCTTCTATAACTTATGTTAGTGGTTCCTGGGGTGCAAGAGGTTAAGAGACTTTCCCAGAGTCACAAAACCAGAAGACATGAGAAGCAGAACTTGAACCCAGATCTTTCTGGCTCTCAAAGTGATACTCATAGACTCCTCTTGTCTATATATTGTTGCTGCCTATATATCTCTAGCTCTCTATCTTCATCTACTATCACCATGTTTTTCATCTAATTCATCTTTCAATAATGATTTCTCAATACCTCTATCTATATCATTGGTTTTATCTATCCCATCTATCTCATCAATGTATCTATCTGCTTATCTATCTATCTCGAATAGGTGATAAATTGTTTTCAATCTTAATTGACACAGTTCCCACACTGGAAATTTTCCACATATAGCAAATTATCCATCAATCTCATATTTGCTTGAAATCACCCAAGTCTCTGATTCCTTCTCCTTACCTATCAAATTGCTGTCTTAGAAACCTTCCTCTTTACATCCCCCTTTGCCTCATGGATGGGATCAACCATTTTAGGAAGGACTTCAGATGTGCTTAACCTCACTATCTCCTGGATTCTCTAGACTCCTCATCATCGGACACATTGCCATATTCCTTTCTTTTCCTAATATCATTTCTGTATTTATTTCAGCACCAATAGTAATCCATATATTTAATCGAGATAATTTAAATTGATGGTTTTGCACAGAAGACCTAATATGTTTGGTTTGATTATTTTGTTTTGTTTCTGAAGACAGCATGAGAATAGAAAAGTGGGACTACCATCCACATGAGATTTGATATACAATAATGTTACTCTCACAATCCTCAAGTGAATTTGTGATCTCATTAATATCAATGGGGATGGGCAGCTAGGTGGTGCAGTGAATAGAGCACTGGCCCTGGAATCAGGAGGACTCGAGTTCAAATCTGGCCTCAGACACTTGACACACTTACTAGCCATGTGACTTTGGGCAACTCACTTAACCCCAATTGCCCTCCAAAAAGCAAAAAAAAAATCAATGAGGCCTTGCACAACATAGACTAAAAATATGCATCCCTACCTTGTCTGTCATCAGAAACTCTGGTCCAAACCATTCCTTATTTTCCGTACCAGACATGTAATAATGCAGTAGAGACCTTTGCTCTTTCCCTTGAGATTTTTAGGATAACAAAGATTTAAAAGAAATATTTCCAACATTTAAAATATGATTTATCTGTATACTGATCAGATCTAAAATATATGAAAAATTAAAATATATTTTAAAAATTATAAATATCTAGGATATAGGAAATGGCCCTTCTGCTGAGATGATGCAAAATGATGATTCAAAGGACCAGAAAGAAGACAGAATCCAATCCACATAGTTATGAGGATGGTCAGAGAAATCCCAAGGTAGGAAATTGAATCGCAAGTTCAGTGTACTTAAAGTAGTCCAGTTTAGCAAGAATATAGAATAGCTAAATGAAAATAAAGTATTAAGTCCAAAATAAAAAGTGGGTTAGCATTAGTCTCTGAAACTTATACAAAATTAGACTTATGTTAAAAATTTCATTAGTATGTGCATTACTCCAAAAATGAATATAGATCCCATTTCATGCCTTAGGCAGGTGAGGGGTACTGCAGCCTGTAGGCCGCATGTGACCCTCTAGGTCCTCAAGTGCAGCACTTTGAATTAAAATTTGACAGAAAAAAAATCACCTTAATAAAAACTTTGACTCAGTCAAAAGGCCACCCCAAGAACCTAAAATGCCACATGTGGCCTTGAGGGAATTCTGCCTTAAAGGATGGACGTGTCTTTGATTTGTTGTGGCCAAAAAAGCACTATTATCTCTGAGATCATTTTCTGGTGATGATCCTCTTGGAATATCACTAAGCTGTGCTTTGTATTACAAACATATAGAGCATCACTGAGCTTCTCTAGTTTCGTTAGGTCATATGTCAAGTGCTTAACGGGAACCTAAGGACATGTGGTCCAGCCCACTCATTTTACAATGAGGGGAAAAAAAGCCCATCAACGTGAAGTGACTTCCACACTATCAAATTTGGTAACCAACAGATGAATGACTTGAATTTTAGAACCAACACTCCACCGCTATCCCCCAAAACACAAACAGGACCATGCTGCTTTCTGTTGGCAAGACTGACTTAGAATTTGTGCTCTGATGCATAGGACTTGAGAATCTAGAGCTATGTCCAAATAAAGTGAGAAAACATAGAAAAACTTTAATAAAGACAATTTAGACATTAGAAATAAAGTCATAATTGCACTCTTACATTTCCACCTGGAGTGACAAATCTCCAAGGCTATAGATTACAGGTTAGTCATTAAGTTGCTATGGTATTAGGATTTTCCTCATCAGGAACTTCCCAATATCAGTAAAATCACAGAATTCAGTCAAAAATAATCAAATAAAATAAAAGAACACTAAATTTTCCTAAAGAAATAAAGTCTACCTTTTATGCCTTTGTATAAATCGTTGGCACAGTTTTATATCAGTAAATGCTTCCCCTCATTTGTATATTTGATTCAAATAAAGTGTCCTATCAGTCTATTAAAAAAATGAAAATAAATAAAGTCCAAATACAAAAATAGGGTCATCTAAGTACACATATCAACAATAATAATATAAACACTTAGCAAACTATGGAAATGATCCCTTTTCTTTTCTTTCTTTTTTTCCAAAGCAATCAGGATCAGGTGACTGGGTCAGGGTCACACTTGACATTTATTATGTCATCTCTGAAATCAGATTTAAAGTCAGTTTTTGCTGACTCTAGGGTCAGTGCTCTATCCACTGTGCCCCTTAACTAAGCCTGAAATGACCCATTTTTCAAAGATAAAAATGTATTCTCAAGGATGAATAGCATATTGAAGACTGTTTCATTTCATTTCATTTCTTTTTTTTGCCTTTTGGAGGGCAATTGGGGTTAAGTAGCTTGCCCAAGTTTACACGGCTAGTTTTTTTTGCGTGGATGTTAAGTGTCTGAGGCTGGAACCAAACTCCGGTCCTCCTGACTCTGGGGCCAGCGCTTTACTCACTGTTTCACAAAGCCACCCCTACTGTTTTATTTCTTATCATCCTTAACAAGCTTCATCTCTGTCTCTTTCTCTCTCTGTCTCCGTCTGTCTCTTTCTGTGTCTCTGTTTCACACACACACACACACACACACACACACACACACTCACATACACACTAAGACAGTGGTAATTTCATAATTCAAGTTTAGAATGATTAACCAAGTTAAAACTTGGTAAACTGCTTAAAGTATGTACTAACCTCAGAGGCTTGAAAATAGCTATAACATATGATTTCATTGCAAATATTCATCAATAGCTTTTCATTGCTTTTTACACTTACTTTGCATTTTTTGCATGTTTGGATGAATAAGTCAAATAATGGATAAATGTACCTAATCTGCTTTATAAAGACTTCCAATTAAATATTTTGAAGCAATCACATTGCTATCGTGCTTAGATTAGGAATGGGATGTTTAAGTATATAGCATATTAACTCAGAGTCTTGCAACAGAAAAAAGCAGAGCAGAATGAAACTATTGAAAATGAGTTTTGAAGTAGATATTGAAATCAAGGCCATTTGCAATGTAGAGAAGAGAGTCGTGTGAAAAAGGGGGAAGCAAGGCAAAATTGATTTTGTTTGTGGCTTTTGTTCATGATGCTTCTTCAAGAGACAGCAGCCCTCTAATTGAAGTCAATGGAAGCGTTGTAAGCTCCCAGGCTGCAGGATTGGGTCCTTTATTTACTGAATCAATGAACTAGAAGAAGGAACATTAAGTTGGATGATGACCTTTTCTGCTGATGAAGCTCTTTTGAAAAGGGAGGAGAGAGGGGGAAAGAGAGAGAGAGACAGAGACAGAGCAAAAGAGAGACAGAGAGACAGAGATAGAGAGACAGAGAGAGACAGACAGAGACAGAGAGACACAGAGAGAAACAGACAGAGACAGAGAGACACAGAGAGACAGATACAGAGAGACACAGAGACAGAGACAGAGAGAGTGACAGAGAGACAGAGATAGCGACAGACAGGCAGAAAGACAGAGAGAGACACAGAGACACAGAGACAGGCAGAGACAGACAGAGGGAAGACAGACTGACAGTGACCAAGAGACAGAAAGACACAGAGGTAGACAGAGACTGGAAGAGACAGACAGAGAGAGGAGAGGGAGAGACAGACAAACAGAGACATGAAAATAGGCAGCTATGAGTTCCACATTTCAAAAGGTAAGGAAAGTGAGCAATGTGAAATTTCTAAAATTAGATGTAGACCATAAGAAAAATAGTATAATTACACCATGTCTGGGTAATGAAATTTATTCTAAATTACACTCTCTTCTTACAAATTTTTGGTTTTGTGACATTCGGTCCTTGGTTCTCTTTCTGAATTAGGGTGGTAAAACCATGAGATTGAGTCAGAGGAGTAGGTTTAGATCTTGTTTTGGTTCTTATCACCTTTATGATCTTGGGAAAAGCTTTTAAATTCCCCAAACCTTTGTTTGCTCTTCTGGAAAATGAGATTAGATTACATTTTATAATGAACATATTCTGCATATACTCTACAATCTAAATTACATTCTATAATCCTTAATCTTATGGTCCTACATGTATGAGTGGTAATAGGAAGAGAAAGATTTGTAACAACTATAGCTATATGTAAGTTTTATAAGAAAAAATGGAACCAGTTGCTGTGGAAAACATCAAATCCTCTTTCTCACTGATGGTCTTTCTAGCAGTCCAGATTACCATTTAGTGTATGTGTGTGTTGTGTATTGGTAGTGGTAGGTATTTCAGTAATGAGATGGACTGGATGAGCCCTAAGAGGGAAACAATTTTCAGAAGGTTGCAAAATGAATAAATGACTCTCTCTTGTTCCCAGCTATGAGTGATCACTTTCTGACCATTGTCAGTGGAATTTTATGCCACATCTACTCAGTGGGGTACTTACGTGAACCTTGTCCACTGAAATGCCTAGAGAATTATGTGACCATAAAGCCAGAGTCAGAGAATGAAAGGATTCACCCCAATCAGTCTAATTAAATCTTCCTCCACGTCAAGCAAGTGATTCTGGATGGTTGCCTTCTACTCTTCTATTTCACAGGGTCTTTACTGGGCCTCTTTTCCCTTTCCCAGATGCTAGAAGCAGAAGGCTGCTATTTTCAGTAGAAGGTTCCCCTCCTCTCCCGCTGCCAGTTTGTTTTGATAATGTCACAAATTAAAATCAGGTCTTCGCCATGCTACAATGTTTGAGATTCTGATCAATTCTGAAATTCGGTGATTTTTGCTGCTGGGAGTTCATTACCTAAAGAATAACTAATTTCTCAAAGACTATTTTGCTCCAAAACGTTTGAGCAAATGGGAAAAGATGGAGATAAGAAGATGTCCTTGGATAGGAAAGATGTCAATTTCAACATGAACTTTGCTTTACAATTGGACATTCTAGAGCTATGTAGGGCTGCATGGGAAGGTCCTTTGTCCATTCTTAGACCCATCAGGATGGAAGAGGAAAAACTCAAAGCCAGATATTAAAGTCTTAATAATGATTACAGGCATCGCTTTCACACTGCAACTTTTCCTATAATACTTTTGATATACCATGGATTGGCATAAGAAATCAAATGGGGATTTGGGGGGACTGTTCCTGAAACCAAAGGTGACAGGAAAAGTCCAGAAAAACACTCAACAAAAATGCCCAGAAATGCATAAAATATATGTAGAGTATCATATAATATTGACATATTCTATATTTTAATACCATAATAATTCAGATTTCTTCTCTGGTACAAAGGAAAGGTTAAACATTTTACTCAGATTTTCCAGAACATAGGGGTGGGCACCATACCCCTAATCCCTGTGATGGGGAAGGAAAAAACGTATAATTATCAAAAATGGAACCATATTCATATCTATTTCTATTTATAAAAGTAAAACAGTATGTATAAGGGATGATGTTGGGATTGGATTCAGAAAGATTTGGCCTCAAATATTGCCCCTAGCATTAACCATGTGACCCTGGGCATTTCATTTTACTTCTATGTGACTCAGACAACTCTATGGAACTACTGTTGCTTTTGTTTAGTCATTTAAGTCTTGTCTGACTTTGGGACCCCATTTGGAATGTTCTTGGAAGAGATACAGGAATAGTTTTCCATTTCCTTCTCTAATCCAGTTGAAGAAGTTGAAACAAACAGGGTTAAATTACTTGTCAGTGTCACATAGTTAATAAATGTCTTAAGCCAAACTGGAACTTGTGTCTCCTTGACTGTATGTCTGGTACTCTATCCACTGTGCCACATAGCTGCTCATGACTACTGAACTAAGCAGTAATAGGGTTGATGGAGGCAGTTCACTACCTCACTATTCACTTCTCTGATTATTCAACTATTTTTAATGACTGGGGTGCTAGGAAACAAGCATGTTTCCTTTAGTTCCTTAGGGGAAATGATCAGAGTTAACCAGGGGAGTGGATGTGGCTATATACTTCAACAGAAATCACAGGGCTCAGTTCCTGTCTGTTTGATTGACTCTAAGAATGTGTTAATTATCTGGGAGCAGGAGGCATTTAGAAATATCATTTTACTGGGATATGCTGAATAGAAATACAGGTTCACTCTTCTCATGGTACTTAGAGGAAGCCAACATGAAATGCCTAGGCTTAAAAGAAAAAAAAATAAAAAATCATGGCTCACATTTAGTTCCATAGAAAATTGGTCATAGCTTTGAAATAAACTTCATAAGAATTAATAAAAGAAAAGGAGCTCATGATCATTCAGAGAGTGCAGAACACATTCAACAATAAAAGTGATCAATACAAAAAGAGCCTCCTGGCTTCCTTCAACTCGACTAAAATCCTACTTTAGATAAGAATGCTTTCCAATTCCTATTAATTTCTACAGTCTTTCCACTTAATTATTTTCTATTTGTGCTGAATTTTGTAGATATGGGTTTGCTGGTAGTTTCACCCATTAAACTGTGAGCTCCTTGAAGTCAGGGAATGATCTTTGTCTCTTCACTTCCCTATCATTAACACAATAACCAACATATAAAAAGCATTTGACTGAGGAATATCACCTATCAAATGCTATCAGTGTCTAGGCAAGTGATAATTTATTGTATAATTTTATATTAAACTAATGTTGTCAGATTATTTTTGGATTGTTGTAGGACAATTAATTAATTGTACAATTGTATGTCCCTATTTTGCTGCTTCATATCAATTAGATGCCTTCTGTCACTACCTCCTTCTTACATGAAGAAGTGTACTTTGTCCTTGCTAAAGCAAAAAATTTATATTCCCAAGGTAAAGGGAAAGACCACACTAATGAAAACTATGATTTGCTAGTCAAGTGCCATGTTTCAAGTTTCAAAATGTTTTAAATAGCAATAAGATAGGAAGAGTATTATTCCTTAATAATAAAGGGTACCTTTGCTGTAATGGATGTATGTTATTTTATTTATTTTTTAAAATTAAATTTTATGTTTATTTTTAGTTTACATCATTCATTTCCACAAAATTTTGAGTTACAAATTTTCTACCCTCTTTCCCCTACCCACCACCCCAAAATAGCAATCCCACTGTATACCCCTCACGCAATCTGCTCTCTCCTACATCATCCCCCATACCCCCTCTGACTTTCTTGTAGGGCAAGGTGGATCTCCGTACACCAGTGCTTGTGTATCTTATTTCCCAGTTATATGTAAAATAATAATAGTATATTTTTTAAACATTTGATTTGAAAACTGAATTCCACATTATTTCCTTTCCTCCTTCATCTCCTACCCTTACTGGGAAGATAAGCAATTCAGTATAGGATGTACATGTGTAGCTATGGAAAACATTTCCATAGTGGATATATTGTGAAAGACTGACTGTATTTCCCTCCATCCTATGCCACTTCCCATTTATTCTATTCTCCCCTTTGACCCTGTCTCTTTTCAAAAGTATGTGCTTATAACTACCCTCCCCACAAACCTGCCCTCCACTCCATCATCCCCTTCTGCCCTACTCTCATGTAGGGCGATACCAATTTAGTGTATATGTCATTCCCTCCCTAAGCCAAATTCAATGAGAGTTGACCCATTCCCTTTTCCCTTCCTCTTCTTCCACTCCATTGTAACAATCTCCCTTTCCTCTTTTATATGAGATGATTTACTCCATTCTGCTCCCCCCATCTCCTCTAATTATATTCCTCTCTCAACTCTCAATTATTTTTTTAAATATCATCCCTTCCTATTCAATTGATCTTGTGCCCTCTGTCTATGTATACCTGTACACATATATAAACACACTCACATATGTATTCATATGCCCATATGCCCTCCTATATAGCCATATATATATACACACACATGAACATTCCATTCAAATATTCTTATAATGAGAAAGTTTCATAAGTTACAATTATCATTTTTTCCATGTAAGCATGTAAATAATTCAATTTTAATAAGATCCTTATGGTTTCTTTGACCTATTTATCTTCTCATGCTTCTTGTATTTGAATGTCAAATTTTCTCTTCAACTCTGGTTTTTTCATCAAGAATGCTTGAAAGTTCTCTACTTCACTGAATGACCATATTTTCCCCTGAAACATTATATTCATTTTTGCTGGATAGGTGATTCTTGGTTTTAATTTTAGCCCCTTTGATCTCCATAATATCATAATATAAACTCTTCTATCTCTTAATGTAGAATCTGCTAGATCTTTTGTTATCCTAATTGTGTTTCCACAATATTTGAATTGTTTCATCTTGGCTGCTTATAATATTTTCTCCTTGATCTGGGAGCTCCAGAACCTGGCTATATTATTCCTAGGAGTTTTCTGTTTGAGAACTTTTCAAAGAGGTGATCGATGAATTCTTTCAATTTCTCTTTTTTCCCTCTGGTTCTAAGATATCAGGGGAATTTTCCTAGAGAATTTATTGAAAGATGATTTCTAGCTTCTTTTTTTGATCATGGCTTTCAAGTAGTCCAATAATTTTTAAATTATCTCTCCTGGATCTATTTTCCAGTTCAGTTGTTTTTTTTTTTTTTCCAATGAGATATTTCACATTGCCTTCTATGTTTTCATTTCTTTGGATCTGTTTAATAGTATCGATTTCTCATAAAGTCATTAGCTTCCATTTGCTCCTATCTAATTCTGAAGGAATTATTCTCTTCAGGGAGATTTTGAAATTCTTTTTCCATCTAGCAAATTTGACTTTTTAAGGCATTCTTCTCCTCATTGGCTTTTTGAGCCTATTTTGCCATTTGAGGTAGTCTATTTTTTAAGATGTTATTTTCTTCAGTCAAGTTGTTGATTCTCTTTTCATGATTTTCTTGCATCATTCTCATTTCTCTTCCCAATTGTTCCTCCATGTCTCTTACTTGATGTTCAAAATCCTTCTTGATGACCTCCATGGACCATAACCAATTCATATTTTTCTTGGAAGCTTTTGGTGCAATATTTCTGACTTTGTTCTCTTCTTCTTGTTCTATGCTTTGATACTTTTTGTCCCCCAAAAAAGGAATCTGAAGTTGTATTGCTGTGCTTGCTTTGCTTACTTTGCTTGATCATGTTTCCACTCAGTAACTTGACTTTTGGCCTCTTTGCCACAGTAGAATTCTGCTTCCAGAGGGGAGGGCTTTTTCCCAAATAGCTGGGGTTTTCAAAGCTGCCGGGGCTATTAGGAGGACTCTTTCTCTACAGCTCCCACTAACTCTGGCTCTCTGGTCACACAGCTCAAGACCACCCCCCAAGGCTACAATTCAGATTCAGGCAGTAAAGCAAGAGTGCTTACCTTCTGAATGGTCTCTTGACCCCGCTTTTTTTCCACAGGCTGGGAGCTCTGAAGTAGGCACATGGAGGTGGCTGCATGGCTGCCACACCTCTGCTGCCTTTTGCTCTGTTGACAGAGGCCAAACCTGCTCCTCCGTCTTACCCCCAACAAGTTCCTACAGAGTTCCACACTGACCTCTCACTTTGTCTTTGGCATTTATGGGTTGATAATTCTGGAAACAGCCACAGCTGGTGGTTATCCACTGTCCTGAAGTCAGCTCCAGCAGCTGCTTGTCGGACACCCTGGGGCTAAAACTTTTGGTTCATTTGGGGCTGAGCTTCAGCTCCCAGCATGCTGTGATGGGCCCTTCCTGTCCACCTATGGGCTGCCTTAGTGGGAGATTTGTTTCTCTCTGTCACTTTGAGGGTTCTGTAGCTCTAAAATTTGTTTAGAGCCATATTTTATAGGTATTTGATGTGGTTAAATTGAGAGCTCACAGAATTTTCCTGCTCCTATGCCACCATCTTGGCTCTACCCCCAATAGATCCATGGATGTATTTTAGGTCAAAGGCAGCTCAATGTGAAAAAAATATCCATTCTTGGAAGAGAGAATAAAGGTAAGAGGATATATTAGAGTCTATACTGTCTCCACTACTAGAGAAGGTTTTCTATTATATTTCTCTCCATTTCCTCTTTAAGTCTTTGCAGTCTGGCTGCTAAATTCATCCTTCAATTGAAACTGGCCACTTAAATGTATTAATAATTTCTTAATTGTGAGATCTAAAGGGGTTTCCTCAGTCTTCATCCTTGTTGACCTCTCTGGAAACTTTGACACAGTCACTCGCTCTTTCTTCCTTGATACTCTCTTCTCTCTTGGTTTTCATGATACTTCTCTCTCTCTTTCAGTTCTCCTCCCACCTCTGTGACTGCTTCTCCTACGTCTTGTTTGTTGGATTTATACACATGTTCACTAATGGTGGGGGTGTCCCAAGACTCTGTCCTAGGTCATATTTTCTTTCTCTGCCAACGTCATTTGTTGACTTCATCCATTCCATGCCTTTTATTAATATCTCATTGCTAAGAAAATTCAGATCAGTTTATTCAGCCCTAGTATGTCTCACAAACTTCAGTCTAGCATAACTCCAAACATATTAAAAAACTTTGAGCTCAATATCCTATAAGCATCTTAAACTTTCCATGTCAAAAGCTGACTTCATTGTATTTTGCCCAATACCTTTTCCTCTTGCTGACTTTTTCTATTATTCTCAAGTTTATTACTATTCTCCCAGTAACCCTTGCTTTTAACCTAGAAGGCATCCTCAGCTTCTTACCGTCTTCTCACCCATCTATCCAATTAGTGGTCACATCCTCTCATTTCCACCTTTAGAGCATCTCATCAATGCCCCATTTTCTTTTCTGACACTCTCAATGCCCTGCTGTAATAGTAATGGAATTTAAAGATCCCCCTGTCTTGGCTTGGTTTTCAGGTTGAGTATTAAAGCCTAGTGCTTGTGAATCCCACTATGTGGGATGGGCTTGACCTGAAAAGAGAGGGCAGAACTGGAAGGAGCTGGTGCTGTGGATTTAGAGAAGGCCCAAGCAGAGAGAAAGGCAGAAAAACTTTTGGGAGCAGCATTGTGGAGTATTACTGAAGGCTAGTTGTTGCTGCCTAGGACTTTTGAGAGCTGCCACCCAGAACTGCCAAGGACTATGGAGACATGGCTGTGAGGCTAGTATTTTGTCTGTCTTATTTTATGTTGTTTTGCCAGATTCATCTGCTGGTGAAGGCCAGGGCTGTTGTCACAGAGGTCCTGGAACCTTGCTGTCAATTCAGAAGCCCTGAAGAAGGATTTTCTTGTTGTATACTAACAGAAATTCTGGAAGAGAGTCTTGCTAATATTTTTAGGGGTCCTGAAACTGTTCTGCAGGCAGAGAGTGAATTGATGAGGACATTGGCAATGTATATTGTGGCTTTGTTAAGCTTTGTCTCGCCAGGAACAGAGATTGCTGAGAATTTGCCTTGGGTCAAGATGAAGAAAAGACCTCTCCTTATGTATTGAATACTGTGGTGATATCTTAATCTTGCTGTAGCCCAGGGGTATATTGTCTTTGTGCTTTTCACTGCCCCTTTTGAGAAGGTGCTTGGCTTAACTGATGATAATTCTAGTTCAGTTGTGATGCAGGGGTGGGAAACTTGACTTTTTTGCTGTGCTATTGACCAAATGAATATATTTTGTTTATGATTGGAAACTAATCTTTTTTTTTAAGCCATTGGGGTTAAGTAACTTGCTCAAGGTTACATGGCCAGTTATTTTGTGTGGGTGCCAAGTATCTGAGGCCTGAACTGATCCCAGATCTCCTGAGGCTGGGGCCAGGGCTATTACTCACTGTGCCACCTGGCCACCCTGGAAACTAATCTTAATCTCCATTTGAGAAGAGAGACTTTGTGATTGACTAGATGAATGTGCTGCCCAAGGGTGGATTAGTACTTGGAAATTATTGAATCACACTTGGTGAATGCTGTATTTTGATTTTCCCTGTTCTGTGAATGTTTGGCCTTAATTTGTCACTGAGTAAAATGGAGAGTTACTATGCTGGTATTCTGAACCTTGGAAGTTGCCTTTGCTTGGCATTGCACCTGCTGTTGGCTTTCACCACTTCACACTTGGAATGCTAGAGTAGTCATTTTATTGATAACCCTGCCTCAAGTTTCTACCCATTCCACTCCATCCTCCACTTAACTTTCAAATTGATCTTAAAATATGAGTCTAGCCATATCATCCCCCTATTCAATAAACTCCAGTAATTCCCTATAATTTCCCTAATCAAATATAAAATACTTTGTTTCCTTTCAAATCTCTGCCCAATCTTTCCTACCTACCTTACCAGTAATTTTACACCCTCCACCTACTCTGTATTGGAATGATGCTGGTCTCCTGGCTCTTTCTTGAAGAAGGCGCTCAATCTCTTACCTCCACAAACTTTCACTAGCTATCCCATGTGGCTGGAATGTTTTTTCTTTGAAAATTTATCTTCTGGCTTGCCTGCTTTTCTTCAGAACTCAGCTAATGTTCCACCTTCTGTATGAAGCCTTTTCCAGCCCTCCTTAATCTTTGTGCATTTATTCTGAAACTATCCTGCTTATATGTTGTTTATATATAGTGCATTTCATATTTTCTCTTCCTATTAGATTGAGTTTTCTGATAGCAGAAGCTATTTGTATTTTTTCCCTTTCTTTTCTTGATTACTAAGCACAGATTAGATGCCTAAAATACATTACCTGATTTTTTTTTCTAGGTATTTCCCTCTTTTCCTCATGTGGTGAGACTTCTACATTTTCACAATCTCCATAGCAAACAAAACTTCCATAAAGAAAGAAAAAAAGAAACAAAATTAAAGAAATAAAATAACTATGAGAACAATCTTTTGATTGAAAACAAATAACAGCTTTAAAATCTATCAATTCTCTCAATAAGTGACAGCATAAGATCTCAATGGAGATATTTAAGTAGAGATATGATGACTTGTAAAGGTGTCAAGCATATTGATGAAGGAATTATTGCTCATTTTCAATTTTAATAGATGTCTGCTAAGGTCCTTCTAGCTCTGAGATTGTGGTTCTGGGAAATAGTGGTCAGAGAGGGGTACCAACTGAGAGAGATGGAGAGGGAGGTAGGAGAGGAAGGTGATGAAGGTCAGGGGGAAGATAGAGAAGAGAATATCAAAGCATCTGATATATTCATAGATACAGTTAATTTTTACTTCTGTATTTTCTAACACATTAAATGTATAAAGATAATAAGTAAATTAATCTCAAATTATTCATTTATGAGCAAACATAATAGCAGCCAAAGAAGAAATGAATCCAGCTTAGGTATATTTTGACATAGTTGTAAAAATTGAATGATTAATTAAAATACAGGAGAAATGACTTTTTTTCTTATTGTATTTTGGTTATGACATTTTTAAGCATTCATGTACATGTGATTTTCATAAGAAAAAGCCACAACCCAATGCTTTGGAAATTTTATTATAATCAAAAAGAATTTAACCAAACACACATGCATCCTGAGAAGTCTTTCATATAAATACCTGCAGGAAAAATACTATGAAGTATTCTCATTGCTATAGAACTATCAATTTGGCTTCAAACATAAATACACACATGCACACACACACACACACACACACACTCAAAGGACTGTCTGTGTATTTATAAGTTAACTTTCTCCTTAGATTAGGCCTTGGTCATAAATCATCAGAACTACTAGTGTAAAACTCTCTTAGTTAGTCTTTGAGAATTGAGCCTTTGCTCAATTGAGCCTTCACACAGTTGATAAATTCTTATTTCTAAAGCCTAAATATAATCATGACCCTTTCTGGCCAAGAAAATTCTATGGTTACCTATTATCTGTAGAATAAGCAGTAAATTCCTTTTTTTTGCTATCTGAAGCCCTTTGTAGTCCTGTTTCTATCTGAGTACAGGAAACTGACCTATTCCAATTTCATTTTATCATTCCCCTCCTCCCACACACATTCTACTTTTAGCCAAATGGGCCACTAGCTGTTCTCCGTATTTGATAGAGCATGTTCTTTTATGATTTTTAACATATTTTCCCCAATCCTGGAATGCACAACTTCATCTCTCATTACCTTTAATATCCCTAGTAACCTTCAAGTCCAAAGTAAAATGCCAACTACTTTGTGATGTTTCTCCCGAGTTACTTATTTCAACATACTAAGCATTATTTTTGTATGTGCTTTTCACATAATTTTATTGAATTTTAGTGCAGTAAAAAGAACAATTGATTTTGAATCAGAGGACCAAGCTTCAAACCTTCCTCAATCTTATTAGCTGTTTCACCTTGGTCAAGTCATTTAACCTTAATAGAATTCAATTTGCCCTATTGTAAAATGAAGAGATTGGACTAGTGTGCCTCTAAGGTCTCTCCAGCTAAAAAATACATGATAACTATTGGCCTATCATTCTATGATTTATGTGCATGATGTTTCCTTTAAAAGATTGGCAGTTTCTTGAAGAAGACAAGTTTTTTTCTTTGTCTTTGTATACCTCAGCTATTACAAAACCTTATACAAAAGAGAGTCTTAATAAATATTTTTGAATTCCTTCTTTCAGAACCTCAGAATTTCTACTTGGTTCTGAAATTACACCTTTTTTTCCTGTAAATTCTTCAAGGTGAGACCAAGTGTGCCCTACAGGGAATGAGAATTTATTTAAGTAGGAGTACAGGTCCTATTCATATTCTGATGTATTGATTCAAATGGAGTAGTGTTTTGTTTTAAGTAAAATAATTACTTTTAAGTGGGTTGAGATAATGAATAGGATCCCACTTTTACAAGTGTAATCCCAATTGTTCTAAGACTCTGGATAGATAAATTCATAATAATTAGGCAGAAATATGGCTTCTCTTATTTTCATTTATATTTGTCTTTAGTTCAACCTCAATTTCTTTGTGGTTGAGAAAAAAATAGCTTTCTAAAAACTTTTAGATTAAAAAAAAAGCAGAAGATCATCACAGTACCTGTGAACAAACATGGAAAAGGTAAGATGAGGGAAAAGCAAATATTTTTTTTTCCTAAACACTTCACTTATTTTTTTTGAGCAAGTGAATACCAATGGTGTCTGCTGTTCATAGATGCTTAGAAAGAGATGTCATTCTTCAGTATCACCCTTCTGTACCATAACTCAATTTTACCTGTTCTTTGTCCTTTCACTGGTTGCACCTTAGCTTTGGATTCTCTCTGGATCAGACTTGTCTGTTTCCTTCTCCCCCTGTCTTTTTCTTTTTGGCTTTCAGACTCTCAGAATCTCTATTTGTTCTATATACTTTTTAAAAAAAATAAATGTTCTTTATGGAATGATTAATTTTCTCATGTGATGATTTTGATTCATTCAAAGAATTTTACAGGCTTTGTTGACACTTGGTTCTGACTAATTAATGAAAAAAATGTTTCATTGCTGTTGTTGTTTTTTACCTAAAAATGTTGAGTTCTTTTAAAAGAGATGGGATAATCAATGCGATCTTCCCTTAAAAATGCACTATAACTGAACTGATGTAACACTTGACACTGGTCAAGTGTTTCAAACATAGTATAGAATTTGATCCTCGGGGCAAACTTGTGAGGTAGATGTTATTATGCCCAAGTTAAAGGAGAGAAAACTGAGCTTGAGAAATGTCAAATGGTTAGCTAGCTTTTAGATTTTATGTTCATATGATATCTTTTAAGATTCAGTGAGATAACATTTGTAAAATAGTGCTTAGCACAGTATCTGACACAAAGTAAGTGCCATGTAAATAGTTATTTTCTTCCCTTCCACTTAAAGTATCTTAAACTGGATTCAAATTTTTCTCCCTGAATCTTAATCCTTTCTTTTTAACACTATCTAAAACCTGACTCTTATGAATGAATAGCAGATCTTTTCCAGGATTTGACAGTATTACACATGCATATGTGTATATATACATGTGTAAGACTGTCAAGACTGTATACACACACACACATATATGTGTGTGTGTATACACATATATGTGTCAATTAAATTTGTTTGTTTGTTGTTTTGCTTGGAACCAGATTCAAAAGTAGTAATAATGGGTTGAAGATGCAGAAAGGCAGATTTAAGTTTAATATGGGGGGGTAGATACTGATAATTAAAGCCCTCCTAAAGGATTATGGACTTCTGAGATGTTTAGGATGGTTAAGTGTAACCTTTCATTCCAATTGTCCAAGAACAAACCAGATGACCTCTTTATGGGGAATGTTACAAAAGGAACTCATCTATAAATACTTGGACCAAAAGTCTTTGGGGATACTTTAACCTCCAGATTTCTGAGATTCTCTAACTGAGCACATTTTTCATTACATCTGTCTGCATTTTAATTGAAAGAGCTTCAAGAGTATAAGGAAAGAGGGTGGCCAGGTGGCTCATTGAGTAAGAGCACTGTCTCCAGTGTCGGGATGACCTGGATCAAATCCGGGCTCAGATACTCAGCACCACACCCAGAAATAACTGACCGTGTAACCTTAAGCAAGTTACTTAACCCCGATTGCTTTAAAAAAAAAAGAGTATAAGGAAAGGGACTGAGGAAATGAATGGTGACTTAACTGACTTTTCATCTATTCCAGCAGCCAGGCTAGAGCTCTCAACACAGTATATGCTTAAAAAATTGTAAGTGAATATAGTTGACTATGTATAGCACTTTATGGTGAGTAATTCAGTAACATATAGAATATTAAGAAATTATGAAATTCAGACACATGCACCTATTTTGTCACAGATAATGCAATATTTTTTACCTATATATTGAAAATGAAGGGAATTTAGGGCTTGTACCGATCCTGACCTCATGCTAGTGCCATATCCCACTATATTAAATGAAGACAGAAGGATGTGAATTAAAGAAAATACTAAGTAGTCTAGATATTGTGAGGTAGGAAAGCTGATGACAAAGTATCATGTGCCCAAAAATTGAGTTCTCCAAACTTCAGTGCTGTCCAAGCTTATTGATGGATGCCAGATCTTCAGTCAATATGGTTGTCATATTGAATTTGGAATGATTCCATCAAAGCCACCTCAGCCCCACATTAAGTGGAAGATGAGTAAGAGAGGCCTCTGATCCAGGGGTTGGAACTGTCATCATTAAGTCAGCTCCATTACAGATGACATGAGAAGAGCAGGTGATTCTAAAGATCTGCTTTGGAGTAAACTGGCTAGAGTGGGACGCCCCCCCCCCCCACCCCATAGATAGGCTTACAACATTGCTGCAGGGTATAAGGGAGGAAGTGAATACTGCTCATGGTCCCTGTACCTTAAGCCTCAGACTTATGTTAGTAAAAGTATAGCTCAGGGCACTTGGGAAATAGCCAAGCATTTATCTTCAATCTCTGCCATGTTGACTGGGATTGTAAGGGACTTATACCCTTGAGATCTGTTCTGTAGTAAATTGCTGGGTTCTCCTTGTCATGGCATTAAATTGAAACTCATACATAAGCATGGAAACATTCACACAGACAATTCCAGTGTTATTGTCATCCCTTTATTTAGTGATTCTTAAAAAGGTATTTCTGTTCTTTACACAGCAACCAGTTGGTGAGATGTGGTTGTCTTTACTCCTACTTTCTGATATGGGCCCATTTAGTGGGTTTGGGTAGAGAAGGGGTAGTATATATTCAAGGCCTATACAGTATGTGATAATTTGCAGGTTTCTTTTATCTGTGCTATGTTATAGTGCTATCTCTGCCCTCCATTCCTCAGTTTCCACTTTGGACTTCACATATTTTTAATGGTCAGGGAGACTAAATGTTACTCTTGTGCCTGATTTCTATAGACTTTAAGATGTTAAAAATTTTTAACTGTTCATAGTCTCTCTTAAGGAAGAGGCCTTTTTTTCTTTCTGTCTTATAGTAGTAACATTTATTTTTTCTTAAGAACAGGTTTTTGTTTGTTTGTGTGTGTGAGTAATTGTGTGTGTTTACATATACTCATGTGAACAATAGACTTCTTTTGCAATTTGATGCGGGAAATGGAATCCTTCTTAGAATGAAATTTCTGAATGCATAAGATAAAATGCATGACATTATAAGGAAACATTTTAATTTAAAGGTGCATTTTTAAAACTTATTGAAGTTAATGGATTTTATGAATTATATGCGCACACTCATTGGCATTCATGAAACTCAGATCAAAAACAAAACAAAACAAAAAAAGTCTTTGCTTTATAAGAGAGGGTACTTTTTGAACTATGTACTATGTTAAAATATTTCCAATCCATCAGTAACTTTATAGGTAAATTTCACTTGCATATGGAAAGTGAAATGTGTGTGTGTCTTTGTGTATTTTTCCCTTATCTAAGTCTAGAAATAGTTACAGCCAAAAAACAAAAAACAAACAAAAAGATTTAAATTGAAGAATAAAATGAAGAAATAATTTGTTTAAGTAATAGGGAAGAGTATGGTGTAATGTGCATGGGTTCATAGCATTTGCTATTTAGAGATTGAAGCAGACTTATGAATAAGGTGACCATAAACAAATGCCTTGTCTAAGGCCACATAGGAAGAAGGTAATAGAATTGGTATTCAAAACCAAATCTTGTAATTCCAATCTTGTACATTACTATACCCAATTGTCACACTGTTGGCTCTAGTAAAAGGAATACCTAGATTCAGCTCCAATTGTCATCACTTCTACCTGAGTAGGCATAACAAATACATTTTATTTCTCTGCATTTCAATTTTCATTCCATAATGGTTAGATATGATACAGAGTACTTTCTTGTTAGCAAAAAAAAAATGTAGAATTAAAATTCCTTGAGGACATAACCTGTATCATTTCACTTGCTATCTATAGTCTCTCATAGTAAAAGTCAGTAAGATTTTATTAATAAATGTGTGTTCAATGAAATCAAAATGAATTGAGATACTGAATTAATAGAAATGAAGTCAGGTCCACCACACCTTAGGGGAGAATGCATAAGATTCTGGTTGAGACTTTTTGGCAAATATTTATTTAATAAATCTGTCTCTTCACAGATCTAGAGATGGGGGTGTCTTTAGAGGTTACCTAATACCAGGTCCTTACTTTGCGAATGGGCAGTTGAAAAAAAAATCATTTGACCAATGAGGTAAAATGACTTAGATCTAGAGGAAGGTACAAATGAGCATTGAGGATGAAAAAGCTTTTGAGTTAGCGAAATGATGAGATCTCAGCACAGCTAAGATAGAGGACCTATCACTCAAAGGGAAGTTTCTGGAATTCCCTTGGAAAACAAGCTGGAATTTAATATTGAGAATCTGGCTTCCCCTTTGTTTGATTCTGAAAGATTGCTTTTCTCTTCTCAAACTTACTTCTGATTGGACCTAAATGTGTCTCAATCAAAGTAGGAATAAAGATTATCACTTTCCTCCCCATTTCTCAAAACAACTCTGCCCCTTATGCAAGCACACAAATTTCCATTTCCATTCTCTCCAATAATTAAGGGGGGAAAATATCTCATATAAAACATCAGAGGCTGAGATTAAAACTTGGAATTCATTGATTCAGATATTTGATTTTAAGAAGAAAATTCCCATCAATCATTAGAAACAAAAGGGAAAGACATTTATGATACTTTAGGACTTTGAATAGAACAGCCTTCATAGTTTCATGTGTATCTTTATGTTCTTTCAGAGCTCCTTTATATTTCCACATAGAAAGATATATGTGGGAAATCAAACTCAAACTTTTAAATCTCTCTGGTGTCAAAACATAGCCTGTGTACATTATTGTTAAATCAGTCACAATTAAAATTATAATGGGTCCCTACTCAAAACTCATTAGATTTTTCAGTCGTATGATTTTTTGAAGTGGACCTCATTACATATTTTCTACAATGTTAACAAGAACAATAAAAAAGGACCACTCTCCATAAAAAAAAAACAAACAAATAAATGAATAAATAAAAGTATTTGGCTTAAAAACTTTCAGGACCCAAGCATTGAAATGATCTACTCATTTCAGAATGTTAAGTGTTGTTAGCTTTTAAATCTACTTAATTGTAGAAAGTTACAAGAATAATATAAAACATTAAATCCCAGTGCTCATTGAGCATGTTAAGACGTCAAAGGATTTTTAGGTTAACCTATGAGAAATCATGTAATATTAAAATTATTTGTGGGTCTCCTCGAAAAGTAAATATCATGGACATGAAACATTTCTAAGTTTACTTCATCGAATTTTTTTTTTAATATTCTCATTCAAGACCATTGGCTACACGTACTTATAGAGAAGAGTTCTCTGAGTAATGCTTCCAGAATGTCTTTTTATATATAATTTCATTATTCAAATTATTTAAATAACATTTCACAGAACTAATTTTGAGGATGAAAATCTCAAAAGACTTTAAAAATTTTAATTTTTAGAAAACCGTTTTTTTTAATCTTTTATGTTTTTAAATTACATTTCAAAAGATTTTTAACATTCTTTTTCCTTTTGAAATTTTGATGTCCAAAACTTTTCATTCCCTTTCTATCTCCCCTCACTCATCCTTGAGAAGGCAATTTGGTATTTTGTACATGTGCAGTCCTGATAAACATATTTCCACATTAGTGATGTGAATGAAAACACAGATTCCCCTCAAAAAAGGAAGAGAAAGAAAGTATAAAAAAGGATGCTTTGATCCACATTCAGACTCAATAGGGTTCTTTCTCTAGAGGTGATTCCTTAGAATTCCTTAGAAGTCTCTTATATTATTAGATTGTTGAGAATATCTGAGTCTTCCACAATTAATCATTGTGCAATTTTGTTATTGTGTACAATGTTCTCCTGGTTGACTAAGTTTAATGTGTATGTGTGCATGTATAAATGCATGCACATATATACACATATACATACACACATATAAATATATACACACATATATAATCACTTCTATACACATACTATACACTATGAATATTTGTACACACATGTACATAATTTTTTTTAAATTAAATTTTATGTTTACTTTTAGTTTACATCATTCATTTCTACAAGATTTTGAGTTACAAATTTTCTCCCCATCTTTCCCCTACCCATCACCCCAAAACAGCAATATACCCCCTCACCCAATCTGCTCTCTCCTATATCCTAACACCTTCTCCCTATGACTTTCCAGTAGGGCAAGATGGATCGCTATGCCCCCGTGCCTCTATATCTTATTTTCCAGTTTCATGTAAAAATAAAAACAATTATATATATAAAACTTTATTTTAAAACTTTGAATTCAAGATTCTTTCCCTTCTTCCCCCATCTCCTATACTTACTGGGATGTTAAGCAATTAAATATAGATTATACATGTGTAGCTACTCAAAACTTTTCCATAATGGATATATTGTGAAAGACTGACTATGTATCACTCCATCCTATACTGAACCCCACTTGTTCTATTCTCTACTTTGATCCTTTACCTTTTCAAAAGGGGGTGTTTCCAACTTCCCTTCCCCCAGCCTACCCTCTCTGCCATCATGCCCCCTCTAATGCCCTACCCCCCTACTCTCCTGTAGGGTGACATACCCTATTTAGTGTGTATGTCATTCCCTCCCTAAGCCAAATTCAATGATAGTAAGGTTGACTCATTCCCTTTTGCCTTCATGTTCTTCCCCTCCATTGTAACAGTTTTCCCTTTCCTCTTTTATATGAGAATTTATACCATTCTGTCTCTCTCCACCTCCTCTCATTATATTGCTCTCTCCCCTCTTAATTTCATCTTTCAAGTATCACCAATTCACGTATCAAGTATTCAGTTAATCCTGTGCACTCTGTCTATGTATACCTGTACAATACACATACACACACACTCAATTATGTATTCATATGCACATATACCCAAATATATATATATATATATATGTATGTACACATTTATATTTCTTTCAACTATTCTCATACTGAGAAAAGTTTTATAAGTTACAATTATTGTTTTTTCATGTAGGAATGTAAATAGTTCAACTTTGATAAGTTTCTTATGATTTTTTTCCCCTGTTTACCTTTTCATCCTTCTCTTGCTACTGGTATCTGAATGTAAAGTTTTTATTCAACTCTGGTTTCTTCATCAAAAATGCTTGAAAGTACTGTATTTCATTGAATGACTATATTTTCCCCTGAAGCAGGTTACACAGTTTTACTGGGTAGGTGATTCTTGGTTCTAATACCAGCTCCTTTGACCTCCAGAATATCATATTCCAATCTTTGATTGCTCATTGTAGAAGCTGCCAGATCCTGTGTTATCCTGATTGTGTTTCCACAATATTAAAATTGTTTCTTCCTGGACTGGATGCTTGAAATATTTTCTCCTTGATCTGGGTACTCCGGAATCTGGCTATAATATTCTGAGAAGTTTTTTTTTTTTTTTTGGAACTTTTTCAAAAGGTGATCTGTGAATTCTTTCATCCTCTATTTTGCCCTATGGTTCTAAGACATCAGGGCAATTTTCCTTGAGAATTTCTTGAAGGATGATTCCTAGGTTCTTTTTTTTGATCATGGCTTTCAGGTAGTCCAATAATTTTTAAATTATTTCTCTTGGATCTATTTTCCAGGTCAGTGTTTTTCCAATGAAATATTTTACATTGCCTTCTATTTTTTCATTTGTTTGGATCATTGTAATAGTATCTTGATTTCTCTAAAGTCACTAGGTTCCATTTGCTCCAATCTAATTCTGAAGAAATTATTCTCTTCAGTGAGCTTTTGAGATTCTTTTTCCATCTGGCAAATTTGGCTTTTTAAGACATTCTTCTCCTCATTGCCTTTTTGAGCCTCTTTTGCCATTTGAATTAATCTTTTCTTTTTTTTTTTTAATGAGCAATCAGGGTTAAGTAACTTGCTGAAGGTTATATGGCCAGTTATTTCTGGGTGTGGTGCTAAGTGTCGGAGCCCAGATTCGATCCCCAGGTCATCCCAACATTGGAGCGGGTGCTCTTACTCTCTGAGCCACCTGGATGCCCCTAAAATTAATCTATTTTTTAACATGTTATTTTCTTCAGTCAGGTTGTTAACTCTCTTTTCATTATTTTCTTGCATCATTGTCATTTCTCTTCCCAATTTTTCCTCCACTTTTCTTATTTGGTTTTCAAAATCCTTTTTGAGGTCCTCTGTGACCTGTAACCAGTTCATATTTTCCTTGGAAAATTTTGGTGCAGGATTTTGACTTCATTGTCTTCCTCCTGTCCCATGCTTTGATCCTTTTTGCCCCCCAAAAAGGAATCCAAAGTTGGATTGCCATGCTTGCTTGACTTCCTTTGCTTGCTTATGTTGCCACACAATTATTTGCCTTTTGAGCACTTTGCCACACTACAGCTCTGCTTTCAGAGAGGAGAGCTTTGTCCCAAATTGCTGGGGTTTTTACAGTTGTCAGAGCTATTAGTTGGGTTGCATCTCAGAAACCTCTGCTGGTTCTGGCACACTGGTCACTACACCCTAGATAGCAATCCAGATCCAAGCAGGTTAAAGCAAGAGAGATTACCCCGCAGACTGGTTGTTTGGCTCTCCTACAATCTGCAGGCCAGGAGATCTGAAGCAGCCACACATTGGCAGTGGCTGCACTTCAGCTGCTTCTCCCTCTGATGGCAGAGGCCAGAACACACTCCAGAACCCCGTTACCACAGAGTCCCCACTGAACTCTCACTTAGTCTTTGGCATTTTGGGGTTGATAATTCTGGAAACTTCCATAGTTTCTGATGATCCACTCTCTTAAAGACCCTCCAGCCAGTGCTGGGCCTGGCCAACCTGAGGATAAACTGTGGACTCATGCAGAGCTGGGCTCTATTCCTAGCGCACTGTGCTGGACCTTTCCGGTTGGTCTTCTGGCTTTTCTTCAGTGGGAGATTTGTTTCTCTCTGTTACTTTGTGCATTCTGTAGCCCTAAAGTTTGTTTAGAGTCATTTTTATAGGTGTTTGAGGTGATTATGGAAGGGGGATACAGACTTTTCCTGCTTTTTCAGCATCATTTTGACTCTACCCCCCATAACCACTCTATACACATAGTCATCATTCAGTATAGGTTGGTGGATATTTTGCATTAATTACTACCAGGAAATTGTGTTCTATACTGAAACACATCAAATTAAATGCTGCACTTTGCAATATTTTGAGGAATTAGTGCATTGAAAAGTACCACTTTCATTCATAAGTTAACTTGGTGTAATCCTACAAACATATTTTGTTGGATATAAGAGGTTATAAAATTTAGTAGTCAATACTATAACTTCATTCAGTGAAAGGAACCCTATATTTGGAGATTTAACATCCCTATGGGAAATGATAAGCATTTTGAAAAGACTAGTCTTTAAAAAAATCACTTATTCCATTTTCTGCAAGACTAAAAAATGGCAAAGACAGCCATTCCAATCCATTGCAGTGCACTGAACTCATTTTTGTGATAAAATGGTACAAAACGATAATTTTTTTACCAAAAAAATAAGTGAATTTTATGTGATGTGGGAAAACAAAGAGATTATGTCTCTTTATAGATATGGTCATCTATAGTATACTTATAAAAATAAGTGCATGGAGAGATCCCTGTAATTTTTTTTTAATTATTAGCACAATTTCCTTCTTTGTACTGAGTAAGATGTCCATTGTGTACATTGGGAGAAAATAGATTACTTTGTGTACTGTTTAAGATCTTTTCACAGAGTCATATCATAGCAGTACTTTCCCCTTGGATAGAAAAGCTGTACTCTATCTATTAGAAGCAACTTCTGCTAGATAGCTGACTTTACAAAAGGCATATATACATGAATTTTTCTTAAAGTCCTCTCTGGATATGCCCCAGGGGTAGGGGATAGGGATGAGGGTAGAGAAAGTCCATACTACCACTTGTGACCCTTGAGTGCCAAAGAAAGTATTTTTTCCTCATTTACCTGATTCTTCCTCCTAAAACAAAGTCTGCAAACCTTTGTGGATGGGCGAGGGGGGTTAAAAAACAAAAATAAAACAGCTTTATATAGCATTTTCACCTATGCCCCCTGACCCTCAGTAGGTCCCCCTTTACATTTCTTCTCTTTATAGAAGCTTGTTT
>NW_027185759.1:24352698-24387474 GCF_028583685.1 Petaurus breviceps papuanus
CTTTCTTTCTTTCTTTCTTTCTTTCTTTCTTTCTTTCTTCCTTCCTTCCTTCCTTCCTTCCTCCCTTTCTTCCTTCATTCACTCATTCATTCATTCATGCATTTATATATTTATTTATTTGTTTGTTTGTTTGTTTATTTATTTTGCTTTTTGGAGGGCAATTGGGGTTAAGTAACTTGCCCAAGTTTACATGGCTAGTTGTGTGTGTGTGTGTGTGTGTGTGTGTGTGTGTGTGTGTAAGTGTGAGGCCCGAACCGAACTTGGGTCCTCCTGACTCTAGGGCCAGCACTCTTCCTGTGCCACCTGGTTGCCCCCATTTTGTCTTTTTAAATACTAACATCTAGCCCAGGAGGAACTAAATAAATGCTGATTTGATTATTTAATTGATATTGTTACATCAAGATTTTTATTATTAGTGATATATTTAATAATATGATTTGATTTCTACTTTTGTGATATCCACTTTTGTTAGTTGTTTTTACAATATGAAAGAACAACATAGCATCTCAAATTAAGGTAATCCCTTCATGTTATTTTATTTAATTTTTTAACAACCCTGGGAGTTATGTAGCTTAAGTATTGCTGTCTCCTTATCATAGACAAAGACACTGAGTGTCAGTGAGTTTAAATCACTCAGTTGGTAAATGCTGGATCCAAGTCATATACATGTGTTCTTATAGAAAGTCACCTGCTATGATGCCATATTGTCTTATTAATAGTAACTCAAAATGGGAAGAATAGCATTAATCATCTCTGTAGTCAAGAGAAGGGAATGATAGCAACTCTCTGAAAATATGTAATGAGAAAAATGAATCATTTGGAGTGACCTCAGGTAAGGGAATAGAAGAAAAACAACATGAAATAATATGGGGTAAATGAGCACATCGATTGATTTTTTTCTTAAATTGAGTAGAGTCAATTCACTTCTACTAAGCAAACACTTATTAAGCATCATGCCTTAAAGATATTTCATTCATCTGATCATTGGGTTATTTTTAACAAATGGGATATTAGAAAGATACAATCCCTTCTTTTACTACAAACTTTGATCTCTTTCCAATTCCTTCCCTCCCCATCTTCTTTCTTTCCTTTATTTTTCCTTGTATTACTATTTTTCACTCTTTTGAATTCATATATAAGCAAATGCAAGTTTTGTGTAAGTGGTGTGCATGTTATTGATCTGTTCTGCTTTCTCATATTTGTCAAGGAACTTTAGTAAATTCTGCAAGAGATGAGAAGATAAATAAGATATTGTTAGTTCTCCTGAAGGACAAAAGAATGAGACTTTTTTTTTTTTAGATTTGAAATTTGTAGACATGGAGAGTATCAGTCTCTCCTTCAGAGTTTGGTCATTTTTAACTCCTTCACCAAGTGGAGGTGGTAAAAAGCTGGGACCTTTGATTTATATGCATGATGTTTCTCCATATAGTTTAAGTTTGGATGTAGCTATCCCAAAGCTACAAGTACTAGCAGGCTGTGTTTTCATAAGGTGGCTACTATTCTCATTCATAATGTAGGGTATCCTTGAGGAGTTGGGGTTTTTTCTAGTACTATTTTCATAGGTCTCCACCTGTTATATCATGCCCAAAACAGTTGGCGATTTTTTAATTTCCACATCAATTAACATCATGAGTCAATTAGCTTTCCAAAAGTGATTATTTATTAAGAAGTTACGGCAAAGACCTAAACATAGCAATGTTATCCTCCTAACCTCAAAAAAAAAGGGTCTGGGATACACTATCCTATAATTATACATAAAATCAAAATGAAAAATGACTTAATTTTGTAAAGTATATGTGGTAAAGATATAAAATACAGCATCTGATTAGATGGATATTCTTTTCTCCTTTTGTGTAGTCTACCTGAATTCCTGTAGAGGTTTCTGTAGTTTATTGCTTGACTCAAACTTTGGTGCCTCTGTAGCTTCCTCAGTTGCTTTTCCATAGTGTATACAGGTTGTCTTCAGCTCCCAATGTAAACAATATCATTGGGTCCTACTATGTCTAAATCTTCTCAAGTTCAACAGGAGAGGTTGATGAAAACAAAAATATAATTACAACCAATTTCGATACACTATGAAATGCACTATTTCATTCTACAAGATAGTTTCAAGTATTTTATTTCTTGCTAATTAAGCACATTTCCCACCAAATTTCCACTTATTGATTCTCAACTGATGAAGTTATCAAGGTATAGAGCATCTTCTTAGTTACTTTGAAATGGTGTGAGGATTCTTGATTCAATTTCATCCCCAATCTTTTAGACATATATGTTTAGACATTGACAAAATATTTTTAGATTTTTTTCTCATATTATCTGTCTTCTTTTTCAGGTTATATGTTTTACTTTGGTAGGAATGATTGACCCACTAACACCACATTAAAGATAACTGTTTGTTTATATTACCTGGTGTTATAATTGTGCTACAACAACTAGAGAGAACTATGGTGAAACTAATTGGGAATGAACAAATTTAGATTCCATGGAGGGGGAGTGTGCGTCCCTGTGGCCCTTAGAGAAAACGATTTTCTATGTGGCTCCAGGAGATATTGAAACATTTTACCCTAAGAGGAGAAAATTTTGCATCAATCAAATGTGACAGAAGCTGCGTCCAATAGTCAAGGGTTGATGAGATCCTATGTCAGGACATGAAGTCTTAGATAAACAGAGTAACTCTGAACTGAAACGTTAATGACATGACAGGGGAGTTCCTAGGCTATGGGGAAGTTCCTAGAACAAATGGAGAGAAGGAAAACCAAAAATAAGTTGGAAAAAACAAGCATTAGCTATCAGGGTGATAAAATAAGGAACAAACAGATTTTGCTTTTTCCTTATACCAGGAATAGGTGTGTGAAGATTTTGGAATGGAGATTGATGGTAGCAAATAATTTATTTCCCATTATTTGGAGGGAGGGGCAGAAGGAGTTCATTGGAGGTCAAGAAGGATGCTTTTATAAGAGTAAAGGTGAACATAAAAGTCCCTGGAAAGAGGGATTCATGTGAAGGGAGAATTGATTGTCCATCTAGTGAACACAGATATAAAAGAGGGCCAAAGCTTAGGGAAATCTCTGAAATGTAGAGACACATTAAAAAAAGAGGAGACTTGTCTTAACTAAGCTTATGACATTTTGGTATTTTTTTAAATTTCTATTATCTGTTTGTTTAAGCAAAGGGGGAAGTGAATAAGCTTGATATAGTACTTACAATGTGACAAGACCAAGGCTTAGTGATTTATAAATATTACCTCATTTGATCCTCACAAAAACTTGCAAAATCAGAGCTGTTATTATTTCCATTCTACTGTTGAGTAAATTGAGACAGATAATACATTGCTTTCCTAGGGTCACATCGTCAGAATGTCTGAGAACAGACATGAATTTAGGTCTTCTTGTCACCAGGCCCAGAGTTCTATCTCTATTATACCACTTGTCTGTCATGCACTGGGTTTATTATTAGCCTGAACCCATTAAAGGAAGTGGGAAGTCAAGAACTATTTGTTTTTGTTTTTGTTTTTTCTGTAAAATTCTAGACAAAAGAGAAAGAAAACTTTTGTTGGTAATTTTAGATGCTCTGTCATCTAGTTTAGTGTTATTATTATTATTGGGTTTTTTTTTTGCCTCTTACCATTGGTTTTTCAAGAACTCAAGAAGCAGAGACCAAAGAAATATTCTTTCATCTTGCTCAAACAATTTATTAGTAAGCATGCATTCTGTACTTCTCTCCCTAATCTCATGTTCACTGCTACCTAACCCTGTTAAATCCCTTGTTCCTATCAGTCTTTCTCATAAAGAGCCATTCTCTCCAAAACTTTTACTTTCAAAGATTTCAGTTATTTCATTTTCAGAGAGTTTACTTGAATAAAAAGAAGAAAAATATTAAGCACTCATTACATCCAAAGCACTCTGCAAAGTATTGGGAATAAAATACATAAACAAAACAAAACAAAGCAAAAACAAAAACAAAGAAACTCTTTGACTTTAAATAATTTATTTTCTATTGGGTAAGGTGTCACTGATAGGGTAATCATGACCAAGGAAGGTTTTTTTGTTGAGTAGATTGAATGGGAATGGGTTAAACTACCTTAGCTAGGAACAATGGCCACATTGATTCAATCATGCTTCCAGATCTTGGGGTAGGGGGAGAGGAGAAAGGGAAGGGCAGAAGGTAGAGCATGAGGAGTCAGTGTCTTTGTTGAAGTACAAGTGTCTAGAAGAAAGCGAGAGGGTAGAGAGTGAATTGAAGCATCAATAGTCTTTCTGCAATAGTTAAGAGTGGAATGGTAATGAGAGAGGGACATATACTACAGGCAACAAAAGGTGAAAATCTCCAGTGTCTAAGACTACCAGAAAAGAATTGGTCATTTCAGTTAGTTAGTCAACAAGTATTTATTCAGTGCTTATATTGTTCTAGGCATCGTACTACACAATGTCTTTCAGGAGATTATATTTAAGTAAGGGAGACAACATAAAATAATAACATCATTATAGAATTATTACTGACCTCTGATTATATATAGTTCTTTGGGGTTTCCAAAGCACTTTACAAATATTCATTTTATTCTCCCAACTCTTGGAGTAGGAGCTATTCTGCCACCATTTATAGATGAAGAAAATAAGGCAAACAGAGATTAAGTGACTCCCCCAAGACTATACAGCTAATCAGTATCTGAGGGCAGATATGAGCTGCCCTGACTTTAGGTCCAGTATTCTATTTACTATGCTGCTTGGTTGTGTGGATACAAACATGATGCATACAATATATTTTTAGTGGAGAATAAAGCCAATTTCAGAATGCTAAATTGTGTTTTGGGATGGCTTGAGTTGAAAATGTCCATCAGCCAAGCAATTGATATCATCCACAAATTGGTTCTGCTTCAATGGAATTCAGGAGGATGGGTAGATTTGGATATGCTGATCCCCTAATTGGAATAGAGGTGCTAAGTAAATCCAAGGGAGCTGATGAGATCACCAAGCCAGACTGTACAGAGGAAAAAGGAAAAAAAGGTTCAAGACACACACTTCATAGATAGTCATAGTTACTGAGAGTAGCCTGAGTGATGATGATGATCTAGGAAAGGAGACTTAGCAGGAGAGGTCACACAGTATGAGAAGAAACCAGTGAGTATAATCACAGAAGCCTGTGGAAAAGAGAGATTCTAGAAAGAAATTGTGCTCAACAGGACCAAAGAATACAAATAGATCAAGCAATTTAGGGATTGACAAAAGGTTTTTTCGTTTGGCTGTAAGCAATCACCGATAATTTTGGATAGGTCAGTTTCAGCTTGATATTGAGTACAGAATGCTAATGTTTAAAGGTTTAGTAGCAAATAAGAAAGAAAATTAAAATATCTAATGTCCATGGCTTTTTCAAGGTATTTAGCCTAGAGGGGAAAAAGAGAGAGTTGACTCTAGCACATTCAGGGTTTGTGGGAATTTTCAAAGTTGTAATAGATTTTTCCAAAGCTTGCTTTTAATATACACCCAAGGATATTTCCATGGCATAAACTCAGTTATTCCCATGAAATCATGTAACTTGCTTGAAGTAAAAATGCTTCTATTGCAAACTTTCCATTGTTCAGCATCAAAAGCCTGAAATAAAATACAAGTAATAATTTTGTTTAAGTTTACATACACCATTGGTTCATTCTGAATTCTTGTCCTTGAATTTTCAAGATTCTTGCAGCATTGACAAATATCTCATTTTCTTTCAACATCAGCTTGTGATATTTCTAACAGATATGAAGCATTCTCTCAAAATATCAGAAGAATATGAAAGCCAACAAAATAACACATCCAGGAAAGGGAAAAAAAACCATACCACTCTAAACATCATATTTTACCTATGTCAATAATCAGATAAAGTACAAAGAGCTAATATTTCTTGTATCAAATTTGGCTTTTTTCAAAATGTTAAAACTTGTTCCCAGGAGCTACAAAGACACACAGATCTCTTGCGTCTGAATAGAGGAAGGTACAAAATAGAAATTGGAAAATAGAATCATATTCAGCGAGGGACTAGAGGCTTTATTTTTTTACTTTTCAGTGATAAGGTTAGGTTCAGTTCTTGAATAGTGTCTTTCAATTTCTTTAGATCCGTTCCTCCATGACTTTTCAGATGACTGTAAGTTACATAGCAACCACTAGCAAGAATATTGTCCTCAGGTATTTGAAGTTTTTGTTTTTTTTTAATAAGGGAAACCGTAAAGATAGCAACATTGAATATCACTATTTTGGTCATATACATTGCAATAATATGATAAGTTATAAGCACTGAATAGCAAGGAGATATGCAGTATATGAGGGGAGTCTGATTTTTTTCTTGTTAAATTTCTAAAAAAAATCAGAGTTTAGTTTCAAAGGAAAAAAAGACCATAGGTTCACAAGTTCATAGATCTGTCTACTTCAAACAGTATGAAATAGCCCCACGATTTGTGAATTCCCATTTCAGTTATAAAATACTTATAAAGGAACTACTCTGTGTACAACATAAAAAAAAATAGTTGAGATGCCACATGATTTTAGCTTTAATAGAGATTTTGAGTTAGTAGATAGACATCACACAGAGAAATACCTAGTTACAAGTAAAACATGGCAAACATATCACAGTGGTGTAATTAAAGAAGTGAATTGGGGAAAGTATCACTGCCTGGGGGATATCCAGAGACCTCCCTGGAGTAATTAGAGATGAACTTTAAAGGAAGAGTTGCAGTACAAAGTACCAGTTAGGAGTAAAGCAAAGTATTGGTATCATGAGATCAAAAGAAGAATAACATTAAATAAGTACAGACAATGAAAGTAGTCCTCATTTTATGGAGTCTAGATTATATGGAGGCAAGTAGTATGAAAAAAAATGACTGATATGGTAGATTACTGCCAATGGGGGCAGGACCTTCAGTGCCAGGAAGAGGAATTTAATTTTAATTTGGCTGCTATAAAAGAGGCACAGGGAGATTTGGAGCATTGGAGGAATATGGACAGGTCTAGCCAAATGGAAGATTGCTTCCAATTTAATGAAGAATGGTCTGAAGAAGGGAGACGATAGTTGTCACAAACTCTGTGTGGGACAATTTCAATAGTCTAGTCAGGTTGTGACTAATCCTACAGTGGTTGCAACGAGGATGAAAAAGTGCGAACAAATCCAAGTGATATCAAATTGATAGAATCAAAAATGCACAGTTATGATTGGAAGGGAGAAGAGGAGAGATAAAAGATAAAATTAACACCAAAGTTTTATATATCATGAATGAATAGGGGGAAAATAACTCAAACAGTACAGATTTGAGAGGAGTGATATTATACAATATGATAAAATATTTTTTCTAATTGTTCTTACTAATCTTTTCTGTTTCATTTCGTAGAAGTAGTACTGTTTAGTAACTAGAGGGCTTCACTTGGATTCAGTAAGAAATGCATTTATTTCATACATTTGACACACACCAGTTCTCTATGAGTCAATGTGTTTCAATGAACAAATTATATAATAGTTGTAAAGTCCTTCCCAAGTGCCTGGAACATAGAAGGTGATTAATAAATGTTTGTTACTTTTCCCCTCCTCCTCTTTCCTGTGTATATCAAGTAATAGAACTGCATAGAGCCAGAGACAACACTCAACGATTAAAAATTGCAGATAAAGTACTTAGCACAGTGTCTGGTACAGTCAGAGCTACATATTGATGATGATGATGATGAGCAGTCAATCTGTAATTGTGAGTGTAATTTATCCACTAGAAATTTCCCATATTGATGAAAACACTTACTCTTCCATCTTCACTCTAAAGGGAAAGAGAGAGAGTCCAAGTTCTTATGCTTGCTATGAAGCTCATTTTGGGGAGTACTGAATTTTTAAGGGACAAATCAGTTTTGAATTAAAGGTCTTCAGCCCCATTGGAACTCCACCTTGAAGTTCAGCCCGATGACATGATTTTTATCTTTGTCTACTTTTCTGAAATCTATCATTCCTGGAACTAGGCAGATGAGAATATATATGAACCTCACCCCAATTCTAACAAGGAAGAATATAATGTGATATAGTTGTGAGTTATCAGCACATTCACTCATATTTTTAATATCCCATATTATAATCAAGTGAGACCCAGAACATATTCTCCCTCTATGTTGTTGTATAACCAGAAGGTAATAGGATTTCTTTTATTAGCAACTATCATTGTCATTATCTCAGGCTATGTTTGTTATTTAAATCCTCAAATGAATAATTTATTGGATTTGATATTACATATGGGACAGTCATTAACAAAACAACATTCATGTCACTATTAATGTTTCAATTCAAGAAGAATCAATCCTTGTTACAAAGGATCAGCTAAGTACCATCTCTAACCACAGAGATCTTTGAAGTTTCTATTAGAAAAAAAAATCTACTGTCACCCATCACACCAATGAATGGCATACCCACCTGTGCTTCTTGGTCTTCAAGTCTTAAGTGAACGAAAATGTCTGTACTTCATTTCTCACATACCTTATACTTTTTCCAAATTTCAAGGAAAATGTAATAAGGTCAAAACAAACAAGTAACAAAACAAAATTAACTTCAAAAGATAGCACAAGGTAAATACTAGAAAAAAAGGTATCCCTGGAAAAGATTATGATGTCAATACCCTGAATGCTATAAAATCTCTTGAGAAACATTTTTTTTTTCCAAAGCTCCCCATATAAAACAAAACAGAATCTATTTCTCCACCTGGAAATGTGCAGATTAGAGGAAAATAATTTCCTTCATTCTAAAGAGTTATAAGGTGATGATATTGAAATTCACTGTAATCTCTCTTTGATTTACAATGAAAACTCAAACTGTTCTATTATTCATTGATTGTCCCCAAAATTAACATCATCCAGAATAAAAGATACAAAGAAAATGAGGATTGAAAAAGTATTCAAGTTCTTCAGAGTCAATTTCAGTTAAAAAAAAAACAAATATTAAAGTCTGTGATGCTTCCTTAAACAATAACCTGTGATAGAATAAAGATTCTCAAACTAAATCCCATGCCTAATCTTTTTTTAAAGGTATAATTGTGATAAATGGTAACACTAATATGAAACCTAAATAAGTCATATAACATCATAACTAAATCTCATCACTCTTAATCCCATCATCATAGTGCAAGAGTGAGTATTTGAATGTGTGTCCTAATAATTTATACAGATGAATGGTTTCACACATCCCACCCATTTTTAGCACATTTATGTTCACAAAATCTCAAACCACAAAGATATCAGTGATCTTCCAGATGAGACATGCACAACTTGGCAGTAGGTAGGACCAAAATTAAAAGAGACTACTTCTCTTTGGGCAGCAGTTAGGTTATGCTAGAGACAGACTAACGACATTTGGTTGATGTCAGTCACTTGACAAATAGAATGTACACAATGGCAACCCTACATTTTTCTAAGGCAGCCTGAAATCCTTTGGCAGGTCATAAATGGTCCACGTGTCTGATCTAGACCAACTTGGAAAATAATCACTACTATAATTTACCAGACAACCATTTGAATAATCTCTTCTTAAAGACTTCCAGTGAAGGGAAGCTCAGTACTAACCAAGGAGATTCATTCTGCTTTGAAATATCTGTAATTAGGAAATTAGTTTTCCCCCCTTGACATTAAGCATAAACTTGCCTATTTTAGCACTCACCTTTTTCTTCTCTTTCTTCCCTGTGGGGTCAAATAAATCTAATTAATCTCTCTTACAAATACTTACAGAAAAATATATAATCTACTCTGAATCTGTTTCTTTCCCCAGGTAAATGTGACCATTTCTTCCTATTTATCATCATATGGAATGAACCCACAGACCTTCATTATTCTAATTGCCCTCTGCTGAATGCTCTATAGTTTATCAGAGCCTTTGTTCATGTTGTTAGCATTCTCAAAATGTAAAGTACTATATATATATATATATATATATATATATATATATATAAAGTTTTTCCACCTCTGCCCATGAAGAAATCTCTTTAGCCATGAATGACATATTATTAAATATTTACTTGACAGACAGGTTAATCTTCCAAAATAGAAATGACACCAATAAGTTTATAAATAAGCAAAATTTCAATCCCATTATATTTTACAATTTACCACATCCATAGGTGAAAAATTATCTATCTATCTATCTATCTATCTATCTATCTATCTATCTATCTAATTCCAAATAGCTAAACCATAATCAAATTTATTAAAATGAAATGAATTTATAATTAATGTTCTATAAATAAAATATTAATATAAAATCGGTCAGGCCATCTTCCCATCTGATTCGAATCTCATACATCACCCCCTCAGTTTCTTGTGTAGAGAGATTCTTCATACATACAGCATCATTTTGGCTTAACAAATTTATTAAAATATTGTGGGTTTCATCATTATTTATTTAGATGTTGATAGTTCTTATGTAATATAAGAAAAGAAAATAAGTGAGCTTAAATGTGGTAGTAGAAAGTTTGGGGGAGAGGGAGGAAGCCTCAGTTGTCAACTTGTAAAAAACAAAGAATTTCCTATTTAAATGTTCCTTTAAGAAGTCAAATCTTGTTAACATTACTCTCCACAGACACTTTTCTGCATATATATATATATATATATTTTTTTTTTTTTTTCAGAATTAAACTCTTACTTTACTCACTTGCACTTAGGATTCTAACCCGTCTTTATCACCCTTGTCCTATGCTGGTTCCTTTAAATTTGCTTTCCTGACTCCAGCTACTTCCTTCTTTAATCCATTCTACACACATATGAAAGATAAAAGACAGTACTTGCCTTTAAGGGGCTCCCAATCAATTTGGGGAGGCTTCATGCGATCTACTGTGTACAAACAGGATTACACACAGACAAACCTCTCTCTCTCTCTCAAATATATATATTTGAGAGAGAGACAGAGAGAGCAATGGAAATTAATGAAGAGAGGGACAGTACTAGAAATAGGAGGGATTGAATAACACTTCCTATAGAAGGTAGACTTTTAACTAGGATTGAAGGTAGATGGGGAAGACTGGATTCATACGTGAAGTGGAAGATCATTTCTTATTGGAGTTGGGAGATGTAATATTTTGTGAAAAAAATAGCTAGATGATCAGTGCCACAGGATCTGAGAGATTGCTGGGATCAGAGGAAGGAATGTAGTATAAGGTTTATGACTGTGAATGTGGGTATGGAGCTGGTATATGAAAGGTTTTGAAAGCCAGAGAATTTTATGTTAAATTCAAGAGGTGATAAGGAGTCACTGAACTTTATTGAGTATATGTGTGTGTGTGTGTGTGTGAGTGTGTGTGTGTGTTTGTGTAATGGGAATGGGAATTTGAAGATCTTCCCTGCCCCTTGTATTTGCAATTGATGGGGTGCTTGGGATCTATGTTTGTAATATCAGTTTGCAACATCAGTGTGTAAAATCAATCTGTAAAAGCAGTTTGTAAAAATCACATCCCCCCTCCCCCTAGCCTCAGAGCATTAACTCTGCCCCTTCCCCCTGCCAGCACTCTGCCCAGCAACAACTCATGAATTGTTTATCTCTGCTTGGAACAATAACAAGCTACACTTATGAATCCTTCACTAAACCATATATAAACATTATAGCTTAGGCAAATGTTATCTCCCCTTAGTAAAGTGGCCGGCTATGTCCATGAATCCTTGAATGCCCTATGTATAGGTTAACTCCTTAGCCAATTATCCACATACGGAGTGTCTGTTAGCCTTGGTTCCCAACATCCATCTTGTCAAACATGACACTGATGGGTGGCAGACTTGGCACTTCTCAGTCAGCCCTTGACTGCTAGCTTACTTAGTGATATTTCAGGCTTAAAACCACACCTCCAGGTAGCCCCCACCTTGGGCTATTTCCTAGTGAATTATGGACAATACTCCTACACAATTGACATTAAAAGTGCCAGTTCCTTTAAGCCATTACCACTCCTTAACTCCTCCCTAATCCCACCCTGACTCTCCTAGTTAGCATAATTGACATCTTATTTATTGCCTAGACTCCTTAAAAACTATGCCTATGTCTTCTTTAAGTTTGCAGGTTCTCTAAGAATACTTGCCCACTGTACAGCATAACAATAAACTTGCAGGTCCCCTAAGGACCCTTGCCGCTGTAAAGTGTAACAATAAACTTTTACAATTCAGACTCCAAGTCTGCTTGGGCCTACTGAATTCTTTTCCAGGCTGAATCACAAGCATTCTGGTCTTTGATAAGGATCAGAGTTCCTGTATAACTTATTACAATCCCCCCATCATAATCAGAAAGATCCTTGTTCCAAGTTGATGATTGTGTCAAGTATTAACACCCAGAAATTGTGAATCCCACAATGGGATGAATTTACTGATTTAACAGGAAAGGGCAGGAAAGAGAGGAGCTCATACTTTATATAAAGAAATCCCAAGGTACAAAGCCAGAACTTCTGGGAGTGAGCATCATGGAGGCAGAGTAGCTACTGCTGGAGAGAGGGGGAGAGAGAGAGAGAGAGAGAGAGACAGACAGACAGACAGACAGACAGACAGACAGACAGACAGACAGACAGACAGACAGACCTGCCGGGATCCTGAGACCTAGAACTTCTGAGAACCCAATTAAGAGCTTCTGAGAAAGGAGAAGAGAGGGGAACTGAGAGGAAACATGACTGTGGTGCTGGTATTTTGTCTCTTTTGATATTGTATTGTCAGACTCATCTGCTGATAGAGGACAGTGCTGTTCTTACAGAAGCCCTGGGACCTTGCTGCTGGTTTAGAAGCCCTGAAAGAGGATTTTCTTGTTGTAGTATGTTCAAAGAAATCCTGGAGGACAGTCTTGCTGACATTTTCAGAGGTCCTAGGGCTATGCTAATAATTTGTGCTGATTACTCAGACCTTGTTGTTGGGTCTATGCTGATTTCACAGACAGAAAGTGAATTACTGAGGATGCCAGCAATGTAAATGAATGTTATTGTGGATTTGTTAAGCTTTGCCTTCCCAGGAAGAGAAACTGTGAAGGACTTGAGGTGGACTAGACACTGTTAGCTTCAGTGTGGAGCAGGAACTGGAAAAGGAGCTGGACAACAAGGAGCTGGCAGGAGCTGGGACCATGGAAGAGGAGAGCTAGCCTACAGTCAAGATGAAAAGACCTCTCCTTGGGTATTTAATGCAAACTGAGAAAATCATGTTTTACTAGGCATAGAGAACTTTGACCTTTAAAATTAGGTGCATTAAGGACTTACTAATTATAGATGATTAGAAATGAATCTCCATTCAAGAATAAAGAAGACTTTTTGATTGAAGAGATTAAGGCAATGTGACCTAGGGGTAGATATATTTTGGCCTCTGTACTTTGTGTCAATTAAGGAGGATTGCCTCCTTAAGAATCATTGTGTTACTAAATGCATGTTATCTTTTGCTTAAAACTATATGACCACCTTGTTGAAAACTATGTGGCCATTTTAGTGATAAGTTGTTATGTCTAACATTCTGAATGCTGTACTTTAATTTCTGGGAATGTTTTCCTTTAATTTGATACTGAGTAAATAGAGAGTTCACTATACTCTGTACTCAGAACCTTAAAAGCTGTTCACAGCAGCAGTCCTCTGGAAAGCTGCTAGTGCTCAGCTTTATGTTAAATGTAACACCAATGCAATATTCACAATGTCCACAGTGGCAATGAATATGCTGGTGTAGTTGTGAATCAAAATATGTAACAGGCTCTACACATGGAGGTCAGAACCAAAGCATTTATTCAAATACCAGAAAACTGAGTCCCAGAACCAGAAAATCAAAGTCATTACAGTAACCACAAAGTTGGTACACATAGTTAAGTCAGTGAACACCCACATTCCCAAGCCTTCACAACAAAACAGATTCCCTAAAGCAAGGATTCTCCTCTCCTCACTCATGGGGCTGGCTCTCAGAAGTTCTAAGCAGAAGTTCTGGCTGGCTCTCAGAATAACTTCTGCCACCACACCTTCTATTCTCAAAATCCATTCCTCTCTACCCTGGGCTGCTCCTTATATATGGTACTACCTCCTCCCTACCCCACCCCTTCCTGTTATATCAGCTAGTTCATTGAACTGTGGGATTCACAAGTCACAAGTTTGCATTTCTACTTATTCCTTGCTCAATACATAAAGTAGCATCCAAAATTCTTCCTGAAGTAACCACTATCATTATGCTATATATGAATCAAAGACTTCTTGATTTGGAACACAAACTCTGTAACCTTTTAGTCCCTAGATCCTTGAATATTATGTGAAGTATTATCTGGGCCATACCTTATCTTTGTGTCTTCAAACCTCTCTGTCTCCCCATGCCAATGAGGGCTGTTAAAAAAAAAAGACTTTGTGTTATATATTTTTGTTGTTGTTGTCATTTTGTTCTCTCAGACCTTTTTCTGGTACACTTTCTAGATCTTAGTGTTGGAGGAGTTGGGATATATATATATATATTTTTTTTTTTTTTTTTTCCTGCTGTTATATCATATTGCCTCTACCTAACAGGAAGTTTCCTACAGGATATAGAGCATATTTAAGACTCAATTTTTTTTTTTTTGCAGAATTATTGCATTCTTAAACTGATATTCATCTAGATTATTATTTTATGATTACTTCTCAAAAGTTATAAAATCCTTGGGACTTTATAAAATAGTTATAAAATCCTTAAATATATCCTTAATATATATCCTTAATTAATTAATAATAATTAATTAATATAATCCTTAAAATAGTTATAAAATCCTATAAAATAAGTTATAAAATCCTTGGGACACATGCCCATATAAATACATTCATATAAATGTATGTATATATGTATATATACATGAATTCACTTTATAGAAATATTTGAAGTGTTCTCCCACTGCATAAAGAAAGGTAAATCAGTATTTTAAATATATTACAAACAACATTGAATTTGAGCAATGATCTGAGGGAAAGGAAACAGAAAGATTTTAATGAGGAAATAGAAATTACATATTGAATGGTTAATAACTTCTTTTATCTCTAATTAGACTCTCAAAAACCATAAAAATTATGCAAGGTAGTTATTATATATTATGTGGAAAAAATTCATCAATAGCAGGTAGGTAGATATAATATAATTCCAGATATATTGCTCACAAAACAGTGAAATTCATTTGCTTGACAGATGAGTAGACAATATGTGTTTAAGCATGGTAGCTCTTATGTTTCTGAATTTGTTAAAGTTTTATTTTTAATTAAATTTGGCCATTTCCATTAACAATTTCTATCTAATCTCTAGACCGCTTTCAACCTGAATTTATAATTTATAATTGAGAGGTTAATGGTCACAATAGATGACTCTGACGAATTACATGGAATATTTATCACTATAATGGTTTACATCTTAAGTTTGTTTTCACTTGGCTAGCCATTATTGTAACCATTTTATTTTTGTTACATTGTTAACATATAATTGACATAACATAAATTAGTCTACAAAATGGCATATATGAACATTGTTAGTGAATATGGTTAAACTTTATAGCCAATAGAAATACGTTTTTTTCATTTTAAAATTGGATGCCCAGAAATATCTGAGATATGCAAAAATTTAGCATTATCTCTTTTTATATTTATCTTTTTTTAAATTTTCTTTACCAAATTTTCTATAGTAGAACTATATACACAATGCTTATACATATTTATACATATATATGTTTATATATATATGTACACATACAAACTCATATAGACAGGCTATATTTGTGTATATATACACCAGTATAATGTGTGTATATAAATTAGAAAAATTAATAACTAATATTCTCCTTTTATTCATTTATATTGGTGGTTAAAAACAAATTTATATTGGTGGCCCCAATTAAAGAAAATGTAAATTTAGACAACATATCATAGAATCATAGCATTTAATTGTGCTAATCTAATTTACCTTTTCTGCAAGTAAGGGAATCGAACTCTGAACAGCTAAGTTACTTGTCCAACTTGTGTTAGATAGTGTGCAGTAGAACTGGGGAAAATGTGTGTGTGTACATATGCACATATCATATGTATGTGTGTATGGATAAATATATCTGATGAATTTTACAATTACAAAATTAATCTCCAATATGTCCATAAACTCATCACTTAATATTTAGTATATTATTAAAATTGCTAAATAAATACAATATCAAATAACTTCACCCTTTATTTCCCTATAATTTTTAAAGAAGATATTTCACAAAGTACAACTAGCAAATGAGGAAAATAAACCTTGATGTTATTAAACCTTGTTTCCTTTCTAATAAAGCAACAAAATTTCAAATTTTATGTATTGCCAAAATGTGAAGATTGTAGTAACTTTTTTGCTATTAATTGCATGAATAAGAAAGCATGTTTCTTTTCTCTCTTGATAAGAACTTGTTATTATGTATATTGCCTCAATTAAGAAAGCAGATACTGATGAAATGATTTACCTTTGGTTGCAAAGCTATTACAGAGTAAAGGAAAAATCTGAACCCAAATATCTCTCAATTTCAAACTGGCACTCCATGAATTATTTCATATTGTTTGTCATCATCATCATCATCATCATCAATCCTCATAATTATTTTAAAAAATAATTTAGTAAATAGAAATACTGGAAATTTATTTTTTCCTACTGTTTCAATATGGAGAAAGTCTTAGAAATTTAATACGACTTGACTATGTAACACAGAAGAATATTTTAAGGATATTTATCCTAGATATCTTCCACTTTATGTAATTCATTGCCACTTATCTCCTAATGGAAGTAGTCAGAATTACTAGTCTTTTGCCTTCCAGATCTAAGTGCACTCAGCAGCCTGAGAGGGGTTTAATGGTGCTATAACAACTCAAGTTTACATTGAGCATCTAAAATAACCTTTTGAACTTATTTGAAAGAATCTAAAGTTGTCATGAGAAAGACACTTATGCTTTTGTATTTCTGAATTTACTGTTTTAATTGAAAGGAAAAAAATTAAGGAAATTTTGCCATTTATTTTTAGTTCTCAAACACATTAAAAGACAGAGAGGAATAGGGGAGAAAGAACATCATGTTTAATAATAAAACCATAATCAAAGAAAGAAAAAACAAACAAAAAGTCATTATTTGACCTACTGTGGTACTCTCCATATTTTGATCTAAAGACATCTCAGGGTTTGTTGAGGGTCCCTTCCATTTTCTCTCTTATCTCATTACCTGAAAATAGCAATTCAATTGCTCTTCAGTTCTTTTAAATGTTATTACTTGGAAGTGATCATAACGAGAACCCTGTAGACAATAACAGCAACATTGGGTGATGACCATCTTTGATAGACACAGCCCTTCTCAGCAATAAGATGATCTAAGACAGTTCCAAAAGACTCATGATGGAAAATACCATCCACACCCAGTGGAAAAAATAGAGAACCAGAATGCAGATCAAACCATGCTATTTTTCCTTTTTTTAAATCTTTTTTCTCCTTTTTTTCTGATACTTCCTTCACAGTATGTCTAATATTGAAATATTCTAAATATGATCGTACAAGTATAGCCTATATCAGATTGTATAAAATCTTGGGGAGGTAGGGGGAAAGTTTGGATTTCAAATATAAAATAAATATAATATAAATGAAAAAAAATTTTTTGAAAAAAAATGTTATTGCTGCAAGCCAGTCAAGGTCATACTATTAATCATATATTTTTATATTAAAAGGGTTCTGTTAATTCTTTGATGTGCCCCCCCACCCCAATGAGTATATATTGCCAACCATTGTGTACAGTTCATCTCCAGGTTTCCTTTTATTCCTTGCCAGAAGTCAAATCAAAACAACAAGCATTTAACAAACACCTACTATCTGTGAGGAGCTGTGATAAATACTCATGATATTAAAATAAAAAAAAAAAGTCCAGCTACTGATTATCTCAAGATGCTCACAGCTTAATGGAGCAGAAAACATGCGAACAACAGCATACAAACAAGATATATACAGTGAAAATTGCAAATAATTTCAGAGGCAAGGCACATAGATTAAGCATGACAGGGAAGGATTTCATAGAAAAGGCAGAATTTTAACTAAGACTTTAGGAAACAAAGGATGAGAGATAAGAAGGAAAATAATTCCATGAACAGTGGTAGCCAGCAAAAGGAAGGAAATACATATTTATTAAATTACTAGTGTATGTAAAATATTATGCTAAACACTTTAGGAATATTATCCCATTCAGTCCTCATAGGCTCAGGAGGTAGATGTTATTGTTGTCCCTACCTTTAAATCAGGAAACTAAGGTTAAGGAAGGTAAGGGGACTTGCTCAGGTTCACACAGCTAATAAGTGTTTGATGGTAGAAATGAACTGGCCTTATGCCAAGCCCAGTTTTCTAAAAAGTACAGCACATAATCAGAAAATATCCAATCATGAAAGGGAACATCTTCAAATAACAGTAAGGTCTGTCTGTTTTTCCCTCCAATTTATTCAACACATCCCTTTTCCAGATGGCAGAAGAGGTTCAAATATTCATAGACCAACACAGATTCTAGGTTAATGAAGAATAGAAACTTGAAAAATTTAGTTAGGAAATGACTTAAAATTACCTAGATTAATTTATGCTGGGGGAGAAACCATGTCCACATCAGATTTATCCCAACCTTCTATTAGAAAATGGAAAGCCAGTCTTTCAGCACCATTATTTGAAATATTTTCTCTCCCTTACCTGGGCACATCCTGACTTGAAATTATAATATATTTTATTTGTTTCCTGCTTCTTAGGAAATTTCATTTTTTTTTGGAATAAAGTCAGCTAGCAAGAGATAATAAAATGAATTTAAAAAAATTAAAGAGTTTGCTTTTTGTGCACAGCAGTGTGCTAATCACTGGAGAAACACATGCATATAAAAAAAGCAAAAAAAAATAGAATCCATCCTCAAGGAATTTGCATTCTTTTTTTTTTTTGAAAAATTAATTAATTAATTTGTAGTTTTCAACATTCACTTCCATAAAATTTGGGGTTCCAAGTTTTCTCCCTATCTCTCTCCTCCCCCACCCAAAACAGCCTGTAATTTGATGTAGGCTCTACATATACATTCATATTGAACATATTTCCACATTAGTCATTTTGTTAAGAGAAATTACATCCAATGGGAGAACACATGAGAAAGAAAAAAAATGAAGGAGAGAGAGAGAGAGAGCGCAAATAATGTTTCAGTCTGTATTCAAATTCTTTAGTTCTTTTTTGGATGTAGATATAATTTTCCACCATGAGTCCTTTGGAATTGTCTTGGATCCTTGCATTGATAAAAAGAGCTAATTCTATCAAAGTTAGTCATCAAACATTGTAGCTTTTACTATGTACAATGTTCTCCTGGTTCTGCTCACTTCACTCAGCATCAGTTCATTTAAGTCTTTCCAGGGTTTTCTGCTGATTATTTATTATAGCATAATAGTATTCCATAACATTCATATACCACAACTTTTTCAGTCATTCCCCAACTGATGGGCATCCCCTTAATTTCCAATTATTGACCACCACAAAAAGAGCTGCTATAAATATTTTTGTAAATGTTGGTCCTTTTCCTATGTATATGATCTCTTTGGGATACAGAACTAGAATTAGTATTGATAATGATAGGTCAAAAGATTTGTCCTTTGGGCATAGTTCCAAATTGCTCTGCGGAATGGTTGAATCAGTTCACAACTCCACCAACAATGCATTAGTGTTCTAATTTCTCCACATCTCTAGCATTTATCATTTTCCTATTTTGTCATGTTAGTCAATCTGATAGGTGTTATATGGTATCTCAGAGTCATTTTGTTTTGTATTTCTCTAATCAACAGTGATTATTTTTTCTAATTACTATAGACAGCTTTAATTTCTCTTAAAAAACCCTGTTCACATCCTTTGACCATTTATAAATTGGGAAATTACTTTTATTCTTTTAAATTCTCTACATATTTTAGAAATCAGGCCTTTATCTGAGACACTGATTGCAAAAATTCTTTCCCAGTTCTCTGCTTCCCTCTTAATCTTGATTGCTTTGGCCTTTTTTTGTGCACAAACATTTCAATTTAATGTAATGAAAACTATCCATTTTGCATTTCATGATGTTTGGTTGTAAATTCTTCTATTCCCATAAATCTGACAGGTAAACTATTCCTTGCTCTCTTAATTTGCTTATGATAGCACCCTTTTCATCTAATTCGTGTACCCATTTTGGCTTTATTTTGCTATATGGTGTAAGATGTTGGTCTCTGCATAGTTTTTGCCATACAATTTAAGGAATTTACATTCTACTGAGGGGGTAGTTGGCAGAGAGGCACATTGTAGTACAAATTATTACATAGATGGTTAATTGAAACATATTAGAGAAGTTATACTACCCTGTCTTGATAAAATATCTGAGTTGATTTAATGATGGCTTAGTCTCTTGATTTTTTCCTACCATACTCCATTTTCTCATGACTTCTGAGAGAGACAGAAAGAGAGAAACAGAAACGGAGAGACAGAGACAGAGAGAAAAAGAAACAGAGAGAGAGAAGAGAGACACAAAGAGAGAGAGAGAAAGACAGAGAGAGAGAGAGAGACAAAGACAGAGAGAGACAAAGACAGAGAGAGATGAAGACAGAGAGAGACAAAGACAGAGAGAGACAAAGACAGGGAGAGACAAAGACAGAGAGAGAAACAGAGAGGAAATACAGAGATACAGAAAGAGATGGAGACACCCACAAACATACAGACATGCGCGTGTGGCAAATGAACGAAGAGAGCTACATTAATATGTATACTTTCTTTAGCTATTTCATTAAACATACAACAAAAAAACCCAGCCCTTGTCAACCTCCCTCCACAAAATACTAAAACAATCTTCTAGGGGCAGCTAGATGGTGCAGTGAATAGAACACTGGCCCTGGAATCAGGAGGACCTGAGTTAAAATCCAGCCTCAGACACTTAACACTTACTAGCAATGTGATCTTGGGCAAGTCACTTAACCCCAATTACCCTGCTCTCTTCCCTCCAAAAAAAAGCAAAAGAAAGAAAAACAAAAACAAAAATAAGCAATCTTCTCAAAACTAAAAATCCAATATTGGTCTAACTGATTTCATACCACATAGTACCTCCAAATGATACAACAAGAGACAGCATAGACTAATGACTTAAGAAGTGACCATGAAGACCTGGCTTCCATCTGTCCATTTACACATCTTGGCCATGGTAGTCTCCATAAGCAAAGTCACTTTTCAATGCCTCTGACAATTCTCCAGTTTTTTAGTCACAAAGCATTTTAATTGCACACTCTGTGTCCAGTAGAATTCTAGGAAGTAGGAATACAAATGTCTAAATATTTTTATCCCTTTTTTTCAAGAATATTACATTATATCAAAGAAGATAATATATACATATGTAAGTATCAATCGAATAAATACTAAAGAGAGTAGGGAGTTTCCTCACTGAGGTCATTGGTTGTTGGGGGCATCAGGAAATATTTTCTTTTCCAGATGGTCCTCTGCAACATTATGAATTGCAAAACTGTCACTGATATGAACTGATCCAAGGGAAATTTCGTAGGCAGTCTTGATAGTATCACTTAAATTATCTAGTGTGGGGGAAGAAAGAGGAGAAGTGTGAGCTCTCCAAAACTTAGAGATATTATGTAATTTGTCTTCTGCCTGTTTTCAAAATTTTGTTCACAGCTGCATGTACAGAAATCCTGTGTAATTCCTTTTTCCCTCATTATTACTATAAATTTTTGTGATCTTTTTCACAACTCCATATTCTCATTTTTAAAACATTTTCTTCTGAAATTTAAATATTCTTTTACTTGGCTTTCCGTGTTATCTATAAACATAATAATTATTTTAAAATTTTGACTCCCATGCTCCTTTACTCTGCTTGTATGGATTTTTCCCCCTTCAATAAAATGTGCAGTGTATGGAAATTAAAAACACATAAATCCCAAAGTACAAAGTAGTTCCTTTTTTCATATTATGGAATAAGTTTTGATTTTTTTTGAAAGTCAAAATAAATTAAAGAAAACAAAACAAAACCATCAACAGCAGCAATATCTTGGTCATTGTTCTATTCTAAATGTATTCTATGAAGTGATGACTACACTTTTCCACATGGAATGATAATTTGCTAAATTGCTATGTCATGTGTTTTTTCAACCAGATGTGATTTTCTAGAATTCACCTCACACTTTTTCTGAATGTATGATAGAAGGAAAAAAAAATTTAAAAAATGACTCAGTGTCCATCTTTAAGGGATAGATTTTGAAGATTTATGAATTAAAATATTAAATCTTCTGAATCATGAAACTTTAAAATAAAAAAAGTATGCCTACCAAAGGATACACTATCAGGCATACTTTTTTTTAATTTTGAGAATAATGTATTAATTTATATATACTAGAATGGCACTGGTTTGTTAGAAGAGATCTCATCCCCTAAAGGAGTGTATTGGGGCAAGGAGGAAAGAGAGGTCAGGGTGATGGAAGTATCTAAAAGGAATTATGTGTTCATTAAGGGTAGTCTTTGACCCAAAAGAAAATAGAGAAACTCAAAATTTGAGTTATAAAAGACACCTTAGGGAACATCACATCCCACCCTTCAACATTACTGATGTAGAAACAGTTCTCTAAGAGACCCAAAGACTCACTCAAATTCAGAAAGAATATTCTCTTTGCAGAGCCCTTTCTCTCTTTTTGACCATTGTCCCTTTATAGATAATGATAGGCCAAAGGTTTCTTCAATGTAAGTACTACTTCTTCCCTAAAAAATAAGGAACTATTCTCATTTTTTTCATCCTTCACATTTTTAAAGTCTATCCATAAAATTTTCTATCATCATGATTTCTTATTCATCATAGATTTTTTTTATTTCTTATTCTACTTCTGCTTCTGCTTGTCCAGGAAGTGAAACAAAATCATGCTTCTCTTCAATGTAGGCATAATTTTGTTAATAGCATAAAAATCACCATTTAAATATTAATTCGGCTGAAAAGGATAAAAGGGCCAATATCATTCTACTTCATTGCTGTCCTTAGGTGTCAGTATTTGTTGGGTGTTGAGATATAAAGGTGCCCCTGAACCAACAATGCAGTAAATAAATCCTATAGAACAAGTCAGAGTCTGATATGGGGCGAGGTCGGGTGAGGGATCTCTGTAGTTTTATACTGAGATAGATGAACCTTATCCAAATGAATAAATGTGTGATAACCATAACCTGGGCACCTTTAAATAAACCAATCGCCATTAGATGAGATATAACAAAGAAAAGGCTGGTAGTGATATCAATGTGGTTTTCTTAAAGGGAATGTTGATATCTATGATATGATGAACAACTGAGCAACTCTGTGGTGACAAGGAAAACAAACAAAACAAAAAACAAGGGTGGTCTCTTATTACCCCCAGGATCAGGCTGCTTTCCCCTGGTGCTTACAACTTTTCATAAACAATCCCTTTCCTACCTTTTAAGTCTACATGTCCTTTACTCCCCTATGCAAGCCCTACAATGTAATTATGTTTGCTTCTTATTTTTTTTAATAGGTGACATCTCACCTTCTATTTTCATGCCTTTGCACTCAATATTCCCCCTAGAAAGCTCTCCTTCTTCACTTCTGCATCTTTGATTCCACGACTTCCTTCAAGACTCAAATTAAATTGAAATTTCCACAGCATCCCTTTCCTTGTCCTGCCATATGCTTGTACTGTTCCCTCCCAAATGACTTCCCATTTACTCTTTACATTTTGTGTGCTATCTCTTTAATTAGAATGTGATCTCCTAAAGGACAGGGATAGCTTTTGCCTTTTTGTTGACTCCCATCTTAAGTATGGTATCTGGCTCTTAATAAATTCTTGTTTGCTAAAGCAGTGAAGAAAAAAGAGGAGTGGGCATGATGATGTCTTTAAAGTGATTTTGTGGAGAGAAAGGTAACTTATTCTGTGTGACCTCAAATGTAGTTTTGACCCTGGGGAAAACTCATTAATGATTTAAACTGTCCAAAGTAAAATTGGCTATCTCAATAGGTGGTGAGTTCCCCTTCCTGGATGGCTTCAAGCATAGCCTAGAAAGTTACATGTTGGGTATTTTACCATGGGAATTTCTTTTTTCAGAGCATCTGACTAGGTAGTCATTAAATTCCCTTACAACTCTGAAATTTTATAATCCAGATTAAAATTTTATGAATCTTTGATTCATAGATCAGAATGCAATTCTTTTTTTAAAATATATTTACTATTTTATTTTCCCCCGCAATACGTAAAATTAATTTTAATATTCATTTTTAAAACTTCAGGTTCCAAATTCTCTTCCTTCCTCCCTCCCCACCCTGGCTCATAGAGAATGCAAGAGACTTGATATAGGTTATACATCTGTAGTCATGCAAAACTTTTCCATAGGTATAATTTGTGAAAAAAAAATATAGAAGAAAATAAAGAAAACTCAAGAAAAATGCAGAAAAAAGTATGCTTTAATCTGTATTCAGACACCATCAATTCTTTCTCTAGGGATGGATAGCATTTTTCATCCTAAGTCTTTCAGAATTATCTTGGATCATTATATTGCTAAGAAGAGTTAAATCATTCATAGCTGATCATATGACAATATTGCTGTTCCTCTATACACAGTACATTGCACTTTACATCAGCTCATGTAAATCCTTCCAGGTTTTTCTGAGACCATCCTGATCATCATTTCATTCTTTTTTAAAATTTTATTATTCCTATTAATTTAATTTTAGTTTTCAACATTCACATTCACAAGATTCTGAGTCCCAATTTTTCTCCCCATCTCTCCCCTACACCCAACCCAATATGCATTCTTATTATCCCTTCCCCCAATCTGTCCTCCCTTCTATCACCCCCAAACTTCTTTTATCCCCTTCCCTGCTATATTCCTGTAGGATAAGGTGGAATTCTATATTCCATTGCCTGTATATCTTATTTCCTTTCTATATGTAAAAAGCAATGTTTAACATTAAAAAAAAGGTTGAATTCCACATTGTCTCTTCCTCCTTCCATAATCACACCCATTGAGAAGGCAAGCAATTCTATATAGTTTATCCATGTTTAGTCATGAACAACACTTCCATAAGGGTCATGTTGTGAAAGATATTTCCCTCCATCTTATCCCACGATTTCCTCTATTCTCTCCTTTGACCTTGTCCCTCCTCAAAAGTGTTTGCTTCTGATTATCACCTCCTCCCATTAGCCCTCCCTTCTATCATCTACCCAACCCCTTGTCCCCTTAGTTCCTGTTTTCCTGTAGGGTAAGATAGATTTTCATAGCCAATTGAGTGTGTATCTTATTCATCCTGAACTAAATCTGATGAGAGTAAAGTCCACTCATTCCCTCTCACCTCCCTTTTCTTCCCCTCCAATGTAAAAAGCTTTCTCTTGCCTCTTTTACAGGTTATAATTTATCCCATTTTACCTCTCCCTTTCTCTGTCTCCTGGTATGCTCATTTCTCATCCCTTAATTTTATTTTTAGATATTATCCCTTCACATTCAACTCATTCTCTTATTACCCTAATGTTGAGATATATCTCATCTTTCCATGTAGGAATGTAAACAATACAACTTTATTAAGTCCCTTATGATTTCTTTCCTGTTTACCTTTTCATGCTTCTCTTGACTCTCATATTTGAAAGTCAAATTTTATATGCAGCTTTGTTCTTTTCATCAAGAATACTTGAAAATCCTCTATTTCATTGCATGTGCATTTTCTCCCCTGAAGAATTATACTCAATTTTGCTGGGCAAGTGATTCTTGCTTTTAATCCTAGATCCTTTGCCTTACAAAATATCATATTCCAAGTCCTCTGACCCCTTAAGGTAGCAACTGCTAATTATTCTGTTATCCTGTGTTTCCACAATACTTGAATTGCTTCTTTCTGGACAACTGCAATATTTTCTCCTTGATCTGAGCATCCTGAGATTTGCCTACAATATTCCTAGGGGTTTCCTTTTGCGATCTCTTTCAGGAAATGATCCATTTATATTTTACTCTCTGGTTCTGGAATATCAGAAGAGTTTTCTTTGATAATTTCTTGACAGATGATTATAGGCTTTTTTTTTTCTTTTTGGATCATGGCTTTCAGGTGTTCTCATAATTTTTAAATGATCTCTTCTAGATCTTTTTATCCAGGTGATTGGTTTTTCCAATGAGATATTTCACATTGTCTTCTATTTTTTCATTCTTTTTAATTATTTCTTGATTTCTCATAAAGACATTAGCTACCAATTGCTACATTCTAATTTTGAAGGAATTGTCTTCTTCAGTGAGCTTTTGTATCTCCTTTTCCATGTGGCCAATTTTGTCTTTCAAGGCATTCCTTTCCTCATGTAACAGCAAGCACCCCAAGCGTCCTCGGGGGTTTGCTGCCAATAAAGGTTCTTGGATCTGCTTTGTTAAAGGAAAGCAACACAAAATGGGTTAACAAGCTTACTTTAATCAGTCAAACATGTATCTTTACCTAGTTCAGGGGAAAGAGGTCAGCACCCCGAACTTCAGAATATAGAGACAGAATTATCAAGACAGAAACAGAGCAAGTAGACAGATTTCAAACTGTCCAACCATTACATCCATACCCAATCAACATCTGGGTTTCAACATCTGGGTTTTTCAAAGCCAGGTGGCTCTGGACAACGGCTTCCCAGAATCCATATCAAATCACAGAACACTTCTCAAAGTGAGCCCCAAAACAAAGCCTCACATCAGGGCTTATATAGCCTTCTCCTGGCTCAGAGAATGTAACAACCTTATTGACTCACTGGCCAATCAAGAAGTATCTACTGAAAAACAAGCCTCCCACCCCAGGCTCCAGGTGCACTTTAGCCTAGGGGCAGGGAAGATCTTTAAAAGTTACATTCCCATTACACCTCATTAGCTTTTTTGGACCTCTTTTGCCATTTGTGTTAGTCTATTTTTAGGGTGTTATTTTCTTCAGCATTGTTTGGGTCTCCTTTAGCAAGCTATTGACTTTTTTTCATGATTTGCTTATATCATTTTCATTTTCCTTCCCATTTTTTCCTCTACTTCTCTTCCTTGATTTTGAAAATCCTTTTTTTTTTGTTCTTCCACCACCTATGACCAATTCATATTTTTCTTGGAGGCTTTGGATGTAGGAACTTTGACTTTGTTGTCTTCTACTGGTTCTATGTTTTCATCTTTCTTGTCACCAAAGTAAGATTCTATAGTTTAATTTTTTCCCCAATATTTTTCCAGCCAATTATGTGACTTTTTATGTCTTTGTTAAGTTAGGACACTGCTTCTAGGGTGGAAGACAACCTGTCCCAAGCTTCAGGGGTTTTGTACAGCTATTTTCAGAAATATCTCTAAGGACTTGTGGATTTTTAGTTCTTCCAAGGTTGTATGATCAAAAGGACAATGTTTTCTCATTTCCTTGTCTGGGCTGTGGTCTGTGAGTGACTTGACTCTTTTATGCCTTGGAACTGTGAGGAGGATTTCCTTTTTACTGCAGCCACCAGCTCTGCCATGCTGGGACTTCTCCTCACCCCAGGACAACCACCCAGGACTGAAACTAAGATCCAAGCACAGGCAAAGCAATAGAATTATTACTCAGAACCATTAAAGAGATCCCTGCAGTCCCACAATTACAGCTCTTCTATCCCCCTACTATTTGTGTGTGGAGAGCTTGGAAATATCCACTGCTGTCACCTTCACTGCCTTGGGGCTGGGGCAAGATCTTGCTCCTCTCTTACCCAGGTTTGACAAATATTTCCTATTGACCTAAGTTTTCTTTGCCATTTGTGGGTTAAGAAGTCTGGAAAGTGCAAAAGCTGCTAGTGATTCAGTCCCCTGAGACCTGCTACAGCTCCATCTGTGCTGCACAGCCCACTTTGTATTGCCCTCTTCTCTCAGACTGGTGCAAGAAACCTTTCCTATTGACCTTCCAGATTGTCTTGGGCTAGAAATTTTGTGGTTTCTGATGCACTAGGATTTATTTAGTCATTTTTACAGGTTTTTGGAGGGGTTTGGGGGACAGCTCAATCAAGTCCCTGCTTTTACTATGTCATTTTGTCTCAGCTACACAATGTCAGAATCCAAATCTTAATATAATTAAACAGGAAAGTAGCATTGTGTATGGGACAGAGAGCTGATGTTAGAGTCAGGAAAAACTGGGTTCAAGTCCCTGTACCATCTGATATTGGCTGTATGACTCTGGGCAAGTCACATATCTTTTCAGTTCCCTAGGTAAATCCCCATTATCTGTTTTGGAAAGGGTGAAAATCTCCTTTGTAAAAGGGAGTTTTTCCACTGCAAGCTCTGTATATTAGTGAAATTTTAGGTCAAGTAAGAAGTTATCAAAAGTAAGAATCCAGGAAACTTATCACTAAGGAAGATAAAATTATTTTCCTTTGAGGTAGTACCTTGTGGAAAAGTATAGAGAAATTTTATGCTTTCTTTATGTAAAATAAAATCTTTGGAATTTTATTGAAAAGTAAGCTCCTATTCCTGGCCTAAGCAATTGAAAGTCAATCAGTAAACACTTGCTCAATTTAACACTGATGAATAATTTATTGAAACAAATCCACTCACTCATTTATTGAAACAAACTTCCACCAAGGAGACTGTGTTAGTGTCTATGGGGCTCTTTAGGATAAAATATTTATCCAATTATTTTGTTTCCAAACAACTGGGGTGTGTGTGTGTGTGTGTGTGTGTGTGTGTGTGTGTGTGTGTGTTTTCCCTTTCTTTATCAATAGACAAAGGTGTGGAGAATCTAATGGTGGTTCATTGAATATTTATATTCAAACATTAACATGGGGAAACATGGTTTCATCAAAAAGAGAGTTGGCCTCCATATCAGGAAGAGCTGAGTTCAATTCCTGCCTTTGACAAATATTAACTATTTATCTCTGGATAAGTCAATATACCACTTGGTATAACAGGCAATTTTCTAGTATTGCAATGAGTTATTGACAAATTTCCCAAGTCTTTCAGTTTATCATGTTTACATACTAAGATTTCCTTACAACGATGGAATTCCAGGCCTAGACTCAAAACAAACCCTATCCTTGGAGAATGTGATAATATTAATGATTATCTGTAGAAACTCTTCCACCTAAATTGTCTATCATCATAAAAAAATAAGACCATAACCCTTTTGTTTTTCAAACACAGTCTCTATTAAACTTCTTTAAATTTGATTTAATTTTTATATAAATGGTAGTCATATAATGAATTTTGCCAAATAGTTATCACTCTCCATGAAAGTCCTGATTATTCATTCTTTTTGTCTCAGCTACACAATGTCAGAATCCAAATCTTAATATAATTAAACAGGAAAGTAGCATTGTGTATGGGACAGAGAGCTGATGTTAGAGTCAGGAAAAACTGGGTTCAAGTCCCTGTACCATCTGATATTGGCTGTATGAATATTTTTGTTGAATGAAACTGGAATGGTTATAATGTAATTATATTTCTGAATTTTAGATTATCAATGATAAAAACACTTCATTGTTCCACTAAAATTTTCTTCTCTATAAATTCAATTAGCATGGATGTGTGTGAGAGAGACAGAGAGAGAGAGAGAGAGACAGAGACAGAGACAGAGAGACAGAGAGAGACAGAGAGAGAGACAGAGAGACAGAGACAGAAGGAGAGACAGAGAGAGACAGAAAGACAGAGAGAGAAACAGTGAGAGAGAGAGACAGAGTTCTATATGAGTCCTGAATTATATAAGAATGTAAGGCATAAATCTTTTGAATGAACTCGTAAATTGTAATCATGAATGGCATATCTTCCTCAAACTCCTCACACCTCTTTTCAAAGACTGGATTTCCAGGCCCAGTAGTTTCACTAACTCTGTTCTTTTGAAATTGAACAATCCTTTTCAAGAGTTTCTTAACTCCATTAGGGACTACTGGAGTACTGGTATAAATGATATCTATGGGAACTTCTATGTCTAAATTATATTATTTTATTTTTTCATAATTTCCTTAGCTATTGTGCCTTATAGACAATTTGGACATTTTGAATTTAAATTAAATTCTAACCAGACTGACTCAAGTTAGTGTTGTGTTGTTTTGTTTTGAACAATCTGACATTTATGTCTTGACAAATCACAACCATTGGTGCCCCAGACAATTCTCTATGATTCTCATTAATACACAAGGAGGCAATTGGCTTCAGCAGAAGGAGAATTCAAATTGTAAATTCCCTAAATAGATAAAATCCCATTTCTGTGTCCTCCCCACACCACTAAAAAGAAATATCTATACAGACAGAAAATTCATTATAAAACAAGTTTATAGATAAGAGATATTCTTTACTATTTACCTAAAACAAGAGAGAACATGCACACACACACACACACACACACATACACACACCCTCCACATTCTCCATAAACAGTAAAAACCAGCACTGTTTCTTACCATTTGAACTCACTAGAGATTCTTTCCAATCCAGTACCATATGCTCCTCATCTGAGAAAAGACACTGAGCTTTTGTATCCTCTGTTTCATTCTGTAATATATATATATATATATGAAGATTTATTATAGTGGAAGGTATTGTATCATCTGGTTTACATCAAATCTTCAAGATTTGCCAAACTTGCTAATGACTTTGGGAAATATGAGAGGCACCTTCTTTTTTTAGTCTAGGGAGGTCAAATTATTCAGGCTTGAGGTGTCTCTGATGCATTTTCTCAGCAATAGGCACTGGCTAGTTCCATTAGCATAATGATATGCATTCTATAAGCCTCAAGCAGGATTGCAACACAGAGAGATTTTTAACAGTGTCTGACTCCTTATTAAAAACTGTTATTTCTCAGACAAAATCCTGTAGGATCCACAATGTGATATGTCACAGTGAGGATTCTCCAGGCATAAAAATACTGGATCTGTAATAAAGTTACTTCAAATGGAAACCTCAAAGGAAGTCATTTTGAAATGGAAAATTATGTCTCAGAAATAAGAGGTCAGACATAGTTAACCTCTATTATCACCAACAACTCACAGACCCTGTTCTTGGGGAGGAACAATCAGATAAAATTTAGCAAATTACATGAACATCCACTAACATGAACCAATAGGCATTACTAATATGGGTCAAATCTGTTTTCCTAACACATTTTCTCTTGTCCACATTTAGTTCTGTTATTAGCATTAAGGATAGAGTAAGAGAGTTCAAGTGAAGAGACATGTTCAAATCCCTTACATATGTGCTAGCAAAGAAATAATGGCTACATCACTTACATTTTAATCACTGTTTCATCATCTAGAAAATGGAGAAAATAATACACAGACTGTAGATTTAGAAGTGGATGGCACTTCAGAAGTCATGTCCAATAGATTGTACCTTTCTAAAAACATTGTGTGTTTTTCTTCTTTACACAATTCAATGTCTGGTTTGCTTAAGAGGAAACTAGGTGGCAAAGTGCATAAAGAATTGAATATGTTACCAGAAAGATCTTAGTGCCAATATGACCTCCAACCCTATTAGCTGTGCAACTGTGACATATCGCTTCCCTCTAGAAAATGACAAAATGGGGTTCATAAGCGTACCTACCTCAAAGGGCTGTGAAGATCAAATGAGATCATATTTTTGAAGTGTCTGGAACATAGTAAACACTTAACAAATGCTTAATCTTTCCTGCATACTCATTTTTTTCTTTGCAAAATGGAGGATTTAATGTGAATTATAGGTTAGGATAGGTGATGATCAAATGCAAATATAAAGCATACATACATACACACACACATATATAACACACAATAAAATACCATTGGTAATATATTTAAAACTACCTAATCTTTAGTAAAATTTTATTTCTGTCTCTAGAAAAGACATAAGGTGATTGAAAAATACTTTGTCAGATTATGGAGTATATTTGAAATGATCTTTCTTAAGCAGGAAGTTAATGTCTTTTTCAATGAAACCTAAGGGTAATTTGACCATTTCTCCATGAAAATTTGCAAGTGCTGTCAGTATCTATTAAGTCTAACATTCTGAGGCAAAAGCCTAATCACCCTTCTCTGGTTGCATCATCATCCAAGATCATGTATCATGTTTATATGATGGAAACTAAGCTTTATGAAAGAGTGATCACTTTCCACAGCTTCCTTTGACACTGATTTAATTATGTGACCACATCAATATGAAGAATGGTTTCATTAAACCACATTGAATAAACCATTGCATTCTGTTACAGGAAGGGCAATGTTTCAAGCCAAGCCATAGTACTTTGAGAAGGACTTTGCAATTTCACTCTCTGACCACAATCTTCCATGCTTCTATCTCTCTCGCTAACACTAAATCTACTCTCCACCATTTCAGTAACCTGTCATATTTATTCCTCATTCGCATCATCCTTATTCTATCTTCCACATATAACTTTGACTCTATGTTCAATCACAAAAGTATTTGATTCACTGCCATCCTAAATTCATTTTTTTTATGATTTTCATATTCCATTTTCATCCTACAAATACTCACTCCTTGGTCACTTTTACTATGTGATTTTTTTCACCCCTGATTCAGCGTTCCTGAATGCAGAAAAAGCAGTATTTGAAAATTTGCTGAAGTCACGCTGCTATTTTGTAGTACAAATTTATTTTCTATAAATTCAGTTTGGTCATCACTATTGCTTGGCACTACTTCTACTCTACCCAGACTGCACTGTTATTTCTGGCAAACGATTATGGATTTGGAGTCAGAGGGACTGAATTCAAATCCTGACTGTGACATTTTTTTCTTGATGTGATCATTGAAAATGCATGTCTTTTGTGCCTTCATTATTGGAAGATGAAGGAGGTTGAACAAAATGTCCTCAATGCTACTTTCTAATATTAAATTGATGATTTCACAACATTATCCCTTTGCTCCAACCTCTGTTCCAGTACTTTTCTTTTCTTCATTCTCTACCAACTCCAATTCCGCTACTTATCATGCATTGTAACAATAATTAACCATACCTCCTACATCATCAAGATGACTAACGTCAGTCAACACAATGTCCTTTTTTACTGATCTAATCTAAACTTATTACAATCTTCACCCTCTATTTCCTCTTCCATTTCTCTATTAGCAGATACATAGAGGGAATATTTTCCTCCCTCCACAACAATGACCATTTCAGTAGAGAAGATTGGAAGAGTGAGAGATAAATTATTGAGCTAGGAGGCAAGGGACATTCCAAGGTCTGTTGTTGTTGAGTTGTTTTAGTTCTATCTAACTCTTTGTAGTGTTTTCTTGGCTAAGATACAAGAGTGATTTGCCATTTCCTTCTCTAGTTCCATTTTCATTTACCTGTTACAGGTCATTTTACATAAGGAAAAAATAGGATTAAGTGAATTGTTAGGGTTCACTCAACTATTAAGTGTCCTAGGCTATATTTGTAATGAGGAAGATTAATCTTTCTAACTGGAGGCCCAGCACTCTACTGCACAACCTAGCTGCCCTGTACGCCAAGAATTAAATAGAAAGTGACCTAGTGGGAAATCCTTGTTGCATGTCACAACTTTCACATGGACAAAGTGCCTGGGAGCAGAGAATGTCTTCATTTATTTTATATTTATCTTTTTCCTGATATTGAGTGAATTAGTAATATGAAATAAGAGTACCCAAGGTCCTTATTTGAAAGATAAAAGAGGCCACATTAGAGGTTCCTCCAATTAGAAGAGGTAGAAGCAGTGGCCACCAGGAGAGTCATGGCTGATGAACAACCAGGACCCTAGATGGTATAGCAGCAAGCACCCCAAGCATCCTCAGGGTTTGCTGCCAATACAGGTTCTTGGATCTGCTTTGTTAAAGGAAAGCAACTCAAAATGGGTTAACAAGCTTACTTTAATCAGTCAGATATGTGTCATTTACCTCATTCAGGGGAAAAGGTCAGTACCTCGAACTTCAAATTACACAGACAGAATTATCAAGACAGAAACAGATCTAGTAGACAGATTTCAAACCGTCCAACCATTACATCCATACCCAGTCAACATCTGGGTTTCAACATCTGGGTTTTTTCAAAGCTGGGGGGCTCAGGACAATGGCTTCCCAGAATCCATATCAAATCACAGAACACTTCTCAAAGTGAGCCCCAAAACAAATCTACACATCATGGCTTATATAACTTTCTACTGGCTCAGAGAATGTAACAACCTTTTGGACCCACTGGCCAATCAAAAAGTTATCTACTGAAAAACAAGCCTCCCACCCCAGGCTCCAGGTGAACTTTAGCCTAGGGGCAGGGAAGATCTTTAAAATTTACATTCCCATTACAGATGGATGGATACAGATAACCACATGAAAAAAACAACAGTTTCAAGATGTGTGTTGGTGTGTGTGTGTGTGTGTGTGTGTGTGTGTGTGTGTGTGTGTATCAGGGTCTGCAGGATTTGAAGATATTATTTACCTGAAGGAAAGAATGGTCTCAGGGATCGAGGTTCAGAGTTAAAAGAGAATGGAATACCTGAATAGCCAAATGGTAGGCACTTCTTCTCTGACTTGTATTGTTATGCTGAATTTTCAATGAAACTAGGTCCTCATACTCTTGAATCTCATTGACTTTTAAAAATAATTTATCACACCTCCATACTGGAACTTTGTTCCTCCCTTGGCTACAAAGATATCACCCTCTTTTTGGTTTCCTTATCCCTGTATTGCATCCCTTCCTTTTTCTCCACTTCTTCTGTCCTGGCCTATTTACAACTTTTTAATCAGGGCATTCCCTGAAAGACCTATTTTCTTTGTATTCTCTCTCTTAACCATTGAATTCATTCCCCATGTTTTCATATGTCAATTCTCTATGGCTAAATCATATAGATAGATAGATAGATAGATAGATAGATAGATAGATAGATAGATAGATAGATAGATAGATA
>NW_027185759.1:24387484-24420366 GCF_028583685.1 Petaurus breviceps papuanus
ATAGATAGATAGATAGATAGATAGATAGATAGATAGATAGATAGATATAGATATAGATATGCATATATATATTCTTAGCATTAACTTCTCATGAATCTAATTAAAAGGTTTCTTTTTATATGAGATATATACTCTAGAAAACCATTTCAATTTGGAATTATACCTGGATATTTTATATATTTAATTGAATCAGGCTCTAAGATGGAAATCTTCAGAATTGTATTAAATCAAGGAAGATGTACTTGGAAATCATACTGTCACTTAAAGAAAAAACCTTATCTGGAGATCTGTAGGAAATAATGGATAGATGTGCCCATTTACTCCAAAGTTTTCAAGTAAAAGTCCCAACTAATATAATTTGTCTCTTGTTGTTTTTTACTTAACTTATAAACCAATTTATCTTATTTTTAAAATAATTCTTTTCTTCTATATAGAGTCTGACTTGATGTAAGATATCGAGACCTAACTGGAGGACTAGATATTTGCTCTCAAATTCTATCAATCTATTAGTGGCATTCCATAAGCCTTAAAGCACCAGGATTTGATCAGTATTTTATTTCTCTGCCTACTCTTATACTACAGTTAAACATATTTTTATTTTTTGTGTATGTGTTTATTTTTTTGCTTAACATTATTTGGGGAAGCATTTTTTTTATGCTTAGACTCATAATTTAGACATTCTGCCGACATCTGCAGATATAAAATAGCATCACATACATTTTGAAGTGAATTCTTCCCTTCATAACTCTTAAAAGGAGGGCCCTTATAACAAATACATGTGTGTCTGTGTGTGTGTATATTGAGGTTCAGCACATTTTATAAAAACATTCACAACATCCAACATTACAAAGAAATATTCTAATCCCATTGTTTATATCCTCTGTAAAGAAAAAAAAAGCAAGAAGAACAATAGGGGAATTACACTCCCCCCCATCTTCTGTTATTGTTGGGAGGTGGGGGAGTGTCTGTATTAAATAGTTCTGATACTCAATTCTATGTAAGAGACAGAAATGCATGAAACCAAAGCTGTGATCCAATAGATAACATTTTTCAAAAGAAGAATTAACACTATAGAAAACCACAGGAAAGGAAGTGTCAAACTGCTAATAATAAGAGAAGTGAAAATCAAAATGACAGTGAGATTTTGCTGTATAACAAGAAAATTGAGAAAGATGCAAAGCAAACTTAGAGAAACATCAAAAGTATCCTCTTGATATCATACTTGGTAGAGCAAACGATATATAAATTATTTTTAATAATATTGAGATTCTTGTCATGTTTGTATGTCCCAGCAATAAACATTAGAGATCCCTTCTGCTATTAAACCAGTTTCTCTCTCTAAAAAATATATTTCAATTTTTTCTATATCTGTATTTATGTCTATGCCTGTATGTATATATATATATGCATATCCATGTCTGTATCTATCTATCTATCAATCTATCTATCATCTATCTATCCACATATATACATACACTTATGTATATATTAGAATGTATACATATGTGTATGTATGTGTGTATATATGTATGTATATCTATCTATCTACATCTGGAAAGATCATTTATCTATCTCAAACTTCTCAACTTCAAGATGAACAACATGTCTTTTGATAGAAGTTTTTGTTCAAGCTGAAAGACAGGTAAGCATCTTCCAGTTGAATCAAGGTTGGTTGAGTCTAATTATTTTTTTTTCCATAAGACAATCCTGTCTTTCTGTTTCCTTGGTAGAAATGCTTTCATTATGAAGGAAGGAGCTCAAAAATGTAGTAAGTTAAAAAATATTTTTATATGTATAAGTCACTTTAAAATGACTTATTGAAAATATTCCTTTGTATCATTCAATGCTTCTAAGTATGCAAAGGCCCATCCTAAATTCATGAAAAAGGGACATGTTGACCTTTGCCCTATGAGATCATAGAGTGACAAGAATAAATATGACTGGTGCAAAAATTCCCTATGGTAAAAAATATACTATTTGAATAAAGGCAGGCTAAATTTGGATGAGTAGATCATCTCATGCATGCAAATTAGTAAGGACAGCCTTTCCAAGCCCATTAAGAGAGAGACACGATTCAAAAGAGAGAAGTTTCCAATTTCCAGTTTGATACTATATTCCATTATGAGAGTTGACTTCTCAATTCCATTGAACTTAAGAAATACATTCCTGAAGTAGAACCTCAGAACTAGCTCTTTCCCTTTCTCATTTAGTTTAGCTTTGTGTCACTCAAAGAAAAAGAGTATCATTTTCAGAGGTTCTTTTAAAACCATTAATTTGAAACTTTTTCATTGTGTATTAGGAAAAAAAATGTAGACGAGCTATAAAACATTTAAAAACGAAGTCTCTGATAGAGTACCTACATGGTTTGTAATGTGAATCTGGCAAACTATTATGAGTTCATAATATAATGAAGCAAATAACTTTAAATTAACTACTTGATCTTTGTTATTCACTCGTCTTTCAGTTATGAGCTAGTCTTTTTGACCCTATTTAGGGTTTTCTTGGCAAAGGTACTGTATTGATTTACCATTTCCTTCGCTGGCTCATTTTAGAGATGAGGAAACTGAGGCAAGCAGAGTCAATTGACTAGTCCAGAGTCACATAGCTGGTAAGTTTCCAAGGCCAAATTTGAACTCAGGGAAGATATTTCTAAGATCCATTTTGTCCAATTGTAACAATAATCTTCTAAAGCTAAAGACAAGTGGATGATATATATTTAATATCTTAGGTCTGTGTGAAAATATATTTCAAGTGTATTCTTCTATTCAGAACTGAAAAGTTAGAAAATTTTTAAAAGAATTAATTTGTATTCATTTTTATTTTTTCATTACATTTACCAAAAGGTAATCTTACATCCTGTTCACTTAGTAGTCCATTTCAAAGTTGTTTTGCTTTGTTTTGTTTTGTTTTTTGCTTTTGGAAGAATATTTGCCTTAAGAAACACTTACGCTTAAAGACAATTTGTCATGACACCTCAAATTTCTAGTATATTATTTTCCTCAATTCTATTAGAGGAGAATAAGAAATTTCTTAAATTTTGGATCATATTTTTAAAAATCTCTAATGATAAAAGCATTGAGACATCTTTAGTAGTGTATGCAATTCAATTTCCCCCCTCACTTTGGTGTTGAGAAGTATTCTGTGCATCAAAGGATTAGGAAATCATAATTGTGTTATAGTATTTTCAGTTGGAAAGAACATTAGCAATTTCTTAAACCTACTGCTCATTTTATAGATGAGAGAACTGTGGTCAGAAGGTATAAATGACTAATAAAGACCAGGCTACTTTCCTGGACCTCATGATTTCCAGAGACTCATCCTCCAAGATGAAATCAACTCAGGAACTCATACTTTTTCAGACCATGTCCCACCTGGATGCACAACTTCGTTATGCCCTTGTTCCAGGCTGTGCCCTCCCCCATACTTTTCAGGTTCTTTCTGTTTATTGTTTCCCCCAGTAGACTGTGAGCTTTTTGAGGATGGAGCTATCTTATGCTTTTCTCTGTATCGTCAGCTCTTAGTACAGTACCTGAGAAATTGTAAATGATTAATACATGCTGATTGACTTTCTGATTTTTGACTCTTCCCTGACCAAAATAAAAAATAAAATAAAATAGCACAGCTGGGATTGAAAGACTTAATAGCATAACATATAGGGGGCTAGACTGGAATTCAGAAAAAAAAAATGGGTTTGAATCTTAACGTAGACATTAATTGCTGTGTGAATTGGGATAAGTTATTTTACCTGCATAGGTTTAAGTTCGTTTGTTTGAGATCTCTTACAATTCTAAATCTATAAAACCATGATTGGATATCAGGTCCTCTGTTTCAAAATACAGTATTTTTTTTTCTATCATTCTGGTCCACTGTGATAATACATTTGGTAGTGATTTGAAGACTATTTATCTAATGGACATAGTAACACTATTCCCCTCTCAACAACCTACTGTTATTTTCAAAAAATGTATTCTGATAAAGATTTATAAAAAAAGATTTTAAATGCATAAAACTAGTTCAATGTGTTATGAATTCCAAGTTCATTTGACTTCTCCACCTGCCCCCTCGCAATTGGCATTAAGTGACTTGTCCAGGGGTCACACAGTTAGTATCTGAGAGTGTACGCTAACTCAGGTCTTCCTGAATTCAGGGATAGTGTAATATCCACTCTGCCATTTAGCTGCCTCCGTTTGACTTTATTTTTGCAGTATGTGTGCAGCAATTGGGGTTAAGCGACTTGCCCAGGGTTACACAGTTAGTAAGTGTTGTTTGAGGTCAGATTTATACTCAGGTACTCCTGACTCCAGGGCTGGTGTTCTATTCACTGAGCCACCTAGCTGTGCAACCCCCGCCCCCATTACACTTTTTCCTTAGGTTTATTTTCTTGAGAATTTACAGCCCTAATTACCCAATGAGTTTCCATTGATGGGGAAGATAGCCTGGTAAAAAGAAAAGAGTACTTGTGTTGGTATAGAAAGGATCTAGATCTGAATCACAGAATTGTCACTTACATCTGCTTGACCTCTGACAAATTGAACCACTTCTCTTTATATTTTTCCTCATCTATAAATTAAAGGAGTTAGAAAAAAAAAGAAGTGATATTTTCTTTGTTGAATGATTGACTCTTGATTTTGATCTCATAATCCTGAGACAGAGAAAAGTTTTGGTGACTGGCAGGCTTTATGTAATTCCTGGAGTCCCTGTTTCCCCTTAAAAATGTTTCCCCCCCCTTTCTTAAATGTAAGGGTTAGATTAGATAATGTCTGGCAATATCCCTTAATGTATGAAAGAACCAATCTAAGTACTTAAAGGAATCAAGGGTGTTCATCAGGAAGAAAATAAGATTTTAGAAGGACATGATATATGCCCTCAATTATTAGAATGACTATCACATTGGAAATGGGATTAGATTGCTTCTATTTGTTATAGAACTAAGATCAATGAGAGAATTAAGAATTTGAAAAACACAAATTCAGCTTTGATATCCCCTTCTAAGAAAGAGAACTTTGAAAGGTGCTTTAGGATAGATGGATAGATAGATAGATAGATAGATAGATAGATAGATAGATAGATAGATAGATAGATAGATAGATACAATACTTACTGTGTGGTAAGTACTATATTAAGCACTGGAAGTATAAATATAATTTAAGAAAAAAAAACGTACCTTTCAGGAAGGATGTAGCTGGGTAGCACAGTGGATATACTGATAGGTTTGGAGTCAGGAAGACCTGAATTCAAATCTAGCCTTAGACAGTTATTAACCGTGTGACCCTGAGCGAGTCACTTAACCCCACTTGCCTCAGTTTCCTCATTTGTAAAATAATCTGGGAAGAAAATATTAAACTGTTCCAGTATCTTTGCCAAGAAAATCCAAGTGGGGTCATAAAGAGTTTCACATGATTGATACAACTGAACAACAACAAAACCCTTTGGGAATATACAAGCTAATGAGGGAAAGGAAACAAATAAAAGAGAGCTGGGAAATGGGGAATTTTACCTATAAAGGGAAAGATTTAACAATATGAAAAATGAGGAGTGGATTTCAGAGAAGATTGACCAAGGGTGACTTGAAAGCTTCCTGTAATAGTAGTTCTAACTAGGAATTCACAAGGAAGAGGAGAGGTCTGCAGGAGGAGAAGATATCTCTCTATGGTGAGAAAACTGTTGGCTTGGAAGTGGAAAAGACCAAAGTCAGGAATATAACTGGAAAAGAAGCCAGCATGTATGACATAAGCCCTCCCTAAAATAGTGGTTGGTACTTCAGAAAGTACTATGCAACTCATCAAAAGGTCCTCAAGAAATTGCTAGCTAATCACTCACAGAGATGTAGATGTTATTCTCTCCCAGTTTTGTGTTTGTCTATTGTAATGCGAATATAAATTTTAAAGATCTTCCCTGCCCCTAGGCTAAAGTGCACCTGAAGCCTGGGGTGGGAGGCTTGTTTTTCCATAGATACTTTTTGATTGGCCAGTGGGTCCAAAAGGTTGTTACATTCTCTGAGCCAGGAGAAGGCTATATAAGCCCTGATGTGAGGCTTTGTTTTGGGGGTTACTTTGAGAAGTGTTCTGTGATTTGATCTGTATTCTGGGAAGCCGTTGTCCAGGGTCCCCCCGGCTTTGAAAAACCCAGATGTGGAAACCCAGATGTTGACTGGGTATGGATGTAATGGTTGGACAGTTTGGAAATCTGTCTACTTGATCTGTTTCTGTCTTGATAATTCTGCCTGTATACTTTGATGTTCGGGGTGCTCACCTTTTCCCCTGAACAAGGTAAAAGATATATGTCTGACTGATTAAAGTAAGCTTGTTAACCCATTTTGAGTTGCTTTCCTTTAACAAAGCAGATCCAAAAACCTGTATGGGCAGCAAACCCTGAGGACGGGCTTGGGGTGCTTGCTGCTACATCTATATATATATGGTTTCTTTTTTTTCCTTCCAACTATCCATGAGATATAATTCTCTAGTCTCAACTAAATCAAAGTCTAATCAAGCATAAACAAAAGAAAACAAAAAGATATCTGACTTCTCAAGAATAGTTTATGATCAATAGGCTAATTGCTTAGTATTGAAAAAAAAAAACTGACCGGAGAAAACCATAAACAAAAGTACTAATTTTAAGTAGTATTTAGCCCTAGGAAAGCTCAGAGAATTTCTGCATAGACAGAATCATGGAAAAATCACAGAAATATGGGGAAGTGTCATAGGGATCATGGAGAGTTCATACCATCTATAAACACCTGTAAGAATTCTAAAAGTGTATTTCTTGTCAAGTGGCCAACAAGTAGACCGACAACTGAAGGAGTTGGTTGTTATTTATATTTTCATTATAAATGAAAACATAAGATTAAAAAATATATATTTAATGGAAAGGTATCTCAAATATTAAAATGAGTATCAATTAATGCATACGATTTTATCTTTAACAGTCCAGAATCGGATGCTCTGATGATACATTATCCCATTAAGTACTTGTAGTGAACATATATCTTCACCAATACTGAGCTTTTTGAAGTTGTTTTTTTTTATTGTTTATAGAAGTTAATTGAACATCAGTTATGGAGTACAGGTCTAAAAGTTTCCAATATCCTCTCAGGTTACCTGGGAAATTATAGATTATACTAGAGATACTCAATTATATTTTAATATATTTTGAATTGTAAATTCTCTCCATCCCTCTAGCTTTTCCTCTATCCATTGAGAATTCAATCAATTTGATACCTTTTATACATATAAGTCATGCAAAACATATTTCCATACTAATCATCATACCCTCCACCACAGCAAGAAACATAAAGTTGGGGGGGGTGTGATTCATTTTGCATTGAATTCATCAGTTCTCTCCCTCAAGGTGGCTAGATTTTTTTTTTATTATGAATCTCTTGGAATTATCTTGGCTCATTTCATTGATCAGAGTAGCTAAATTTTTAATAATTGAGCATTGTTACCATAGTTTTATTACTGTGTACAATTTTCTAGTTGTTATGCTCACTTCACTTTGTATCAATTCATTTGTCTTCCTACCTTATTGTTTGTCTGTTGTTTTTCTGAAAGTAGACCTTTGATCATTGCTTATTGTTCAATAATATTCCATTATGATCTTATATCACAAACTTATTTAGTAATTCCCCAGAGAAGTTCAATTTTTAAGGCACTGTTTGTCTCAGATCCTGAAGTTTGAATTCCTGTTATCCTGTGGACTAGGTAAAGATTCTCAAATGCATAGATTGGTTTTAAAAAGTGCTTTTGTTTCATTGAAATTTCCATGTTTGTGGTTGTGTTAATTTCATAAAAACAAAACAAAAAGAAAGGGCATTTAAAAGTACTTTGCAGAATATTATATTGATTATAACAATAAGAGGAAGTACCAAGATCAGTTCTGAAAGGCCCAAAAATGTCATTTAGAGGAGTCATCCAAAGTTTTAGGAAGGAATAGTTACTTTACCTTCACACAAAAACTTCAGGAATATATAGAGTAGGAAGAAATCAATATTGACAATAAGGATATATTTCTTCAGAAAGAAGTGATTTTCTATAAATCACATTTTTTTTATCCTTCTGTCACAAAAAAAAAAATGTTTTCTTATGACTGGACCTGAAAAATGTTTTAAAAAATTGAAAGTCCTTGATTGAAAGTGGGTAGATATAACTACTTGTATCTATCTCCTGAGAATTCTGTAAAGTTTTATAGAGAAAATATACAGGAAGCAATTTATAGGAACATGTAGTAGTATTTTTTTGGAGGGGAGAGTCAACAATGTGAGAAGAAAAAAAAGAGTTAAGATTAGGGTGGCAAGTGACGATCTTCCATATTCATACAGAGGAGCATTCAAATAGTAATTTGAGAATTTTGAAGATAATCAGTTAAATATAGAAAAAAGCACAATATGACTGAGAGTCCCCTTGCTAACCAAAAATTACTGCTATGTATATTTTCAGTTGTGCTCAATGGAGCCTCCATTATTCTAGTCTCTATTGATAGAATGATTCAACTTATCTGAGGCCATATTTACCACAGCAATTGCTTTGTCCACTTTTTTTCTGTATATAACTGCTATCATGTATGAACTTAGTATCATACAGCATCAAAAAAATATTCAGGTGTCAAAATAACTCCCTACTCCTTAAAGTCTTATTGAGTACAAGGAAAATTCATCTATTCCTTCAGAAAATAATAGGCATTCATGGGGAGTTAGAAATATTGTTAGTTTAAAAATCTACAGGAGCAATGATCAGAAATTGCAAAAATGTAAATTGTTGTGGAAGGAAATAGTTTTCTATTGGTTAGAACTATCCAAAAATTGGATTGGCCAACAGGTAAATGAATGGTTTCTGACTTCCTGGAGGTTTTCACGCAAAGATTGGATGAAAACCAGTTGTATTATGTGAAGATTATTTTGGGGGTGTATAAATTTAACCAAATGAGAAATGAAATTAAAATAGCCATTTCAATACAGTTATGATTTTCACCATCAGTTTCCTAAATATGTCTCAGTCAAAAAAAAATCAATCAACAAAAATGTGTAGGTTGTTTCCACATAGCATCTCTGATGAACCGTTACTTATTACAGACACGGTTGTCATAGACTTTTGGCTAATAACTTATAAATATTTAATGATATTTAAAAGCCTGGTTCGACTGTATATTTTGGCTCCTTCCTAAGAATCTAAAAATCTCAGTGACCTTGAGTGTGGACCAAAAATATTATAGAATCTATTTTCCCTTTGCATTGCTTTAGATATTTGCTTTTTTTGTGCTTAAATTGTGAGGTATAATTATAATTTAGAGAAGATAGTCATTGGGTAATAATTGGAGACTACCTGTTCCAAACATTTCACTTTACAGATAAGAGAACTGAGGCCCACAGAGTTTGACATTTCTAAAATCACAATAGTAGGATATAATAGAAAAAAAAAAGATTTGAAACCAATTCATCTAATATCAAAATCATTTTTTCTTTCTATTGAAACATACATTTTTATTTTAAAACACACTTGCTCAATGTTATTTTCCCTATGATATTTTATTGATTTTGTAGTTTGACATGCAATGATTAGTATCAAACTCCTAATCCAAAAGCCTCCTTCTGTATTATAGTTTAAACATGATACCTCAGAAGTAATCCCAATATCATAGTGAGCCAACTTTTGATCTAAGCTTCCAAACTCTTTGTAATTTACCTAACCTCAAACCAACTTTGATGCTTTCTCAACAACAATCTCAAATATACATCAATATACCAGTGAGAAAGCCCAGGTCTCTGGGGAATACAGTGGATAAGAAATACTTATCTACATTCAATAACTTCTTTCTGGCCCTTTCTAAGACCAAGGAACACAAAACTCATAAACCACAAGATGAAAGTCTGAAGCACTAGCTACTGAAGAGGCATATTCCCTGGAGATATGAACATTGCACTGAGCCATTATCCAGAAGTCTCTATTAGGTCGAAGGCAAAGCTTTAAGATCATCCTAAATGTCTTAGATTAATAGTGAAGGAGGGACAAAGAAGGGGAAAAAAACTAGCTCATTCTAACAGTCAGTATCTTCTTGTTCTATGGCTGGGGTAGCTAGAGCTAACTGCTTTAATGTCCCAACAGTAATATTTATGTCACAAGACAGCTTGTTTACCTGTCATCCTCTAAATCTGACCACTTGGTCTGATCCAGTCAGCATCATGGGTAGCAGTTCAGTCTTGCTCTGTATCATTGTTGTTCATATATACCTTTAGCCCAACCCTTTATCATACACTTCTTCATGATAATACTATATTTCTAGTTCTATGCTAGGGATAGTCCTTCCTCAGTGTTGTTATGCAGTTGTTTCAGTCATGTACAACTCTTTGTGATCCCATTTGGGGTTTTCTTGGGAAAGATATGGGAGTGGTTTGCCATTTCCTACTCCAGATCATTTTAGAGACATCTTTAGGGAAGATGAGACAAAAGGGTTAAGTGACATGCACAGGATCACACTGTTAGAAAGTGTCTGAGGCTGAATTTATATTCAGGAATATGCATCTTCCTGACTCAAGGCCTGGTGATTTAACTATTGTGCCAACTAGTTGCCCTTGACCCCTTCCTCACTCTGTCCCAAAAAACATCAACTTCCTTTAATTTAAAACTCAGGTATTATATTCTGTATACTCTTGTTTTTTGTTCTACACATGCTGCAATAGCATCCTCAGCTTGGAAAAAGCCTCTTCACCTGTCCCTTCTCCTATAATTGGACAATTACTCTTTGGAATTTCTATTTGATAAAGTCCCTAAGACACATGCTTTCTTCTTCAATCTGTTCCTATGTTAACATAATTCTTCACTAAGCCCAGTAGTCTTCTCTCCCTAGTAGATTCCTTCACTCCCAAATGTCCCTTCTCCAGTTAATGACTTCCTTTATGGAGCCTCAATTTGAGGAAGTGTCCAAATGAGTCATACAAAACCATTAATTTCTCTCCCAGCTCCATGGGCAGCAAATCTCCACTTTTCTCCCCTTTTCCTGCATTTCTGTACCCTTTGATGTATCACTTTTTGCCCATCAAATATAAACTCCATGAAGATAGAAATTGTCTTTCATTTTGTTTATATTTGTTTTCCCAGAGTTTAGAGCAGTGTCTGAACCAAAGTAAATATGTAATAAATGTTCCATATCTATCTATCTATCTATCTATCTATCTATCTATCTATTTATCTATCTATCTATCTATCTATCTATCTGTCTGTCTGTCTGTCTGTCTGTCTATCTATCTAACTAACTACTTATCTATCTACCTATCTTTCTAGCTTGCTAGCTCTCATCTATTTACCTATCTTCTATTGAACTCCTTGCTTTATGGAATGCATTGCATGTGAATTTGGATCTTGTCAAAAATGCTAAATTATATGAGTTGGATTACAGTGGTAACTTGATTTACACTGGAAAATCCCAATGAAGAAACCTTCTTCTAGTAAAGGTCAGTACCTTCTCTACAATTTAATGTCTTAGAGAGTTGTGTAAAGCCCTGAGAGATTTAAGGACTTGCCAAAAGTTACACAGCCAGTATATGTCACAGGTGGACTTGAGCCTAGTTTTCCTGGCTTTAAGGCCAGATCATTATCCTTTATTTTACACCAGTATATAAGTAATATTGCTATTATCATTACCTTTTTACAGAAGGAGAAACCGGAGTGCAGGAAGCTTTGCATGGGGTCACCTAATTAATGAATGGCAGAGACAATGATTATCTTCTAACACAAAGCCCAAAATTTCCTTTGTAACATGATAACTACAGTGCTGAGAACATTTATGAGGAATCCATTTCCTTATTTTTACATGCTTTACACTTGAATATGATAGCTAAACATATAATCTAGTCTGGGTACATGAATAATGTGTGATATATTGAGTCCCATAAAACCTCTGCATTGTCATATTACTTTCCAATACTACTATTTAGAACAAGGTTCATCTCTTTTTTCCCCCTCAATTCATTCATTTTAATTCTAGGAGTCAAGAATTTACTTTTCAGGGAGAGAGTGAAAAAGGAATCTGCCATCTGGTTTCAGAGAATTACATAAAATACTTTGTCACTTCATTTTCATGTCTCTAAGTTGTAGGTGGGATTAGATGCTGAAGTCCTGAAATGCCACACAAAGGCCATTCACACAGTAACATTTCTTTTGAAATTTGAATCAGAAAGTGTCTGTAAACCTCTTCTTGAAACATTGGTGGCTACATTTCCTTAAACACTTTAAAAAATTGGTGTTGGAAGGAAGGTTTTTTTTTTTTCTAAGATTTCTCTGGAGACATAACTCTTCAAACATAAATCTTTCATACATATCTGTGTGGAGTTCATTGAATTTTTAAACCATTCATATATATATATATATATATATATATAAGTTGTTATAAAAATATGCATCATTAGGAAAAAAAAAGATTATCTAGTCACAGAGTGAAAGAGAGGATTATTTTAGCCACCATTGATGTCTAGGTAGAAATAATTTGAGGGAAATTATATGCATAAACTAACATAATCACCAAAAACTACATAGCATTATCATGTTGTCTACATGTTCTCTGACAAATTTATGAGAAGATTTGTGCTAAATTCACACAAGCCAGGCAGGTATGCATCACCTGTAATCTTTTTCATTGGAAGAAAAAAAAATACCAAAAAAATCACAGATCGATCATTTAAGGTGTTTCAGAGTATAGATTGTTTTCTGCACTGTATGTATTTCTCACTGTCTGCCAAGTAATAGGTGTTTAATACTTTCTTGCTGAGTAATTGAATATTCAAGTATTAGAGACTAGCTATTTGAGCAATTGATTTAGTCTCTCTCTCTCTCTCTCTCTCTCTCTCTCTCTCTCTCTCTCTCACAGCCTCAATAATTTCTCATGCTTATATGAATTTGTCTTTCACCTATAAGTACCAATATGATATATCATCCTAGGTCTTCAAATGTATTGAGTTTTAATAAAAGTTTGTTGATATATTAGATTATAGAAGTGAAAAGGTAGGGGTGAATTGAGACACCATACCTCTGCTAAAGGTTACTAATTAACAACTCCAAGACATCTCTACTGAATCATTCAATCAATCAATCAACCAACCAAATGCATTAGACTACATGCAAGAAGGCCTTGAAATTGGATTAATCCTTCATAGAAGATGTGTTGATATTAACTCAGACCCACTCTGTGGAGCTTCTAAAGAATAGTAAACTAGAGATTGAAACTATACAGTAGTTCTGGGCAAAGATGGCAAAATGGAAGCAGGAACTTTTCTAAGCTTCTCCATTAATTATATCACTAAATTTTAAAAAGTTAATCTGGAGTCTTTTCTCCTCTCTTGGTCTGGTTCACCTTCGTTCCAAGGCCATCATGAGTAACCAGCATGTTTGCGAAGATTATAACCAGTATAGTCCTCGGAGACCGAGACCCAAGCCCCAAGAAAAAGGCCCTCTGCGGTTCCTGGTGGAGGCTCGGCTCGTAGGGGCCCTCATAGGGATAAAAGGATCCAGAATTCAAGCCATGGAGACCCTTTCAGGAGCTCAGATTAAAATAGATCTATTCAATCAAGAGGAGGATGGTGAAAAGCCCGAAAAAGCAGAGGTGCAAGTTTTTGGAAGTAACCACTGTAGAATTAAAGCAAAAGAACTGGTTGAATGTATCATCAGATGGTATCCACCGGTCTCCCCAGATGTTGCAGATGAAGCACAGAAGGTTGTTGCCCAGATGTCCATTCAGGAAAAGAAGTAATATGCAGCCCAGTTGGTTTTTGTTAAATTTTATGCAAATAAATTATGCTTGTTTTCTAAAAAAAAAAAAAAAGTTAATCTGAAGGGATTTTAGAGTGACAGAATCCATTGAGAGATAGAGTATGGAAGATTCCCAGGCCAGGAAAGTGCCCACATACATCTGCGCACAAGGATCATAGAACACGTGAGGGTTGCACCAGCACAGACCAGAGAGAAGACTACAGTGGAGACAGCAGACTCACCCACCCCAAGGATGATTCCTAGCTGTCTCACCACAGGACAGAGGATCCATGGGAGCTGGGTAAGAGAAAACCCAGGGGCCATAGCAGTGACAGCAACTTCTCCTTGACCTATCAGCCCAGAGCTTGTATGTTTAAAAATCACCTACCTGAACTTCCAGGAGCCAAGATGGTGGATTAAACCCTAGCTGCTCTGATTCCCTCACCCTGACCCAGAAAACCCAGATATAAATGTCCCACCCAGAGTTAAATCCTGAAATTGTTGAAACAGCCTCAGGCTTGGGAGTCATTGTGTAAGGGTATAACTGAAGCAGTATGGAGCAGGAAGTGAAGGGAGGGAGATGCCTGAACAATCCCCACCTCAGTTGACCAGCAGGAGCTCTCAAAGCCCAGGGTAGTGGAGTCAGCAAGCACTAACAACATTAGCTCAGGTGTGCCTTATCACCACCAGGGGAATCTGCAGACACCAGCATTGCCTGCCACCAGCAGCTGAGCCTGCCTGACCTGTAGCCCAGGGGCGCAGAGGTGGAAAAGAGAAGTAGCCAGACCACCCCTACCCAACAGGTTACTCTGTTAGCCTCATGGTAACTTAGGGGAAATACTGAGAGTCCTGGCCTTGGACTCAGGGTAGACACCCAGAGTCTACAGCACACAAAGTTAACAACCAAACCCTACCTCCCAGAGTGAGAAGTGTGGTACATCTGTACCCCAGGAGGAAATATGCCCTCTAAAAATTCAGGACATAGGCAATGACAATGGGCAAGAGGAAATCTGTCAAATCAAGAATAATATGATCCTATCATAGTGAGCAAGAACCACCAAATTCAGAGGACAACATGGACTCTATCCTCACACATGAAACCACAGAAGGAAATATGAAATGGTCTCAAGCCCAAAAAGCATTATTAGAGAAGCTCAAGAAAGATTTCAAAAGCCAAATCAGAGAGGTAGAAGATAACTTTAAATCTACATTGACCAAACTGGGAAAAAAAATAACATCTCACCAAAGAAAACAAATCCTTAAAAAGTAAAATTTGTGTGCTGGAATGGGAGGTTCAAAATATAACTGGAGAAAATACCTGTACATATGGAAAAGGAGCTTCAAAAACTAACCAAGGAAAATAAATCACTAAAAATTAGAATCAGACAAATTGCAGCTAAGGACTCTATAATAGATGGAGAATAGATCCAGGAAAGATAACTTAAGAATTTTTGGTCTTCTAGAAAGCTATGATAAAAAAGCAGCCTGGACAACATCCTCCAAGAAATTGTCAAAGAAAAATGTCCTGAGGTCCTGGAATCAGAGGGTGAAAATGTTATTGAAAGAATTCACTGGACTCTTCCTGAAAGAGATCCCAAATTCAAAACTCTAAGAGATATAATAGCGAAATTCCACAATTACAAGGACAAGGAGAAAATACTGCAAGGAGCCAAAAAGAAAAATTCAAATATTGTGGAACTAGAGTCAGGATTACACAATACCTAGCAGCTTCTACATTAAAAGATCAGAGGGATTGGAATTTGATATTTCATAAGGTAAAAAAGCCAGGACTGCAACCAAGGATAAACAACATGGCAAAACTGAGCATAATTTTTCAGGCAAGGAGATGGTCATTTAATGAAATATGGGACTTGCAGACTTTGCTGATGAAAAAGCCAGAGCTCAATAGAAAATTCAATCTCCAACAAATTGATTGGTATGGCACTAAATATATAATCTAATTTAGGTTAAATTGTCATTATTATGATCATCGTCATTATTATTATTTGTATTATATATTTAATTATTTTATTATTGAGTAGTAGATCCATGGAATAGACTGGATATGTGAGACTCAGAAATCAATGACTATAGTAATTTACTGTTTGATAAATCCAAAGACCCCAGTTTTGGTGATAAGAACTCACTATTTGATAAAAGCTGCTGGGAAAACTGGCAGAAAATAATCATAGACAATTGTCTAACATCATATACCCAAATCAAATTCAAATGGTTGCAGAATCTAGGTATGAAGGTTGAAACTGTAAGTAATATGGTAAAGCAAGGAATAGTTTACCTGTGGGATTTAGGAAGAAGGGCAAGACTTTATGATGAAACAAGACTTAGAGAGCATTATAAAATGCAAAATAATATAATCTTGATTATATTAAATTGAAAAGCTTCTGTACAAACAAAGCCAATGTAACCAAGATTAAGTGGAAAGTGGAAAATTGGAAAAGAACTTTTAAAACCAATATCTCTGATAAAGGCCTCATTTCTAAACTAGAGATAATTGAGTCAAATCTATAAGAGTGAAAGTCATTCCCCAATTGAAAAATGGTCAAAGGATATGAACAGGCAATTTTCAGAGGAAGATATTAAAGATATCTATAAGCATATGGAAAAATCCTCTAAATCACTATTGATTATAGAAATGGAAATCAAAACAACTCTGATGTACCACATCTCAGTCAGATTGGCTAAGATGACAAAACAGGGAAATGACAAATCCTGAAGTGGATGTGGACAAATTGAAACACTAACGCATTGTTTTTAGAATTGTGAAGGGATTCAACCATTCTGGAGAATAATCTGGAACTATGCCCAATGGGCTATAAATAATTTCATACCCTTTGTCCCTTGATACTACTTCTAGAGTTGTATCCCAAAGAGATCATAGAAGTGTGGGAAGACCCATATGTTAATATATATTTATAGCAGCTCTTTTTGTGGTGGCAAAGAATTGGAAATTAATTGCATTCCCAACAATTGGGGAATGGCTAAACAAGTTGTGGTATATGAATGTAATGTAATATTATTGTGCTATAAGAAATGAGGAGCAGATGGACTTCATATATACCTGGTGAGGCTTATATGAACTGATGCTGAGTGAGAAGAGCAGAACCAGGAGAAATTTGTACACAATTACAGACAAAACATATTGTGACAACCAACTTTGATAGACTGGCTCTTCTCAGCATTGTAGGGTTATATGACAACTCCAAAAGAGTCATGACAGGAAGAGATGTCCACATTTAGAGAAAGAACTAGAAAGAACAGAGTTTGAGTACAGATTGAAACAAACTACCTGCTCTCTTTCTTTTTCTTGTTTGGTTTTGTTTCCTCTTTCCCATTGTTCATTCCATCTGATACAATCCATCTTTATGACCTGACTAATTTGTAATGTGAAAAGTATTTTCAGATCCTATACATGATGGCATGCCACCTTGGGAAGGGAGTGGGAGGAAAGGGTGAGAGAGAAAATTTGAAACTCAAGGAATTGTGGAACTGCATCTTGTAAAGTAAAAGTAAACAAACAAATTAATAAAGAGAAAAAAAAATCTAAAAAAAGAGATAACAGTTGTACAATCTGAGGCTTGTACTTATAATCTTGAAATGCTAAAAGAGCCATTTTAGCTTGTAAGATCCTTAGTGGCAGATATTATTCTGTCCTTTCATATACTGCTTGGTATTTCATAAGACAAGACAATAATAGATGTTCAACATAGGGGTTAAATAAAATTGAATTGATTTAATTGTGTATCATTAAAGTGGTGATGTTGATAGTTGTTTTGATGTTTGAACTGCCTTACTGCTGACTAATTTTGATTGAATATAAAAGTTTTAAGTCTTCTGCTTGGTGGAAATTAAAGTCATTCTTTTTCCTTGTGTCCAAAAAAATGGCTAGGAGAGAATCTTTTGGAGCTAATTATTATGCACTCAGTTTAAATGAATAAAAGTACAGCCTAAAGGTCTTTTCCACTAGAAAGCCAGCAGGTTCTTTCTAGCCAGGGGGTTTCTGGCATCAAGAATAACACTTCTAAGCAGCTGAAGAGCAGAAAGTTAAAAAAAAATGTTCCTTATGAAGGGAAGAGGCAAAGGATACATATTTTTCATTGAATCTTACTTGTCAAACTTTATGGAATTCCAAGGCCTTGTTTCTCATTTAAACTTGGTTTGCAGAACAGGACTAGATTCTCTGTAATGGTAACAGATTTAAAAGAGTTTGATCTAATTATGTATTTATAACTTAGAAGACAAATTCAATGGTGAGCTATAAACTCAGAAGAAAATTTAGATAAATTAAAAACCAGAAAAAATAATGTCATAATTGACATGACCTTCAAAAATCAAATCAAAAATCATCTAAAGCCAGCTCTCTGTAGGTAAATACTTCCTTTTCCAAGAATTATTTACTTCTCTTTTGAATTAGGATTGCCATTAGTTCTCAATTAAAATTTCACATTGATTATTGCCATCCCAATGTATTGAAAATATCAAGATGGTATTGTGGTGACAATATATTTACAAAAGTCCACGGACAAACTGGAGAAGATCCAGATGCAGGGTGCTATGTAATGAAGGACCAAGAACACATACAATTGGAGAATTGTTTGAAAATTGTTTTCTTTCTGGAAGTAAGCAGATTGGGGTAGGAGAGTGTAATCTCTTCTTCTTCTTCTTCTTTTTCTCTCTCTCTCTCTCTCTCTCTCTTTCTCTCTCTCTCTCTCTCTCTCTCTCTCTCTCTCTCTCTCTCTCTCTCTCTCTCTCTCTCTCTCTCTGTCTCTTTCCATCCCTCCCCTCTTCTTCCCTTCCCTTCATTCCCTCCCTTCCCCTTCCCTTCTCTTCCCTCTCTTCCGCCCTTTTTCTCCATCTCTCTTTTTCTCTCTCTTACCAATACACATATGTCTATACATACATATATACAAACATGTAAGTGTATATACATACACACATGATTGCCATTTTGAAATGGATTTGATGCATTGTCACTGGTCAAGTAGTCAAAATCAAGAGCAAAGCAATGTGTGGAAGTCAAAAGACATAAATTTGTATTGTCTGTTAGGAACGTGTTTGGAACACAGAGTTGTTCAAAAGTGGAATGAGCTGTTTTGGCAGGCAGTAGGTTACCCCAAAGTGGAGATATCCCCAAAAGTTTAAATTTTCAAATACTGAGTGTGTTTTTCATGCACAGGCTGCAGCAAGTAGACATTAGTAGTCCTTCTAACAAGTAACAATTCTGTGATTCTCTTAAATTATGTTTCTTTCCGCCACATTTGTCAGAGAAAGAATTTTATACTCTTCAGGTCATTTGAACACAAATAGTTTATTAAGCACATAGAAAGCACAAGACAAGGTATCAGGAATTGGATACAATGATAGATGTGTATTTGAGTCAACATGCATGTGTGTATCTACCTATACAACTATTTACATCTAGTAACCTTATAGTTAGAGTAACAGTAAAGAATAGAAAATACAATCAATAGAATTCTAGATAAAGATGGATATTGATATATAAAGAAATAGCTGCATACATGCACATGTATACAAATACACACATACGTACATATGCACAATGCACATATATATGCATTCAATAATGCATTATGAACATGTGTGCCCATGTGTATTGACACATGCATATATGCATAAATGGGCAAACACACATCATGTTTTAGTGGAATGATTGCCAGATTTGGAAACAGAAGACACTGGAGAAAATCCTTGCTCTAACATTCAACACCTGAATGACCTTAGGTAGTGACTTCTTCTCTCTGGAGTCTGTTTATTCATCTATAAAATGAAGGGATTGAAATAGATGGATTTTTAGGTCCTTTCCAATTCTAAAGATATAATATTGTGTTGTCATGTGACAATGTCAATAGTTTCTGGTGAATTTCTCAGGAGTTATATTCAAGAGAAATAGTTTGAAGGGACTTTGCACTGATAGTGAATTATTCAACCCTTTATACTTTGCTGAATCATTATATTTCTACTTGACTAACTCACCAGGTAATTGTACTTCTTTCAGAGGAAATTGGCTCCTCTACAATGTTACTACTGTGATTAGAACATTAATTGAATCAAGCCACGATGGACCTTATAGACTATGATTATAAAAGACCAAAGTGTATTCATTAACCTCAGAAGCTCCTCTCTGCAGGATAAAATATAAACTTTGTTTGGCCCTTAATATCCTTCAGAATATGCCTGCTGCCTTCTTTTCCCAATATGTTGCCCATTATTATCCTTGGAGTACTCTTATATTCCAGTTAAGTAGGCATATTTGCTATTCCCCAAACCCATTATTTCAGCTTTACACAAGACTAGAAATATACTCTCCATTCACCTCCACTTGATAGAATCCTTAGTTTCCTTCGAGGTTCAGATCAGGTTGCAACCCCTATGAGAGGTCTAATTTAACCCCTTAATTTGTAGGTTTCATATTCATCTCTCCCAAATCTATCTCTATTTATTTACATACATTTGTACTTATCTGTCTTCATGATACCATTCACCACTTTCTGCCTGGAAAGACTGTATGATCTTTGAAGGTGGAGGATGACCATTTTTGGTCTTTGGATCCCCAGCACCAGGCATTGTGCGTGACACATAGTGGGTATGGACTGTCTGCTGGGTGAGGAAAATTAAAAGAATAAACTTATCAAAATATATTTAAGATTTCACTTGTTTTGTTACAAAAAGTCACCAATTTTTTTCTTTAAATATCATAATTCTTAAAATACTAAATATGAATATAAGGAAAGTATCTTAGTTTTGAACTTGTTATTTCATTGCTGTAGAAAATTACTTGATGTGATAATTTACCACTAGCTCAATTAAGCAATATATTTATAACTTCAAGATTTTACATTTGTTTTAAGCAAACTTAGGAAGGTTTGGAATACCAAGGTCCAATAAAAGGAAACCTGGAGCACATAACAGGAAAACAGAGAAAGTCAACTTTATTAAGAGCAGGTACTCACAAAATAAAAGGGTAGTCAGAGAGGAAGAATGGATACAGGGTGGTCAACCAGAGCCCTGGGTGAAATCAAAATCCTTGCTGGGACCCGGAGAGCATGGAGGTGTTGTTCAGTCATTTTAGTCATGTCCTGTCCCTTGGGAACCCTTTTGTTGTTTTTGGAAAAAGATACTGAAGTGTATTTTCATTTCCTTCACCAGCTCATTTTACACATGAGGAAAGTGACGTGAACAGGGTTAAGTAACTTGCCTAGGGCCACATAGCTAGTAAGTTTCTGAGGTCAAATTTGAATTCAGGAAAATGAGTCCTCTTGACTGCATGCCCAGAAATCTATCTACTGTGCCAACTAGCTGCACCAGAGAATGGGGACCTTCCTTCAAAGAAATAATCTGGTAGGTTTTCTGTAGGGCAGATCAAGTAGTGGGGGGACGGTTTGGAAACCCTGCATCAGGCCAATTCATGTTAATGAAAGGAGAGAAGACTTTGGGGAGTTGACTGATAATGAAACTCTTGGCCAAAGGGGAAAGGGTCCTTTATTATTATAATAATAAGGGTCCTATATTATACATACTACTGATCTGCAACTGGCAAGAGGACCAAGGGGTTTGAGTTTCCAATGGGGCTTCTTCATTTAACAGTGTGGGAGACTAGGGTCATTACACAAGGGACAATAAGAAGTTAAGATACATATGGTCACTTCATCCAGTATATATTGGGGGCAAGACTTGAATCCAAGTATTCAAGGTTAATTATCTCTCCTCTATATCCTGCTGCCTAACAAGGAGAATTTGTTGTTATTAAATGTATTTTCTTTGATATTGATTTAATTGTATCTGAATTTCCTAATAAATTAAATGGAGATCTTAAGTTTTGACTTGTGACACAGTATACTATAGGGGAGAGTGAGCTGGCTTAAGATTAAGAACATCTGAGTTCAAGTCTCATTTTCAATAAATACTGGCTATCTAGTCATGGATGGGTCCCTTGCTTTTCTAGGGAGGCAGGTAATTCTCTAAGAAGTTGTAGGACTTTTGCTGATTTTAATTGGTAAAAGGAATTTTCTCCCAGGGAGTTAATTAATATAATGAAATTATAGGTCCTGATATGCAAAATTAAACATGTTCCTGATTTTCTTTTCTTACCATGCTGCTAAAACACAACAAAAGTGAAATTCCCTTAAGCAAATAAACATAATCACCCAAATTCCAATAAAATGTTAGATGGCAGGTTTGAGTTTGGCTTTTTCCTTCTTACCTGGGCCTGACATGTAGTATGTATCTAATACATGTTACTTTAGTTTAATTAAATTGAATATCAGTTAATTTAGTTGAAATGATTTCTGGATTAATCACACATAGTTGATGGAAAGCATCCTGTATTATTAAATACATGTTCATTCCAGTTCAACAAGCATTATTACACACAACCACTAATCAAATCAGACAAACAGTTCTAAGTAAAAATGTTCCATATTTTTATTACCCATAAACCTTTGTTCCAAAAAGGAGGGAAAACAATAAAATTTATTAAACAAAATATTTTGAATCCTCAATTTATTTTTATTATAAGAAAGATTATCAAAAATGTTTTCTGAAAACAGTTATTACAATGAAATTATGATTTACCAATTACCTGGATGCCTCATTATATTATGTTAACTCATGACTTCCAGTCATACAACCAGGATTCCTTTGAGGAACTGGTAGATAAAAATACATATAGACAATTCCAAAAGTTCCTAGCATAAGAATAAAACAGTAAGGGAAGTTCAGTCTAATTAGAGAATAAATTATTTTTTCAGGATTTCTGCATATTTTGGAAAAAAAAAAGTTTGTTTGGTTTTTTTTTAGTATTGTTCCCCACTTAAAAATGATGACAACAACAACAAAAATAAGAATGTGTGAATTGGAAAAAAAAGAATGGGGAATCATCATCTCTCAGGGAACTTGAATTAGGTATTTTCATGACCACATCTATTCAGTAATTTAAAATGTGCTTAAGGTGCTATAATCAGTCTCTTAACCATCTTTGCTCTTTCCTCCAACCTTGGACTATGTTGATTTAAACCATCACTGTTTTCAAAGAATATCACTCAACTTTCCAAAGTCTCACTCACGTTTAATCATATGTGTCTGCCAAAATTTAATCACTATCTCCACATTCATGTATCCTCTACACTATCATACTCATGATACATGACTAGATTTCTTATGTCTTTCAAGGTCAACATGCAATCAAAACTGTTCCAAAGATAGCCAAAAAATAAACAAATTAATACAACTCAGAAGGGTGGATCTCTCACTTCATACCTTACTGTCCTATAAAAATTTAAGGGGAGAAGAAAGGGCTAATGTGTTTAATTTGTGGAAGGACACAGGATTCTATTTAGAGATGCCTTTAGTCTGAAAATGAGTACCTCAAATGAAAGTAAGATGGGAATATGTAAGTCTGAAACAGAGTATGAGGCCAAACATGGGTGAAATTCAATGAATTATCCACATATTTTTTTTCTTATACTGAAAGTCTTTCTATATACTGTCATACTGCTTATATTAGTCTTGACATTGTTAAATGTTGCCTTGCATACAACTGTCAATATTATATTCACCTAAAGAATGAATGAATGAGTTTGAATGAACAAGTGAATGAACATGCTAAAAATTGAAGGGTGGGGTTCTGTATGGAACAGAATCTGATTAAAGATAAATTTTCTTCCACTTCTCCACTTCTTAATGGTAAGTACTATATATACATCTCTACTCACTTCCACCTGCAAATATTTTTTTGAAGGGCAATTGGGGTTAAGTGACTTGCCCAAGGTCACATGGCTAGTTTTTGTGTTAAGTGTCTGAGGTCAGATTTGAAATCAGGTCCTTCTGACTCCAGGGTTGGTGCTCTACTCACTGCGCCACCTAGCCACTGCCACCTGCAAATATTTTGACAGACAATCAACAGATGGTGAATTTGAGGAAATAAACTGTTTATATATCATTCTTTCTCTACTGGGGTAAAGGATAGCGCTAATCCTATTCTTTTCTTTTTGCCAATGAATCCTTCTGTACCTACCCCCACATAAAAAGAGGAATTTTCCGTTTCAAGTGCACATTTTCAAAAATTATCTTAAGCTATTTATTTATTGTTGACAAAGAGAAGCCTAGAAAATTTTGCAGTGAAACATGTGAAGGCAATTTAAACTACCAACCCAAGTATTTTTGGGTGGACTTGGCTTGAGTAGAACAATGGCCCCAAAAGACATTTGAAAAATGAAAGACTTGCAGCCAAAACAAAAGAAAACAAAATCTGAATAGGGCTCATATATTTGTAATCTCAAGGCTAGAATAATCTCTTGATTTTGCAGATAAGGAAACTAAAGAGCAGAGAAGAGAACTTACCCAAGATAACATTGTTCATAAGTGATAAGGATTCATATCTCTGTTTTCCTATTCCACAACAAACTTTTCAATTCTCTCTTTTTATTTGTTTTGTTGACCCCATTCTGAATGAAAATATTAATATCTAACTACTAGAACTCCAAATTTATTTTTACTAACAGAAACTGTTATGCTCAGTATAAAATTCAAAATTCAGTTTATTTAAATAGGTTAGATATGATTTCTTTAAATCAAAGACATAAAATTGACATTTCTTTATTTTCTACTTTTCCTTATGAAAACTGATGGGGTTTCCTCTGAATAGCTTATAATTTTGCCTTGGATATTGGATTTAAATTTTTTACATTAAAGTTTATAAAGTCAATAGAACCTTCTTTTTATGTTTTCCTTTCTTCTAGTCATTATGCTTTTCTCTGTCTGAAATCTCCCTCAAGTTCTAGACTAATTTAAGAAAATAGAAAAAGCAATGATATTTATTGATTAGGACAATTAGGATCAAACACATGCCTCATTAATACGTGTGCTAATTTTGTGAGGGCAGTATGTTTTAAGTGTTAGAAAGCCATGTTTGTAAACCACTTCAGGAGAACTGTGTTCATATTTCACCTTTGACTTGAATCACTTGTATGATTCTAGGCAAGCTACTTCTCTGATACTCTGTTTCCTCATCTGTAAAATGGGATACTTCCTATAGACCTATATTAGCAGATCTTTGGGAGGCAAAAAAAAAATAAAGGGGTTTGCAAACTTTAAAAGACCATTTAAATGACACCTATTAAAATGTTCCTTTGCCTGAAAAGATTTATAATTGGAAAATCATCATTGAAAATTAATCATCACAGTACACTCCCCTCCAAAAGCATAAAGAGGAATATAATGGAAAATTCTTATGTTTTATGTGATTTTTTTGTGATAATCTTGAAGTTCTGGGGCCCCTTAAATCCAAGTTTCAATTTTATGTCTATGAATTAAAAATCAAACCAGGTGTGACTGAGAAATATAGAAGCATTGTATTGGCAATAAAACACTGTTCATTTTTTTATGATCAGTTTTAATTTCCCTAAAATTAGGGAACCCTCTGCAAATTTGAGAGCTATGTCTATGTATACTTAAGTGTTCTCCTTTCTCTGGTTTTTCAGCTACTTTGTTTCTCACTGCAATGGAAAGGGTTCTCTTTATCACTCTATGGTTTAATGGGCTTGTGGTTTTCCCTTTCAGTTTTTGTGGTTCATTTGGAACTAGGTTGTTGTCATTTAATTAAACAAGGTGTAAACCAATCATTGCTTTCCACTCTACTCAGTTTCTATACATGCACAATTAATGGAGCAAAGCCTAAGTGATCTATTCATTTCAACATTCTCCACAATTGCAATTCATAGGAGTTGCCATAAGGCCAAATGGTCATCATGATCAGTATCAATCATAAAGACAGTTTAAATGGAGGTGCTGTGGTCTACTTTACCCATGACTTCTAGCAGGGGTCTTAGTCGTCAACTGCATTACAGAAGTAATGTTCTCAAAGGCATTTTAATGGTGTGAAAGAACAAATGGATCTCCTTGAGTGACACAGTTTTTGACCTACTCTATTAAATTGATTGAGATGAAGGGGTGACTTGTATAGCAAAGACAGATAAATAAAAGAGACAGTTACAGAGAAACAGAGAGGGGTAAAAAGAAAGACACAGATGCAAGGAAAATAATAGGGAAAAATAGAAACACAGAGAGGCAGAAAGAAATAGAGAAAGGCAAAAACAGAGAGAGAAAAAAACAGAAAGAGAGAGACAGGGGCTGGAAGAGACACAGAGGTGGAGAAAGGGGGAGAAAAAGCCTTGAAAAAATTTATGAACAAGGAATGAACAAAAGCAGGACAATTTATATAATAACAACAATGCCAAAAACATACAGCTATGAAGACTGAAAGAACTCTAATCTATAAATGATCATTTGTGATTCCAGAAGACTGTTGACATAGTGTGGTAGCCACCTTTAGACAGACAGGTGATGAGCTCATGCTGCAGAGAGACATATTGTTTCCTTCCTTCCTTCCTTTCTTCCTTCCCTCCTTCCTTCCCTCCTTCCTTCCTTCCCTCCTTCCTTCCTTCCTTCCTTCCTTCCTTCCTTCCTTCCTTCCTGCCTTCCTGCCTTCCTGCCTTCCTTCCTTCCTTCCTTCCATTATTCCTTTTATCCCCTCCCTCCCTCCTACTTTCCCTCCTTCCTTATCTCCTTCCTTTTTCTCTCCTTTCCTGATACGAGAGAAATTGCTTTGCATCTCTTTCTGTAGTTTTACAGAGAATTTCTTTTCCTCAATGAGATCAGGGATGAAAGAAGAAAAATAAATTTATTTCAAAATATAAATGAATGAGAGAAGGGGGGAGGAGAGAGACAGAAAGTTGGAGGAGGAAGAGGAAGAGGAGGCGGAATGGTATAAGAAAAAGCCCATGAACAATGTATATTTTTCCAATTGTTTAGATATGACTCTATTTAGGTAAAAAGTGTTTTGTAATTATATTGATATTATTGCTGTTTTTTTTTCCTTAGTAGGTAGACTCCCAAGTATTTTAAATTGTCGACAGTTGTTTTAAATGGAATTTATTTCTATCACTTTATTCTGAAATTTGTTGGCAATATATGGAAACACAGATTATCTGTGTGGGCTTATTTTATATCCTGTAACTTTGCTAAAGATGTTAATTATTTCAAGAAGTTTTTTACTTAATTCTCTAGGATTCTTTAATTATTCAATCATATGATTTTCAAAAAGTGAGTTTTGTATCCTCATTGCTTCTTCTAATTCCATAATTTTACTTTTTCTTATCTAAGTTCTGTAGCTGGAATTTCTAGTACAGTATTGAATAATTGTGGTGATTATAGGCATCTTTGCTTCACCCCAATCTACATTCAGGTTTTTTGGAGTTTGTTCCTCATTTCACAGCTTATTTTATGACTTTTAAATTTGAACTCTGCCTCTTGGGAATAGGGGACATTGTCCCAAGGCTCTTACACCAGGACAGCAGGGCCTTGCCACTTGCCTGCTGCACTGGGGGTGTGGGAACCCTTGGCTGACCTACTGCTCTGGGGTTTCTGAACCTGGCAGCTGGCCTGCTATGCTGGGACTGTGGGGCCTGAACTGTGACTAGGTTTGAGGCCTTGCTCTTGGCTTGCTAGGACATGTCCTGCTGCTGGCTTGCCCATATGCCAGTTCTACTGGACTGCATTCCTCTTTTACCGTAGAGAGATAGATCTTCCCTACCAACCTTCTAAACTGTCTTGGACTGGAAAATTGTTTCACTCTATCTTTTTGTTGATTCTGCCTTCCAGAATTAATTTTGATGATTTATCTATAATTATGAGGAGGTGAAATTGAAAGACTTCAGCTGAGTCCCTGCTTTACTTTGCCATCCTTCCTCCCCCCATTCATTGCTACTCTAACCAGTTTTTGACCCAGCTAACATTTCAAACATGCTACATTTCCATTGATGTTATACATGCTGACAGATATTCTTCTTCTTCTTGCTTTTGTTAGCTGTTTTCCTTGACTTTAAGAAAGGGTTTAGTGGGGGAAGGAAAGGAGGTACATTGAGAGAAATTGTAGTATTTTTAAAAGTTATCACACTAAATGTGATCTTAAAAAATCAAGAAAGTAAAATTTCTGGCAACTGAAAGTGCTCAGTGGAAGCTACTTGAAAATTTTTCAAATGTTCCCTGATTCTCAGTTTTATCATTTGTAAAATGAGGGTTTAAACTCTCTTTTTCTCTCTCTCTTTTTTTTTTTTTGCCTTTTGGAGGGCAGTTGGGGTTGAGTAACTTGCCCAAGGTTACACAGCTAGTTGTGTGTGTGTGTGTGTGTATGTGTGTGTGTTAAGTGTCTGATGCCAGAACCGAACTGGGGTCCTCCTGACTCTGGGGCCGGCACTTTATTCACTGTGCCACCTAGCCGCCCCTAGGGTTTAAACTCTTAAAACTCTTTGAGGTCAGGAATTAGCAAAAAAAGACTATTTTCAACATGGAAAAGAGATTAAAAAGTCATAGAGTGAAAACTGAAATGTTAGTAGTCTTCAACTACATTGTGAATCGATTTACACACCCCATATGGAGTTTGTACTATATCTTAGGAACAAGTGAGTATCACTGTATATTCTTGGCAAGATGGATTATATGAACAGAATTATGCAAATCAGTATCATATTAAATAGAATATCTGATTTAGAGTTAGGAATATGTGGATCCAATTGTTTCAGGCATTTAAAGATGTGTAACTCTAGGAAATTCACTTTTCCTCTTTTTTGTATAAGTTTTCACATCTGTACAATAAGAGTGTTGGACTAAGGGCCTTCTTGGCTATAAATCTAGCCTGTTGTGGTTTAAAAAGTTGATTTTAGCAGCTATACATAAATTAGCAAGGAGAGAGATACTGGAAACAGCAATACCAATTAGGGATATCATTTTTTTTCCTGACTAAACACAGATTATTCTTACAATTTAAAATGCATCCTATTAAGGTGAATTTCACGCTTCAAATACAGGATAAATTATTAAAGTATGTAAAAAATGTGCAACTAAGTTTAAATAGCTATTTTGCTGATTTTAATTTTTATAGGTCTGTAACTCAATTCATTTATAAATTCAATATACATATACAAAATATATGGAAATAAAACATCCAGATATAAACATATTTATATGCACATATATAAGTAGGAACCTGCTCCCTTCCCCTTCTCTCAGGAAAACACAAAATCATTCAATAAAATCAATAAGACAAAAAAGTTAAAAGCTTATTTTAATCATCACTCTAAAGTGATAAACCTACTCTTCTAGTTTTAAAAGGAAATGATCTTGTCTTTTTTTTCTTCAAAATCTATCAGTTCATATATATATATATTGGCTTTATCCCTGAGAAATTAAACATTACTGAGAACATAACCAATTGAAAGCAAATATTATTGTTGTTATTGACACACTTTTCATCCCCTTTCCTGTTTCCCCAATAAAATCTGGTACTCTGAATCCTTCTGAAATCTGTAATGCTATAATGTGTTTCACATTTGGTAGTCTTTGACACAAGCTTCCCTTGAGGTATAAACTATTTCCAATTTGTGAGGGCTACTTTTACATTTACTGAGAAGGTCACATTGGAAACTTTCATAAAAATTTCAAGCCAATAAGCAGGTTACTATGTATAATTCATTTGGTCTCCTATGTTCCCTTGCTTTATGCTAGGTCTTAAACCTTTCATATGATATTGTAAAAACCATGATCAAATGAGTATTCTGAGGTGGAAACAGTCAGATTATTTGTGACCCCAAATCTGTAAAGCTAATGGGAACATCAAGTACTAATATAGTAGGCTACAGTGTTTTGGATACCATCTGTAAAATAAAAGTTGTTCATTTGGCAAAAAACAAACAAACAAGAATTTGACTAAAAATATAATTTTGCCCTCCAAAACCATATTTTTTCTCTTCTTGTCAAAATGTGGTTTATGTGTATGCTTAATGCAAATTTTGATATTTTGAAGTAATTTATTCAAAACCCATTGCAATGTAATAGAAGGTTCTAATGACAATAATTTCAATTCAAATGTATAAACTAAATGTATAAACTCCATTGGAAAAATGTTATTTTTGCTAAAAAATAAATGTCTTCTAATAAACAATTTATTAAAATTTGATTTTCTTCCTTGGTAGAGGGAATGATTAGCCTTTGAAAATCACTGAAGGTAAAGAATCCAAATATTTATGGACATCTAAACATTTTCCTTGTTGTATAAAGACAAGTTGAATTTATATTCATATATTCTCTGTCAACTAAAATATTTCTTTCTCATTAATCTGATTTCCCAGATTACTGAAATTCAGAGGACCTTGAATTTACCAATAGAAGATTTGACTTCAAATCCAATCTCTGTCACCTATTTCATTATCCATTGAATCTTGAGTAAATTACTTAATTTCTCTAGACTTCATTTCCTCCACACACACTTTTGAACAAAGTGGATTCTAGAGTCCCTTCTGCCTCTAAATCTGTGATGTATAATTTACCTTTATAGATTGGAAAGTTATAGAGACACGTAGAAATTCAACACATGTTTGAAAAGTCTTCTCATGGAACAGAGATTCTCATGGAACATCATTCCACTAAGTCCCAGAAGGCAGAACAGGGAAAAATGGGTGGAAGTTGTTTCTTTAGGCTTGATTCATTAGATATTAATAGAGAAATGTATAACAAAACATATGAAAATAAATACAAGATAGATAATTATCATTTAGACTTTTTTTAAATCCACAAGTTTCCCACAGGGAATCATGTGGATTTGAGTTTGATATCATTGCCTTAAAGGAATTCTATTTTGGGATAACTGACAAGTGTAGTCTAGTCCTTGCTTAAGTATCTCTAAAGAGGGGGAATCCACTATCACCCAAGGCAGCCCTTTGGCCTTCTCCATAGTTTTAATTTTTAGGAAATGTTTTATGACATTAAACCATTTCAACTTCCACCCGCCGGTACTGATTCTATCTTTGGTGGAACAGACACAAGAAGCCCAATCCCTCCTCTATGTGAGAAATGGTCAAATATATGAACATAACTATTATGACTTTCTTCTTCTCTAAGAAAAATATGATCTGTTCCTTGAAGTGATCCTCATATTATATAGACTTAAGCTGCTTTTCCATGATGCTTACTTTTCTCTGGTTTGTCTATAGATCATCAATCTTGAGTATATTTTTTACTCTAGTACTGAAGACAATACTCCAGATAAAGTCTGAAAAGGATCTATTATCATCCCATTCCTAGAAATTATGCTTACCTTAATGTAACAAAAATTTATGTTAGACTTTTGTACTTGCTCATTATAATGATGAAATATTAAGCTTGCAGTCCACTAAAACAACTCCAGAATATTTTCAGATGAGCTCCTTTATAACCAAGTAGTAAATGTCAGGGGTGGGATTTGGACCAGAGTCTTCCTGACTTTAAAGCAAGGAAAGGATTTGTGAATCCATAGTGTCTTTATAATTTTCTAATCATTATAGATTCAATTTTAGTTGTAAAAATTTTGTTTTCAATTTTTATATAATGAGCAGGGGCTGGCTTTAAAAGCAATGCAGGTCTGTTTTCATTGAGTTTTATAAGACCATAAAGAACTCCAAATATCTTTGTAAATTCTAGATAGCATAAGAAAATATGGGTTCCAATGATTCATTAGCTTAATTCTTTTATCCCTGTGCAATCGTTTTATATAGAATAAAAACACAGTTCTTGTGCATAAAGCTTAATGGTCTAATCTTAATGATTAAGCCCAAAATTTTGTTCTTGCTAGTTTTATTAAGTGTTAATAATAATGCTTAATTTTGTATTGGTTGTGCCTATGAAATAGAGAAATAGCCCAATTGCTAGAAATTACCAATTTCTAACATTTAAAGAAATCTATGATCAGATTCTAGTTTCTGTACTGAATTTGCTTTTTTTTCTCCATTATAATATGGAGTATTATGATCTCTCTCCCCCTTTTTTTTTAAACTCAGCAAAAAATGCACATCTTCTTTGTAGGTCACATGGCAGAAGTTTTGGCTGCTGTCCCTGCACTTTAATTAGGGACTTCATACTCTGCTCAATAAGGAATTAACCTTAATCCACTCTATTCTGAATTCTCTCAGTAAAAAAAAAAATCACATTGTAGACATGGCTGGTTGCATGTCCTAGATAAACACATTTGGGGGAAATTATGATGGTAAGTGAAATTGGGGAAGTAGTGACTCCAGATGCCCAGCATCTATATTGTTCTGGCAAATATAGTTCTTTGAAGGGGAAATCAAGATAAGAAAAGAGGATTTTTTGTAATCGCTTGCTAGTGCTTTTTTGGTATATATTTTTATATTTTAATATTTATTGACATTTTAAAGACACCTTTAATTTTTAAACCATTCTCCCTACCACTGATGAAGCCTTCCCTTACAACAAAGAAAAACAATTAAGTGAAAGCAACAGACATGGAGACTACATCTGTTGGCACATGCAGTGTTCTGTACTAAGAATCACCTTCATCTCAAAAGAGGGAGGTGTATCTCCTGTTGTACATTTTTAGGGCCTAGAGTACTGATGCAGGGCTCTGCTTTATTGGAGTACCCTTTACACAGAAATCATTGTCATTATTGTGTATGTTGTTCTCCTACTTCTGTATAGTAAACACAGTATCCATTGATACAAATTGTCTCATCTTTTCCTGAATTTTTCACCTTTGCCTCATCTTCCATAATGATATTCCAATAATTTCAGAGACTAAAAGTCACTTTTTCATTCCTGAATCTCTGGGAATAAGCTTTGTTTCTAGTGTTTTATTATGGTCACTCCCTCAGCCTCGCCCCCAAAAAAGTCTTTCTATGATATTTTGAATGATTCATGAATGACAGTTAAAAAAATGAAGTGTGTTATTCTAAGTCCACCCAGTATGAAGAGTCTCTCTAGTGACATCTTATTTGTGGATATCTGGGAATGAACACTCTACAATGCCACAGAGGAATATTGAAGGGACCACCAAGCATTTAGTCAATGAACCTTTAGGAAATGCCTGCTATGCATCAGGAACTGTACTAAATACTGAGTATATGAAAGAAAGCAAAGAAAAAGAGTCCTCACACTCAAGGAGCTCTCGACATGAAAACAATTATATACAAGCAAGAAATCTGCTTGGGAAATTGGAGATAATCAATGGAAGGAAGGCAGTAGATTTAAGGGGGATCAGGAAATCCTTCTTGTAGACATGAGACTAAA
>NW_027185759.1:24420466-24498127 GCF_028583685.1 Petaurus breviceps papuanus
AGAGAGAGAGAGAGAGAGAGAGAGAGAGAGAGAGAGGAGAGGAAGGAAGGTAGCAAAGAAACAGAGAGAATTTTGGGTCAGGGAAACAACTGTGGAAACAATGCAAAATATTTGGAAAGCTATCCAGAATCAATAATTATTTGTCTCACTCATTTAAGGTACAAGAGAATGCTATAATGTTTTTCATAAGTTAGGAAATGATATTATCATTGGGCTGGAAAAGTAGCATGGTATGATTGTGGAAATCAAATTCGAAGTATCCCCAAAAGTCACTTAAAAGTTATTCTCTCTTTCTGTCTTTGTCTCTGTCTCTCTCTTTCTGTCTCTGTCTCTCTCTCTCTCTTTCTCTGTCTCTCTCTCACACACACACACTAAACACCGCACAGTCTAATTAGTAGTAATTAACAGAATATATTAAAATTGGTATCTACTTAATATACATATATATTTATGTACATACATATTAGAATACAAAATTTATTCTTGTTTGATCCCCAAAGGATTTTCACTCACTTTTACATTGTTTCTCTTGACTTCTGTCTTTGATCTTCAAAGTTTCTTTGGAGTTCAGTTCAGGATTTATATTCCTTTTTGGCCCTGTAGACTTATTCTTAGTTTAGCTGGCATGTGAATCTTGGTTGTAAGATTGTCCTAAATATCATATGCTGAACTGCCCCCTTTTTACATTCATAGCTATTAAGTCAAGTGTCATCTTGCCTGTGGCTCCTTGGTATTTGAATTCTCTCTGAATGCTTGCTGTATTTTTTTTCTTTCACCTGAGGGCTCTGAATTTTGGCTATAATGTTCCCAAAATTTTTCATTTGGGAGTTCTTTCAGGTTTGACCAGTGTATTCTTTATATTTTCACTTTCCCTCTTTTTTTGAGATCAACTGAGTTTTCATTTATGATTTCTTGTAATATTATATTTAGACTTTTTTATGGTAATGACTTCCACATAGTGATATATGAATTATCTGTCCTTTATCTGTAGGGAATATCTTGGTTTAATTTGGATCCTATTTGGTTATTTATTTGATTTCTTAGTGTATTAAGTAACTGTAGTATTTCAGGATCAGAGACAGATTTGACTGGCTACCCACAAGCTTTCAATGCTTCTAGATAGCTGAATAAAGGAAAAAAAAATTATCGATATCTTCATTGTCTGAACTACGTTCCTGACCTGGGTTTGTGTTTGATCACCACATTCATCAGTTTGCCCTCATTGAAGTTCCAGTAGATGAATGCTACCTTATATTCGCAAGGTGAAAGCTTTCCATTTCATTCTGACTGAAATTCAGTCTCCACTTTGGCCTGGGTATCTTATCTTGTTTATTTTGCTACAATCTTCAGACTAGGATGAAGTCAGAAAGTGAGCCTTATGTTTTTCTGGTGTCAGAGTTATATGGTTGCTGCTTGATTCTTAACTAGTCTTTGTCATTAGTGCCTGTAATCTCTCCTTACCTAGGGACATTACAATCATCTCTTCTTCAAATCAGCATGGAACTGGGAAACAAAACTTAACAGAAAGTGACAAAGATATAAGTTGATACCTGTTGTCCCCCGGTTGAAAGGCAGATTTCTCAGAGTGGGGATCCGTTTTTTTACCCTGGTGAATAGCAACTCTATCTAAGTGACATACAATGTGAGGCCATTTCTGATTAGACTCCGTCATCAATGTTTAAAGACCTTTCTTTGCCAATTTCTTATATGTAGTTTTTGTACGTACATATATCACATATATTTATGACATGACTATATACACATGCATGTACATGTATGAATACATTTCCACATATAAATATATACATATGAACATTGTATGATATAATATATTGTATTTGGTGCATCTTTCTATAATTTATGTGCATATACATCATATTTGTATATGTGTAAAATGTGTATATTTTGTGTGTATCTCAAAGTACTGGAAACTGAGGGGTATTCATCAATTGTGGATATCTGAACAAATTTTGGCATTTGTTTATAATGGAATGTTATTGCATCATAATAAATAGGGAAGTTTTCCTAGAATCCTGAGATTTTTATGAGCTGATACACAGTTGAGTGAGCAGATTAAAGATAACAATTAATGTAATATCAAGTATATTGTAAAGATAAACAACAATGTTGAAAGACTTAAGACTTCTGATCAATGCAGTGTTCAACCAGCTCACCTCCTGAGAGACAGATGATGGATATAAGATGCAGAATGATACATATATTTTTATACATGGCTTAGCATATTTCCTGGTACAAAGTAGATGCTTAAAAATGTTTATTGTTTCATTCATTTTGAATTTGTTTTCACAATATGCACTTTGTTACAATCATTTTCTTTCTCTCATTTTTAATAGGGGATGTAGAGGAAAGAAAAATAATGATTGTTATATTTTTTGAAAATAAGAAAGGGAGCCAGTTATAATTATAGAGTAGCTGAAGTGCAGGTATTTAGCTTTTGGAGTGGCAAAACTTAGAGCTTGGGGTTTGTGCATATATCTGTGGGAATTGGGGAAAGATCATGATAGTTTAACGAGATCCCAACCTCTGGTTCTATAGTAAGCTATAAAGATTGGGACCATACATTACCCTTATTGTCTTTCCCCAATATAATAAAGTTAGGGACCAATGGCAAGGGGTGAATAGTCACTTTTGTCCTCATTCTTCTCTGAATTTTGTCAAAACATGTTTTCTGGGCTTCCCTATAGATTATGAAAGTAAAAGATAGTGTTCATGAGAAAGGGATGGGGATACAACATGACCTAGGGATAGAGGTGGAAGAGCATGAATAGTTCCATATCAGACTCACTATAAGCAATATAAGAATAATTTCTTTTTCTCCAGTCTCTTCTACTTCCAGCCACGGGAGCCATGGGGGAGCTGATATGGCATTTCCCTTTCCCCCCAAGTTTACAGAGTAGTCAACTTCCCCATGAAAAGGATTAACTCCTCAGGTCTTTGGGAAAAGGGGGATCCATCCACTGGCTACAAGATTAGTTGTGCAAACTGGAAGCACATGATACTGAATTTTACCCAGCATATACATATTTTCCATTGGAGATGTTGCCTGGTATTTCCATTGTCATGACAGAGACCATCTGGTATGCCAGTGTTCTCAAGAAAGACCTGAAGATGCAAAAGAACTTTTGTTGGGACATCAGGGAAAACTTATTGAACATGATCTCTCATTACATGTGGATTATAGGACTCAAGCTAAAATCCTCATAATACTCCTAAAATGTAGAATAATGCAAAAATGGAAGTTTGGAATTGTGAAAGATCCTTAGTCGTCATCTAGTAGAGTACACACTCTGAAAAAATGGAATCCTCATCATAATATACACTGTAAGTGGTGATTCTACCTGTGCTTATTTACCTCCAAGTTGATGGAATATGCCAGCAGTTCAGATGAAACATTCTATATTGGGTTGATTCTATTAAGAGACTAAGAAGTCTTTCTCAACATTAAACAAAAATTTTCCTCCTTTCCACTTGTCCTTATTCCTTCATGTCCCTCCTTCTAGACCCCAATAGAGCACCAACATATCCAAAATTCAAGCTTAGAGTCATCAGAAGAAGAAGGGAGGATCAGTGATAATTAAGGTTTGAGAATGGCGTGGAAAAGCATGAAGAAAATTTCTAGATATCATGAGATGAAGCAAGGTCATGTGGAAGGGAGTACCAGTCATTTTTCTGGGGCCTCGTGGGTTGATCTCTTTTCACTCTTTCCATTCCGTATCCTAGGACAGATAAAGGAAAGAGGAGAAGAGATATTTCAGTATTTTAGATCTAGATAAACAAAGACAGCACTTTTAACAAGATATAAGTTTGAAAAGAGTCCACATTTATGAATTTCTCTAGTGCTTTATAAAGTGCCAGGACTTTTCCGGTGGTGTTAATTGAATATAATTTTGTATGGCAAAAATAACACAGACCTGATTTTTTTTGTCTTTTTTTATGACTAACATAGAGTGATTAATGTTTGAAATAAATTGAAGGGTGTTGTTAATGGTGGGTATGGATGTGAGGACCGTCGCTGGGAGATTTGAATGAGCATAGAAAGGATAAGGAGAAGGGCAGTCTCTGGATACAAGTGCATTCTGTCTAGATAGACTGACTTCTAGTCCTACATCTTAGTGGACTCCAATAGGAAAATTCCATCAGGGGAGCAATACTACACAGTTAGTACAATGGCATCTTGTACTATTTACCTGAATTGGTATTTTCTCGACCTCCTATAGACTCCAGTGCATACTGCTTTAAAGTCAATCTTACCTCATTCCTAAGTCACATACTGGCCTAACTGTGAGTTTTCAGTGATAAATCTTCTATTGACTAGGTGCAAACACTAGATTTTTCTCTCCCCTACCTCTAATCAGAAAACACAAGAATCACTTGTATGGATATTGTATAATCACTCACTTCTTACTTCAGGCTCCCTGAACCTACCAGATATGACCAATTTCTAATCATTAGTGGTTGTTGCTAAAAAATAAAGGATGAATTCAATTTTAAATCATGGGAGACAAAAAACATCACAATTTTAACAAAGGTCACAGAAAAACTCCTTCCTGAATCAGAGAACTGAAGTGATTACAAAGATGTTACATTCTCCTTATTCTGGCAATTAAGATAGCCAATAGCTGCTGTGGTGACAAGAGAAGAGGTATGAGATAAGGGTTGGGTGGTCTATTCACACTTCTCCCCTATTTCCATCTTTGTTCCAGGGTGGGCACCTAAAATAGAGGAAGGAGAGAAATATAGGTGGCTGGGAAGAGGGGCTTTCCCATTATTTATGCTATTCTTTTTTACTTCATTCTGTTGAAGCATAGAAGACAAAAGGACTATTCGATGATTAGATTCTTAAGTCAACTACAAATACCTATGAAGCTAAACTGTGGTGTAAATGAGTTTCTGTAGATTGACCAGGACATCTAACAACCACTGACAGCACAAGTCTAAGTAAAAAAAAAAAATGTGTTAGAAAACTTAAATTCTGACTTCCTAATTATCATAATTCCCATGACTCTCTTAGGAATGGGGATAAACATCTTTTGTAGTTAGTGATGTTGTTTGTATTGTAATATGAGGTGATAGTTAAATATTTAAGCATCTTCATAATAGTTTGAAAATAAATACAATCTTTATTAATACCAAACATGTTTAGCAAACAAGGAGACTATGCTAGAAAACATTCAGATTATATCCTTGTTTTAATGTTTATTTTAATATTAAGAATAATAATTATTTTGTAAGTCAATAAGCTATAGCGGAATGTGTAATGGGTTTGAAGTTAATAGTAGCTGAATTCAAATGTTCCCATTATATATACTTGCAATGGACCCCTGAAAAAGTTACCTAACCTCTTGGAACACTGCTTCCTAATTTACAAAATGGGACTAATTACAACTCCTGTAAAGGAGGGCTACTGTGAAGAACAACTGAGATATACGAAATTTCATTTTAACACTGCTCTCCTTACTTACTATTCCTATGCCTACTACTACAAACATTTCTCCTCCTCCTCCTCCAACTAGTACTATTACTATTGCTGTTTCTTCTACCACTGCTACTACCACTACTACTATTACTACTACTACTACTACTACTACTACTACTACTACTACTACTACTACTACTACTTCTACTACTACAATTGCTATTACTACCACCATCCTGTTTCTATTTAAGGCTTGTATGGAATTATCATTGCATCAGGTAACGAATGTCTTATATGCATATTTTAGAGTTGAAGTTATTAAATTTCAGATTTTAAGTAAGTTACTCATTACCAAAATGCTAGTGAATAATTGCTATCAGATTTTGAACTTGAGTCATCTAAACCTAAGCATGCTTAAGATTCTCCTAGAAATTACAGCCATGGTGGTAGGCCATTAAGTCTAAATGAAATGGTCCTGCTACAATAACTTTCATTAGTGTATGGAACATCCAGTTAAAAACTCTATGAGTGCAAACCTGTAACTTATAGTGGTAGATAGTCCCCTTGAGTTCTGAGAGTTTAAATGATTTTCCCAAGGTTTTAACCATGGACATGTTTCAGAAGTTGGGCTTTGTAAAGCCAAGCAAAAAAGCAGCTCTACGGAGGAATGTTGCTGTAAACAACTTTAAGATTCTGATCACATAGTATAATGAACTCTCCATTATTCAGTAAAAAATTAAGAAAAAAAACATTAATAGTAACCAAATCAGAGCATTTACAATGTTATAACATAATAACATAAAAAACTTATCACTAAAGTGGCCACATTGTTTTCACCAAAGTGATCACATAGTTTTGAACCAAAGATATCATGCAGTAAGTCCTCACCTCAATCATCCTTAAGAAGCAAAACTTCTTAAGAGATACAAAGTACAATCATTCAGTAAGTCCTTAACTCAATAATCCGTAAGGAGCAAGCCTCCTTAAGGGACACACAGTACAAATGTCAAAGTTCTCCACCCCAGGTAACATTGTCTTAATTTCTCAGTCTTCTTTCTTCTTGACTAGAGATTTGTTTCCAATCATCCTTAACTCAATCATCCTTACGAGGTAAAAGGTATTGAGTACAAAGTTCTCACACCCCTAGGCCACACTAAAGCATGATCTTCTCAGTCAGCATTAAGTGCCCAAGGAGAGGTCTTTTCATCTTGACTTGAAACTGGCTCCCAAATTCCGTGGTTCCTCTTCCATGGTCTCAGCTGTTGCCTGAATTTACAAAACTGTCTCCTGGATTCAAAGGTAGGCACCTCTCATTTCCTCATCTAGTTTTTGTCCAACTCCCTGGCCAGCTCTTTGTCCAGTTCCTTGTGCAGGTCCCATTACATATTGAAGCTCATGGTGTCCAGTCCACCTAAAATACTTCACAGTTCCTGTTTCTGGGAAATCAAAGCTTAACAGAGCCAAAACAACATTCATACACATTGCTGGCACCATCATCAATTCATTTTCTGCCTGTATAATCAACACAGACCAGAAGACAGGGTCTCTGTCTGAGAAATCACCAAGCATCATCAGTATGGTCTGATGACCTATGAAATACCCCTCCTAGGACTTCTATAAACAGACAACAAGAAAATCCTCTTTCAGGGCTTCCAGTAAGGTCCCAGGGTTACTGCACAAAGTGTCAGAAACAAAAATGAACACAGACAGAACAGACAAACAGAATTCTGGCCTCCCCAACTGTTCACCTTCTCAGTTCTGTTCTCTCCCAGCTTGGGCTAATCCTTAAATATGGTCATTAGCTCCTCCCTGTTCCATCCCTTCCTGTTGCATCAGCAAATTCCTCCCACTGTGGGTTTCACAATTTCTGTTTCTTCACAAAGACCTGATATAATCATGGGCAAGGCTCAACTGAAACAAGGAGCTAAGTACTTATTTGTTTGCCATCGCAGGCTTGAACTCAGGTCTTCTTAATCATAAAACTGAATTCATTTTACTTTCGAACTATAAGGCAAAATCTCTTGGGTTATTGTTATGGAATAAATTAATTTGCTTAACGACAAAGACAAAAACCCTGGGATTCTATTTTGTCTTACAATAAATTTGATACCAACTTTATAAATAAGAAATTTTAAAATGCTTGAGAGGACCCCAGTACATACAGTCTGTCTCCTTGTTAGGATACAGATAACTCTTTCCAGCAACATAGCATAGCAATTTCATACCTATGATAATATGAGTTAGGAGCACCAAGAAGCTGTGGTTCCCAGTAGAATGAACATCAAGCAGAAATGTCACCTTTCATCAACAGACTTTCAGTAAATATATTAGTTAATGTTCCATCTTTATATCTTCCCTCTCAGTGCTTCCTAGTTATAGATAGGCATGTTTAGACATAAAATAACATTCAGCAAAATGATGATATCCCACAATTTTGCAAAGGTTCCATTTGCTTAAGATCTTACTTTAAGCACCATATCCTTTTCAGCTTTTATAAACAAAAAATCCTCATTTTGCACAGCTTCTCCCTAATAAATGCATCAATTTACCTCTGAGCAATGAGTCTGTCTCCTGTCTGAAGTGAGGAATCTAAGATTAAGTTCATTTGGGTTTAGGGGTGTGACATTCTATCTTGCCATTGGCAACTTATTATAATGATCAAATGAAGCAGAAGATGTTTCTCTATAATGTGGACAACATGGGAAAACACACATCAAACTGGAGTTAGGGCATGTGGGACATCTGATAATGTGTCAGTGTCTGCAAATTAAGACCCCTGTCTCAGCAGATAGGACATAGTCTTACATTATCACTGCAGCTGAGCACATGGAAATAGTCTTTTTAGTAATATGCATCATGAATTATTTATTAAGCCTTTATGAAGTGTTTAAAATATACTAACTATAATTTACAGCACAAGTCTAATCCCTCTTTTACATGATAACCCTTCAAATAACCACTGAGAGCTGTCATGCCCCTTCAAAGTTCCATGTTTTCCAGGCTAAATGTCCCTATATCCCTCAACTGGTTCTTATGGCCCATTTTTCCTTCTGATCATATTTCTAGGGATGAACTCTGACTCCAGAACAACACCCAAAACTAAGCAGAATATTCTAGATGCACTTTGATTAGGGCAGAGTAAAGATGCACCATCACAGAGTACAGAGGATAAAAGGGCCTTATTCTTAGAAGTTTTGTCCTCTGAGAACCCAAGATCACATTGGGCTATAGGACAATTCTAAGACACTGATGACTTATCAGACTTATCATACTGATGACTTATAAGACACACTGTGTCTGCAATGCACTATGTGTGTATGTATATACAAATATAGATATCTATACATATATATTTATATACATATGTATAGACACATTGTTTATATGTGTATATATGTGTATGTCTGTGTTTCTCTCTCTCTATATTCCATGCAGAAACATTTTCTATATTGATATTTCTCTATCTATGTATGTGCATTTGTGTGTCTACTAAAAGGGGAAAGAAAGAGACAAAGAAAGAAGGAGGGAGAGAGTAAGGGAGAGAGGGATAGACAGAGAGAGAGACAGAGAGAGAGACAGACAGCAAGAGAGAATGAGAACCTAGGTGGCATGATGGTACACTGGATAGATCATCTGGGCCTGGAGCCAGGAAGACTTGAGATAAAATTCAGGCTCAGACGCTGTTTGTGTTATTTTAGACAAGTCATTTAATGCTGCTTATTTCAGTCTCTTCATCCAAAAAATTATCTGGAAAAAATGGCAAACAATGACGGTAGCTTTGCAAAGAAAACCCCCAAATGGGTTACAAAGTGTTTTACATGCCTGAAAAAATGAGTAAACAGAAAGAGAGATATAGGTATTGATGCGTATGTATATATGCATATATGGGAGAAAGATAGATAGATTGATTGATTCTTGACGTTCCTGTCCCTTTCCTTCCTCCCAGATTTTCAGAGTTGATTTCTTTCTTTGATCCAAGTGCAAAGTCTTTTTTTTCCCCCCATATTCAGCTTCCTCTTATTTGGTTCTGACAAGAGATTACAGATTCTCAAGACCTTTTTGGAGTCTAATACCTTTTAGTATTTCATCACTCCCTTCCAGCTTTGAGTCAAGTGCAAATGTAATGATTTTTTTCATTTATATTATATAGAGGTAGCAAGGGGTAATCAAGATAGTGATTCCCTTAGACTGAGAAAGACTTGAATTAAAATTTTACCACAGACACTTAACCAGCTGGGTGACTCTTGGCCCATCAATTAAATGAGAATTCAGAAAAGGCCATTGGATTTGGCAATTAAGAGATTGTTTGTAACTTTTGAGAGAGCAATTTCAGTACAAGGATGAGAGTGGAATTCCAGATTTTTAAGGATCAAGAAGACAATGAGAGGAAAGAAAGTTGAGGTATCTATTGTAAATGACCTTTTCAAGGAGTTGAGCCACAAAGAGAAAAAGAAGAGATAAAAGGTCACAAAAATTGGGCAATAAAATTTCATTTTTTGTTTCTCTTTTTTTGGAGCAATAGGAGAAATATGGAAATGTTTCTAGGCAATATGGGAGGAACCAGAGGGCAGGGAGAGATTTAAAATAAGGGAAATATGGGAATCACAAAGGGGACAATCTGTTGGAAGAGATAGAATGAAATGGAATTGCTTGTGACAGCAGAGGGGTTAGCCTTGGAAAAGAGTAATACTGTTTAATTGTGTGAGACAGGGTTGAAGGAAAAGGTAGTGGCAGAAGAAATATGAATTATATAAGGTATCATTTTCTTATTTAGTTTAAAATGAAAAGACATAGGAGAGAGAAAAAATATTTTTTAATAGAAATATAAAAGTAAAGACAAAAAAGGCTGTTACTGTGTTATAAAATCCTATCATATTAGCTGCCTCTGCTGCAATCTTCACTATACATCTTTTAAAAATTGTGTTTGTCATTGTGTTCTTAATGAATCAACAATAAAACTCCTACACAAACAACTTCCTTGACAGTTATTTTTTCCTCATTTGTATCTTTAGAATCACATTTAGAATTTCCTTTCACTCCTGAGCTGACTGACATAGGCAAAAATTAAGCCAAGGAATACTACTAATGCTTCCAAAGAACGTTTTTTGAACTCTGTTTTCCCTGAATCAATGGTGCTTATCTAGCATATGTTTTAAGTGGCACAGTGGATACAATGTTGATCAAGGAGTCAGTAAGATTCATCTTCATGAGTGCACATCTGACCTCAGAGTCTTTCTACATGAGTGACCCTGGACAAGTCATTTAACCGTCATTGCTCAGTTCTTATCTGTAAAGAAATCTGGAGAAATGGCAAACTATTCCAGTATCTTTGCCCAAGCGGGGGGAGAGAGGTGTGGGATACCACAAATGCGTTCATGAAGAGGTAGACACAACTGAAATTACTGAACAACAAAACCAAAGCACTTAAGATTTCCTCTTCTCTATCACACATTTTAGGAGGAAGTGGTCATTCTCCAGCCCAACATTAATTTTTTGTTTATCATTTTAACCCAAGGAATATTTTCCTTCCTGTTAATCAGAACCATGTGAACAATAGAATTTCTTTTTCCTGTTTTTTTTTCCTAACTAATGAGTAATAAAATTGTCATTAATGCAAAGACAAGAAGTCATCTGCTACTCTGGTTTTGTCCCTTATATACCTTCCCAGTCTCATGTTATATTGCTTCCCTACATCAACTCTCTGTTCATCAAGGAATTGTTCCCTTTTTTTTCCATTCCATGGCCTGCTACTATATATTTGTATAGACAGTTGTGTAGTTCTGGAAAATATTTCCTGGTCTGTCTTGGAGAATTCCCAGCTTTCATTATCACCTTCCGATAATACCTTATATATGAGGCCTTTCCCAATGGGTCATTTCCTGTATTCCTTGTACTCCTCTTCCTAGACATCACCTGTACTTCCTTACACCAAATAGAGACAAATGAGGGCTTTGTAAATGGGGCAGTGGACAGTGATATATCTCATGTAAAGATGTTGTATAAGACAAGGAGGAAGGGGAGTGATTATATTCTTACCTGCAGTGAAGACTGTGTAATAGAAGGAAACAAGTATTAGTACAAAGGCAAAGAGAGAAGGTTTAGGAATAAAACCAGGACAAGACCAATGAGTAAAGCAGTGAAATTCAGAAGTCAAAAAGGTGGCAGGGGAAAAGACAAAAAATAATAATAAAAAAAAGAAATAATGCCATGAATAAATTATGCATAACTAAGTATAATTCCTTGAAAATCTGAGAATTTCTACATGAAACAAAAAACCTTTCATTCTCCCATATACACAATACAAAAAAAGGAGAAGAATCTAGATTGGTTCATGTAATGCTAAGAGGAATTTGAAGATCTCCCCTGCCCCTTAATAGGTCTAAGGGAATTTGAAGACCTTCCCTGTCCTTAATAGGCCAAATGTAATCACATGGAGCTCACATAGGGAGGAGCTTTTTGAAAGGGTAGAACAGAAAGGGTGGAGAAGGAAGTAGAAGGAGAGGGAGTCAGAGCTGCTGGGAGCAAGCAATGTGCAGTCTGAGCAGCTAGAGTGAGTGAGAGAGAAAGGCATTCCTGCTTAAGGGAGCCTGTTTTGTTTTGAAGGCTTGATGGAGGGAAGGCTTGGCAATGTTGAATTTTGCTACATTGGTTATGTGTACCAACTTCTTGGTTGCTATGATGAATTTATCTTTCTGGTTTGGGAATTCTGCTTTCTGGTATTTGAATAAATGCTTTGATTCTGTGCTCCATGTGGAGAGTCTGTTACATTTTGTGATTCACAACTACACCAGCATTTTCACAGCTGCCATGGGCACTGTGATTATCACATTGGCATTATAGCTCAAGAGTCAGTCAATTTTAATAAGTGCCTAGTATGTGCCAGACAGGGGAAAAAACAAACAAACAACAATAAAACTACACCTAAATAAATAAATAGTGAACTAATTTAAGGCAGACATTATGAAAATAAGAAATTTCAAATAAAGTACACAGTATTGAATGAGTTTTAAAATTATAAATTATTTGATAAAACATGATGGCAAAATAATCAAATTAGGAGATGCAATAAATTTGTGAGATTTAGTAAACATATTGGATGTCATTGTCAGAATTCAAAGTGATTTTGGTCAGCTAAAATATTGGGCTACATATAAAAAGCAGGATTTTAAGAGGGGGTAAATATTAGTTCTTATACCTAGACTGAAATGTAAATCAGCTTCAGGATTATAAGATGGGGTAGGCAGGATTCATCAGAAATAAATTTTACATCTTGAAATTTTACTGGACTTTGTATCAAGAGTATGATATCATAGCCATGAAAAGTAATCTTATTTTAAATTATGTTACATTGTACTGTCCAGAGGTAGGAAGGTGAAAGTGGTCTTCTATTGTTTGGTGAGATCAGATCAGAATATTACTAGAGGCAGTGGGAAGACACCTTGTCAGGTATGTTTTAGAGGTAACTACTATTCAAGGACAGATTAGGCTAAATGACCTTATTCTACAGAATCATGGTAATACCAAAGTTTCAAGATATGAAATACTCAAAAAGAGACGTTCTGGCTGTGGAATGAGAAAAGTAATATTTTCCTCTTAGTCTGAGGTTGATGTCAAGTGGAATCCAATGGTTACTTAATATGCATTTATAAAAAAGAGTACCAGCTTAAAAAATATTAAGTTACAGGGGAAATGTCTGAGCCTCACCAAATGAGAATGATGGGGAGTAAGCTCATAAATGTGTCCATGAAAAAAAGTTATAACCCTTAATGTAATTGAAATGCCCTAGTTGCAACATGAAAATGACATAATATGGCTTACTCTGGACATTTGTTAATCATAGTAAAAGGAAATTTTCATTGGATAATTGTTTTTGCCATTGATTGATTGTTTAATATTAATTGCTCTAATACAATAAAGGTAAAGAATACTGAGTCTTTCGTACAAATAAACATGTCTCAACCTACTCCTAATATATAAAGGGCTATCTAGAATATCTTAGATGTAGAATCAGGAATTATTTACCTAACTATTAAGGAATAAAATAAAAATAAATGAAAAATGTTTCCTCAATGTCAGTTGAATATTAATATCACTTGATGATGACCATTTGATTGCAATAATATTGAGAGCAAAGCATCAGAACAAAATGGCTCACCTCTGAAATGAATCTCAGGTTGCATCAGAGAAGCCTTTATTCTGAAGGGTAAGTTTCTTTTATGTATCAAGAAAGATAATTAAAACTATAACTGTAACTACATACATATGTGCACACATACATACACTTACACAATACATACACATAGATGGATGCATATTTCTATGTGTATATATTTGCATACAAATACTTTGCACATAACATATATGTAAAACTGTATAGGAATTTTAAATCAACATGTAAATATCAGGTTAGTTTATAAACAGATGCTTTCAGTCAGTCAACTAATATTTAAGTGCTTTCACAATTTGAATGTTTAAGATTCTGTCAATTAATCAGTCAATAAACATTTATTAAGCACTTATTATTTTCCAATTCCTGGGCTGGACATAGTGGATACAAAGAAAAAAAATAGGCTTTTTTTTTTCACTGAACTTGGAGCCTAATAGTGAAGTCTATATAAAACAACAATATACAGACAGGTTTAATTGGAGATAATAATTGGAGATTGAGGATGAGTGGAAAAATCTTCTTACCAAAGGTGGGAATTTAGGTGAGACTTCAAGAAAACCAGATAAGTAAGGAGGCTGAGATGAAGAGGGAGAGATTTGCAGGTATACATTAGTTTATGAAAATGTTTAGTGAAGGGGGATGCAGTATAATCTATGCATAGGAAGGAATCCAGTTGTACTGGACTAAAGGGCAGGAGGTGGGTGGTAGGGAGTAAGCTATAAAAATGAAAATATGGGATAGAAAGGGGCAGTTTATAAAGTGATATAACAGCCTGATGGGAAATTTTATATTTGATACTGTATGTAATAGGGAGCCAATGAGCCTTATTAGTAGGGATGACATGATCAGACTTGAAGTTTAGGAACATCAACTTGGCATCTAAATGGAGAACAGACTACAATGGGGAGAGACTAAAAGCAGGAATACCTCCTTAAGGCTATGTCAATTGCCCAGGCTTGAGGTAATAAGGGCCTGAAACAGGATAGTGGCAGTGTTAGAAGAGAAAAGAATTTGAGCAATGTTAGGAAGGTAGAAATGACAATCAGGGCAACTAATTGTAAATATAAGGCAATGAGAGAGAATAGGAAGTCGAGGATGATCCCTTATTTGTGAGTCATAGAGAAGTTAGAAAGAGAGGAGGGTTTAGTGAGAAAAATAGTAAGTACAGTAAAAGACATATTGATATGAACATGACCTCATTGAGAAACATATAGGGATTAAATGGAAAAATCCATTTCACAATGTCAATTAGGCAGTTAGAGATATGAGACTGGAAGTCTGGAGAGATGTTAGGGCTGGATAAATAGATCTGTGAAATATTAGCATAAAAATGGGAATTGAATCCATAGAGGCCAAGGAGATTACCAATAAAATAAGGTAGAAGAGGAAGGAATAATAGTGTAGGACAGAGTCTCAGGGGACATTGATATTAAGAGGGACTGGAAGAAGATCAAGCAAAGGTAATTGTCAGCTCTACTGAGGCAAATACGGTTGCACAAACAATAAGCAAACAAATCAATAAAAAACACACTACCTCACAATTAGAACCCAATGTAAAACAGACCACTTCAGTATATGGCTGGTTTTGACTCTGGATATGTCTCCAATCATAGATTTGGATAAACAATTGTTTACAATGATAAGGAAGTTTTAAATATGGTTTAGATTCACTCACCTTGGAGATCACTCCAAATTCTTGGCTTCTCTTACTATAAACACTGATTTCATTTATAATATCCAAATTCTCAAAGCTACCCTCATGGCCTCAAGAATAAGCAGACTGCCCAAACAACTAGCATGCCAGATCTGGGAACAGTCATTGTTCAAATCGTCCCTCTGACAAATAATTGCTGTGGGTCCCCAGGCAAGTAAATTTAGCACATGTTTACTCACTTGTGAAATGTGAGTTAATAATTTCCATACATTTCTAAGTTATCTTCTATGTCAGCATTTAACAAAGAACCCTACATTTTCATAGACTTATCTGCCATACAAATATCTACTTTCCCATGTACATTTTATGCCAGAGCACAGTGCCCATTTCATAGCATGGAAAGGCTAAGAACTATGGGAAAGTAAAACTGAAATTGATCTATGAATTATTAAGCTAACAGATAAAGGGAAAGTATGTATCAAAGTTTTCAACATACAACTAATACATTATGATCAATAAACACAAGCTGTCTTTGACTTAAAACTCAAATTTTAACTATACCAATTAAGGATTATAAAAATATTTACCTTCATTAGTTATTAATTTTCCCGGGGGAAAAAAGAGACATTTTCTAATTAAAAGCAACAGAACTTTGAATGGACTTTCTAGAGAATATCAAGGCCTTAGCACACCCAAATACATACACATGGGTGCATGTACATATGTGTACACATGTGTGTACATTTGTATTCACATGCATATGTACATATATGTATGTTTGTATAAGTTTGTGTATTTATAGAGACAGCCAGAGACGGAGTTCCCGTAAATACTGATTACAATCACAAATATTAAAAAGATCTTGTTAATTAGACAATTTGAGCACCCCCCAAAACCAACATTTTACATTGGAGTTATAAAGAAGATCATTCTAATTGCAGTGGAGATAAACATTTAATAAGGCAATTTACAGGAAAGGGAAAATAATTTGAGTTTTCTTGTTTACTTGTTAAAAGCATACTGAGGCCAGGAAAAGAAGAGATTTTTCTCATCTCATTATCATAAATATTTAAATTGTTACAAATTTCCTTTTTTTCATTGATTCTTATTTTGTGACGATATTGTCATAACTTCTAGGGAACTGTATTTTTTATTAACATGGAATAACATAAACATTATATCATTCCATATATATGTATACATACACACATACACACATATGGGTGTTGCTTTAACACATATATTAAGTTTTTAAAATAGCATGAGAAACATGGAAATGCGCAATCTGAATTGAGTAGTTCCCCAGGAGTCAGAAATAAATCTTATTTTAAAACTCGTCTATAGCAATAATATGACAGATCACTTAACCTTTTGGTTCCTCAAGCAACTCACTGAGATGTATCAATAAGTTTTTTAATCCCAGAGGAGGCAATATCCACATATATCAAATCATGGAAGATTAAAAAGGAAATATAAATGAATAGGGGTCATGTGAGCTTTCAGAGTGAGAGGGACCAATACAGTTTTCCTATTTAGGGTTAGGTTATAAAAAACAAAATGTCAAAAATGCCTTAAATGTATTTTTAATGGTATATTAATATGGGAGGAAGAAGAATTAAGTTAAAGAATCTGCCTCTAGGAATGTAGCATAGCTGCTTCAAAGGTATCAAGAACCTACCAGGAATGTAGGAGGCAGAGAAAGTCCATCTAGTAATTTCCAATTTTAACTAATTTTTCTTGGTAAGTTAATGATAAGTTGTTTCTAGGCTTCTTGAGTCATTTACCTGCTAAAAGAATCCTCTAATTTCCTATAACCTCAGGCAAAGCCCTCCCTCAAGCATTTCTCTAGTTTGAAGATTTACTCTCTCCTTGATTTCCCTGTTAAAACAATCACTCAAACATCCAGCTTCACAGGTATCCGACAGTCAGTCTTCAGTAAATTAAAAACAAGCAAGATCAATCACTGTTTGATGGAAAGCTTGCTGCTCATAATAAACGATATCCTTAAGGTCCCTCGCACAGGATCTGAATCATAGGATCCTAAGATAAGCTTTTGTTGCTGCAAGCAAACATTGTGGGATGGATAATAGTTCCCAGAGAGCTATTCAGATTTCAAACAAAAAGTTCCCTGTGACTCCAACGATCTATGATCTAGTACGGCTGCGAGTTATTGAACACTACAATATCCCAAGGAAGACTATTGTCATATAGAGGAATTGGAGAGTAGTGTAGTGCTGAGGCATCAAACTCCTGCCTTTGAACCTGGTGAAACAGTGTATCCTGGATCAAACTAATATGCAATTGGGCAATATTTAATCAAATAAATAGAAGTAAAAAAAAATGTGTTTGTAGATAGATAGATAGATCGATAGATTGATAGATAGATAGATAGATAGATAGATAGATAGATAGATAGATAGATAGATAGATAGATTTAGTTTGGGTTTTTTGACTGTGAAGGTGCCAATGTGGATCAAAAGTGAAAGTACCCTATAGCAACCAAATCCCACTTTCAGACATAATAGAATTAACTTGGAGGAAAATGGAAAGGCCCATGGAGCATGTGAACAGATACTACACACACACACACAAACACACACACACACACACACACACTAGATATATAGATAAATAGATGAAGAAAGAAATAGATAAAAATAAATGAAACTACAAATTTGATTGAATTATATAATTTAAAAATGATTGAAGGGGTGGAGTCACGTTGAGTAAAAGAGCTGGCCATGGAGTTGGGATGACCTGAGATCGGTTCCAGCCTCAAATACTTAACACCCACACCAACACACAAAAAATAAAAAAATAAAAAAAACTGGCCAGGTAACCTTGGGCAAGTTACTTAACCCCAATTCCTTTAAAAAAAATGATTGAAAAAAGATTGACCAGTCATAACCCCCACCAGCATGAAGGATAGATGGAAAATATTTTATATGCTACAATGGTCTAGTTCCAAAGACAGGAGAAAGGAAAATTTCTACCCAAATTAATTGAAGACCTACAATAAATTTTGTACAAGAAAACTAGCAGAGAATATGCAGGCTTAGATCAGCTGATGTAGCATTTGTAGCAAGAATAAATGTGTGCAAGTGCTGCATGTGTGTATTAACATATGCACATACACGCATGTGTAAATACAGACATAGATATGTACACATACACGCATACTGCATAATAGATGGAAGCTAGAACACAAATCGGGAATATGGTTCAAGTTGAGCCTGTGAAAGATCCTAACTATGAGATTCTGGAAAAGTAATTTAATCTCTTAATACTTTAGGTAACTCTTTGCAGATTATAGGAAGAAGTATTTGTAGTGGGGAAGCTGCTTAGAGGCCTTCAAGTCCAACCCCTTACTTTCATAATGGAACAAACTGGAACTGAGAGGAAGTTCCCAATTATCCTGTTGTTGCAAAACGTTACTGGGTGAGAATTGAGCCGAAGTTTTCCAGACTTTAGGTCCATGCAGCTGACCTGGAGTCTGAGAATCCAGGAACTTCAGTAAATCAGAAGCAAGGGGGAAGAAACAAGCAGAAGGGATCTGGCCTTAAATATGTCACTAGACAGAAGTTTTGCCAAATGAGAAGCTATTAAGATGAATAGGAGATTATAAAGGGTCATAAAGCTAAGGGAGGCCATAGACATGGAAAGAAAACTACCTACATAGACAAAAACTGATTTCATGTGAATCATCTGACCCATCCTGCCTGTATGACCTGGAAATGTCATTTAATCTATCAATGACTTGGGGATCTCTCTAAGATTTCAAATTACAGAGCAGGTACTAAGCTCCATTCGGAGAAGGAAGTTTCTCCCTTAAAGTTCCTTGAATTAATGAAAACGAAGATACAAACAAAATCATAGCTAAGAAAGTAAGGATGGGTAAGCTATCTTCATTTTGGAGTAGTATTTTTTCTAAGATGGATTTTTTTTCAGTTTCTAATTCTGTCTCTCTCTCTATCTCTCTCTTTCCCTCTCTCTCTCTCTGTCTCTCTCTGTCTCACTTTCTCTCTCTGTCTCTGTTTCTGTCTTTCTCTTTCTCTCACTCACTCTAGCTCTCACTCTTCGTCTCTCTGGCACTAACTCTGTGCCTCTGTCTCTCTGTCTCTGGCTGACTGTCTCTGTCTCTTTTGCTAAGATTTTTCCTAGGCAAATACTCCAAATGCCCTTTAGACTCCTTGAAAAGAGTCCTTTTTATGTTCATTTGTAAAAAAAAAATAAATGCTTAGCATATCATGTTAAAACTAAATTTCCAAATGCAAAGCCCTTACATAATGATGTCAACATATTAGAGTTATGTAATTTGAATTTTTTAGTTAAAAATCCCCCCCCTTTTCAATGTGTCTTTGTCTCTACTTGCTTGATATATATTCATTTTCATTTCTGAAGAAAAAACAGAGCTTCACTATAGATGTATTGGCTGCCATCATCCAAGAAGCACTATAGGCAATTTTTGAAAGATCCTGAGGTTTAAATAGGCATGCACACACACAAATGTTCATGTATATGCACACAGAGTTAGGGGAAATAATTTGGAGTTAGGATTCTAAACTACAGTTATGCTTAATTGCTAAAATTGACTTTGAGATTCTAGAATGAATTGCTCAATGAGTGGAAAAAATTGTTCTAGGGAACTTAGAAATCAAGAACCTTCAGATTTTGTAATGATACATCATATTTACATGCACTTTAAGGTCTACACATTGTTATACCTGTGATATCTGAATTCTATTAAAAATGGCAAGATTTACAATCTGATTAATTTAATTCATATATTGACTTTTCTCCTTAGGACTACATGACCTTGTCAAATAACTTACCCTTTCTTTGCTTCTATTCCCTCCTTAATAATATTAGGGATCTTACTGTTTACCCTTGAGGTGCCTTCAAGATCTAGATCAATGAAACTTATGAGGTCTTTTTCACTAGAATTACATTTTGCATGTAGTAATTGAATGACTTGTCCAAGGTCACTCACTCAGTAATATCTCAAGTGAACTTATTTGCAGATCATTCATATTCCTTCATACCCTACAGAGAAGTGGAGCCCTTTACATAAACCAGATGTTGATCCCATTTAGCTCAGTTTCTGTTCATCTCACCCAGTCACCCTGCTTTTCAGAATGTACCAGTAAGAGAAACAGGGTCTCTACTATGGGATTTTCCTCCTTCCCTCTTTCCTTATTCCATAATCATTGTTCTGTATCTCAAATTGGGGAAAAACCCTTCATTTGTGTGAGTTTAATTATTTGCAAGGCAATCATCTATTGCTTTTAAAATCATTGGTTAGTCTAGTTTTTTTTTCAGTAAAAATCTGCAAATTTTTCAAAAACTGCATTTGAATAACTAGGGAAAATAATCACATTTTGGGTTTTCTGGGTATGTGTGTGTATGTGATTTGACTGTGGGGAAGGCAGAAAGGGAGCACAGATGCCAATGAATATATAATTTCGTTTTCTCGGATGAATTAGAAAAAATTGAAAAATTAATTTTCAAAAGGTACACTAATGAATATACTTAAATGACTTTCAGTAGTCTAGGTTTAAAATAAGAAGCCTAGGATATACTTCTGCAAGTCAATCAATAAATATTTATTGGGGCGGCCAGGTAGCACAGCGAGTAAGAGCACCGGCTCCAGTGTTGAGAAGACCTGGAGATCGAATCCCGGGCTCAGACACTTAGCACCCACCCAGAAACACCTGGCCGTGTAACCTTGAGCAAGTTACTTAACCCCAATTGCTTAGGGGTGGCCAGGTGGCTCAGCAAGTAAGAGCACCGGCTCCAGTGTCAGGATGACCTGGATCAAATCCGGGCTCAGATCCTCAGCACCACACCCAGAAATAATAACTGGCCATGTAACCTTGAGCAAGTTACTTAACCCCAATTGCTTTAAAAAATAATAATAAAAATAAATAAATATTTATTAAACACTATATGCTTCCATTTCTCATCTGAGCTAATGACAAAGCATTTGTTACATCTTTGTAATATTTATGATATCTTTTTTTCATTCTGATAATAACAACACATTTTAATATTCAATATAAACCAGGCCTTGTTAACAGTTAATGATACCTAATGACGAGCTTTATCAAGAGTGTTTACTTTTACAAGCTAGGGTTATTAGCTGCCCCACAACATCTCTGTCTTGTCCTCTCTTCAGCCATTAATACTTAAATAAACATCATTAAAAGTAAGTATTATAGGAGATCAGGGGACCCATAGTCAGAATTCCAAATGCATAAAATTATTATGGGTCTCCAAGTCCAAAAAAATAGTCTCCATTAGTTACATTTAAACTAATACAATTTAAATATATATGTCATAATCTAACAAATATTTTGTCAATAGCAACAAAAAGAATGTCAATATATTATGTGAAATAATAGATTCTCTCATTTCCTCTTGGGGCATATTGTCCTCTAATTGCTTCATAACTAACTGGAACTTAAAGTCAGATTTCTTCATGGAACCCAAGAGAATTTTATTTATTGCTGTTCTCCCCAGAGATACAACTGGCTTTAATGTCTAAACTTTAATGTTAACTTTATTAAGCATGGCTTCCAGGAGTTTCTATCTTCAGGAACTGTAGTTTGAGCTTAAGCTTTAAGCACACAATAAAAAGGTTACTTTCATTAAAACAAATCTTATTGAATTTTAAACTAAAGTTTTTCTTCCTCACTTTCTCATTTAATCTCTAAATTTGAGAAAATAACTCACACACAATATATAGGGTGTTAAATAGTATCAATGGCCAGATATCTTTTAATGTCAAAATTCTTATGTTCAAATAAGGAACCTATGATAATAACCCATTATCAGTTGTGATATGAAAATTCAATGACCAATTATGTCCAACAAGCTTAGACAGAGATGTTGACTTGAGAGCTATTTGGAAAATAGACCAGGGAGCTGTAATGTTGGAACTGAGAGCAGAGATCTAACAAATACCTATCACCAAGCCAAGAAGTAGGAGGTATACAGGATGCCAAGGAAAAAGGCCAAAGTGGAAGTATTGATAATACCATGGTTGGGTAAAAAAGCCTGAGTCAACTGTTAGGATCAGGGCTAAGAATGGAATAACAATTAGAAACAATTGAAATTATAGACTTGATGAAGCATTTAGGGGTCATAGGGAAATGATCCAGGTGGCTTAACCAAAAGTACTTTTCTTATAATTGTGAATCCGCATTGGTGTCAGCCATGTCCTGTCTTGCCTCTAAAGGGGGTTAACTTGGGGATACAGAAGTATGAGAGTTGTGTGTCTTTAAGGGAATGAGGAACAGCATTTACACCATCCTCCAGAGTAAATAGAAATTGGCTCCATGCTTAGTAAATGGCAAACTAGTGAGAAGAGAGTACCCCCCTCAATATTTGTTCACCCTGAAGTGTTCTGCCATTGTCTAAATAGGCTTAGGATCACAGATTTAGACATAGAATGATATCTGAAGCTATCAGGTACAAACCCTTCATTTTAAAGATTAGAACACAAGGATATACTGGTATGTTCTGAAAAGCAGGGTGACTGGGTGAGATGAACAGAAAATGAGCTAAGTAGGAACAACAGCAGTTTCATGTAGAGAATTAGACTTCTCCATAGGATATGAAGGAAGATGAATGATCTGCAAATAAATAATCTCTAAAAAATAGAAGAAATAACAAGAAACTGTTGTTTATTAGCAAGTTCAAGATATTCAATCTAGATCCTTCTTTCGATATTTCAAGGTTGACCCTCTCAGTGCCCAACAAGGCTTTTCCTAAAGGAGGACATGAAACAAATACCATTCACTCTGAAAATCTTTGAAATATGACATCTATTTCCATTAAGAAATAGTAACATGTCAATTTCCAGCAAGATGATCAGATAAGAGAATAGAAAGATTTTAACGATAATGCAGATCTTTTTTTAAAATTTTTTCTCTCTTTTTAATTTTTTAGTTTACATCATTCATTTCCAAAAGATTTTGAATTACACATATTTTACACATGTTTTCCCTAACCACCATACCAAAACAGCGATCCCACTGAATATACCCTCCCCTAATCTGCTCTTTCCCATATTTTCTCCCATCCCCTGTCTAACTTTCCAGTAGAGCACAGTGGATCTCTATGCCCCAGTGCCTGTATATCTTATTTCCCAGTTACATGTAAAATAATAAATATATATATATATATATGTGTGTGTGTGTGTGTGCATGTGTGTATATGTATGTATGTATTCATGTATATATTTTTAGAAAATTTTTATAGAAATGTATTTTAATATATATATATATTTAAACATTTGATTTTAAAACTTTGAATTCTAGATTCTTTCCTTTCCTCCCTCTTCACCCACACTTAATGGGAAGATAAGCAGTTCAATATAGGTTGTCGATGTGTAGCTATGCAAAACATTTCCATAGTGGATATGTTGGGAAAGATTAACTATATTTCCCTCCATCATCTCTAACACCCCACTTGTTCTATTCTCTACTTTGATCCTTTCCCTTTTCAAAAGTGGGTGCTTCCAATTTCCCTCTCACCCAGCCTACCCTCTCTTCCATCATCCCACATTTCATTCCCTTCCCCCCTACTCTCCTGTAGGGTGAGATGCTTTATTTAGTGTGTATGTCACTCCCTCCCTAAGCCAAATTCAATGAGAATAAGGTTGAATCATGCCCTTTTGCCTTCCTATTCTTCCCCTCCATTGTAACAGTTTTCCCTTGCCTCTTCTATGGGAGATAATTTACCCCATTCTCTCTCTCCCCATACCCTCTCATTATATTCCTCTCTCACCTCTTAATTTCACCTTGTAAGTATCATCCTTTCCTATTAAATTGTTCCTGTGCCCTCTGTCTATGTATACCTGTACACATTCACACACACATACACATATGCACTTCTATTCCCTTCAACTATTCTCATACTGAGAAAAGTTTCATAAGTTACAATTACCATTTTTCCATGTAGGAATATAAATAGTTCAACTTTGATAAATCCCTTATGATTTCTTTTCCCCATTTCCCTTCTCATGTTTCTCTTGCTTCTTGTATCTGAGTGTTAAATTTTCTATTCAACTCTGTTTTTTTCATCAAGAATGCTTGAAAGTCCTCTATTCCGTTGAAATACCATATTTTCCCCCTGAAACATTGATAGTCAATTTTGTTGGGTAGGTGATTCTTGGTTTTAATCCTAGCTCCTTTGACCTCCAGAATATCATATTCCAAACCCTTAAATTACTCAGTGAAGAAGCTGCCAGATCCTGAGTTATCCTGATTATGTTTCAACAATATTCAAATTATTTCTCCCTGACTGCCTCTAATATTTTTTCTTTAATCGGGGAACTCCAGAAACTGGCCATAATATTCCTAGGAGTTTTCTTTTTGGGTTCTTTTGCAGGAGGGGATGGGTGGATTCTTTCAACCTCTATTTTGCCCTCTGGTTCTAAGACATCAGGGCAATTTTCCTGGAGAATTTCTTGATGGATGATTTCAAGCTTCTTTTTTTGATCATGGCTTTGAGTTAGTCCAATAATTTTTAAATTATCTCTCCTGTATCTGTTTTCCAGGTCAGTGATTTTCCCAATGAGATATTCTACATTGCCTAAAATTTGTTTGGATCTGTTTAATAGTATCTAGATTTTTTCATAAAGTCAGTAGCTTCCATTTGCTCCAATCTAATTCTGAAAAAATGATTCTCTTCGGTGACATTTTGAGATTCTTTTTCCTTCTGGCAATTTCAGCTTTTTAAGGCAGTCCTCTCCTCATTGCCTTTTTGAGCTTCTTTTGCCATTTAAGTTAGCCTATTTTTTAAGGTGTTATTTTCTTCAGTCAGGTTGTTGACTGTCATTTCATAATTTTCTTGCTTCATTTTCATTTCTATTCCCACTTTTTCCACTTCTCTTATTTGGTATTCAGAATCCTTCTTCAGGTCCTCTATGGCCTGTAACCAGCTCATATTTTTCTTGGAAGTTTCTGGTGAAGGAGTTCTCACTTTATTTTCTTCCTCTTGCTCCATGCTTTGATCCTTTTTGTCCTCAAAATAAGAGTCTAATGTCAGATTGCTCTGCTTGATTTGCTTCATTTGCTTGCTCATTTTGCTACTCAATTACTTGCCTTTTGAGCTTTTTGCCACAGTAGAACTCTGCTAGCAGAAATAGGAGATTTTTTTCCCAATCAATGGTTGTTTCATAGCTGCTGGAGCTATTAGTTGGGTGCCCTATGTGAAGCTTCCACACATTCTGGCAAAGTGGTCACACACCCCAGCACCTCGAACCTAGACAGAAATCCAGATCCAAGCAGGTTAAACCTAGAGTTATTACCCCTCAGACTGATCACTTGGTGCCCCTACAATCTGGAGACCAGGAGCTCTGAAGGAGACACATGGCAGTGGCTGCAGGGCCACAACACCTCAGCCACTTGTCCCTCCAGCAGGTAAGGGGCAGACCACACTCCTGAACTTAGGTTCACAAAGTCCACACTGCATTAACCTCTCACTTTGTCCTTAACATCTGTAGGTTGATAATTCTGGAAACCACCATAGCTGCTGGTGATCTCAAGTCCCTCCAGCTGGTGGCTAGTTGTGGCTTTCCTGAGGCTAAAACATCAGCCTCACTTGGTGCTGGGCTCCCAGAGCACTGTGCTGGCCCCTTCCTGCTGGTCTGCCAGACTGTCTTCAGTGGGAGGTTAGCTTCTCTCTGTCATTTTGCGGGTTCTGTAGCTCCAAAGTTTGTTTAGAGTCACTTTTTCATGAATTGCAAGACATCGGAGAGGGAACCATGTGGAAATCCTGTTTCTACTCCTCCATCTTGGCTCTGCCCTCCCAATTCAGATCTCTTAAAAATATTTTGAATTTTTATATGATCTCAATCACATATTGTTTGGATATCTTTTTTAAATGAATAATTTGGGTACTTGCATTTTAAGATGTAGTTAGTTGGTAAAATGACTAGCTATATCCTCATCTCTGATTATTCTCAACTTCATTGGACAAATATCCCTCCCAGGATAAACTTATTGCCTCCAATCTCATTACTATGCTGCTAATTCAAACTTTGGATACCACTCTCAGCTTACTCTCTCCTTTGATTGGAGCAGTGGAATTTGTTACTAAACTCCCCCCAAAACTTACTTTATAAAGGACAGAAATAGGACTTCTAACTCACTCTACTTTGGATCTGAAGCTTAGCCTGGTTTCAACCTCATAGAATAAGATACACCCCAATGTCCCATCACCACTTTCCAGCTTTGTTTAGTGGGTTGTCTTCTCCTTTTAGATTGTAAGTTCCTTGAGTCGAGGGACTGTATTTCTCTTTCTTGTTTACATCCACAGCACCTAACACAGTGCTTTGTCCATAATACAAGCTCTGAGTGTTTACTGAATTAAATTGAAAAAAAAAATCAAGGAAATCAATTTTCACATTCTAGAACTCTAAAAAAAATGAAAAGAAACTTAGATCCCTGCCCTAAAATCTTACCTTTTTTTGGTATCTGAATAGTATTGTTGTTATTGTTCTTCACTATTATCCCTACATGCCTGTTAAACTTATTCGAGCATGGTTTAATGATAAGTATTTACAAACATCTCTTTATTATCTCCATAGAACATAGCACATGTAATATATTTCTAAAGTATTTTCATATTATTTATTCCCAAACCTTCCTTCTTCAACTGCAAGCCATCGCACTTGTGGCACAAATGAACCAAAGAAATAAGAAATGTGTGGGGTCATTCTTGAGATTCCACATGGACCCCGTTATTTTCAAGAATCAACTGTGTCAGTCCATGAAGAAATGTTTTCAGAGTATTCTTGTCACTTAAATGCTTTAAATCCTATAAAGCTGCTTTGATGATGGAATCAAAGATGCTCAGAATCATTTTGGTTATGGTGCCAGCATGGGTGCAACTACCTTGTCTTAAGGGCCTATTTTACAAAAATTATTTCTAGTCAGGGCACAGACGTAACTGTGCTGTGGACCAAAATTTGGCTTAAAAATATATGATTTAGTAAAATCCATCAGCCTTAAACATTTTCATAGAACATTTAACAGAAATGAATAACTGACCATTTCATTGGCTGCACTTGTTAATAATTTTGTCATCTGTTTTTGTTCTCCTTTTCCTCCTCTTCTTTCTCTTTATATCTGCAAGATAAAAAAAATAACAATATCACTAAGATCTTGACTGTGATATATAAAGAAAATACTTAAAAAGTTATGAATAATTGATTTATATATTCTATCAATCAATAAGCATTTAATATGCATGTTTTATTTATTAGTTTTCAGTAAATGTTATAAGATGAAAGCATTACACCATGAACAACAGTTTGTTAATTAGATTGGAGTTGCAGAGGGTACAGTGGAGGTGGTGGGCAAGGTTAGAGTAGGATGTATGTGTAAAAATTAAGGGATTTGGGACTGTGAGAACATGATGAGGGTAGGTGTGCACAGTTTACAATGGAAATGATGTAGGTCAAGGGTGGGGAACCTGTGACCTTGAGGCCACATGTGGCCTTCTAGAAACTTGGGTGTGACTTTTGACTGAATTTTACAGAGAAAATCCTATTATTCTGTGAAGTTTGGATTCAGTCAAAGGGCCACACTTGAGGACCTAGAAAACCACATATGACCTCAAAGCCTTAGGTTCCCTCCCCCTACTGATAGACAGACAGTAGAAGTTATGGGGGGTTTCATGGGTGGCAGATATTGAGAAGTTCACAATATCCCAGAGGTGGAACAGGAGGATCTATGTTTTGCCTGGGGCTACTCCTCCTTTAAACTGGTTAATGGAGGAGGGTTATGACATTTTGAGTGTAGGCTCTGATGATGCTTTGCTGTCCCCTTTGATCTAAACATTAATTTTCTCCCTTATCTCTAGGTTCTATCTGCCATCCTAAGTATAGATATTCCTATGTCTCTGGGGTGAATGATGGATATAATATTTAAAGTAGATTTTAACAAATCATTTTAAAAGTAAGGAAATGTGTTATTATATATATATATATATATATATATATATATATATATATATATATATTTCATTTTTGGAGGGGGTAAGGCAGGGCAATTGGGGTTAAGTGACTTTCCCAAGATAATATGGCTAGTAGTATCTGAGGCCAGATTTGATCTCATGTCCTCCTGACTCCAGGGCCATTGCTCTATTCACTGTTCCCCTAGCCACCCAAAAAGTGAGGAAAATTGATATGAAATCAGTATCATAGACTAATCTAAAAGGGACTTTAGAGGTTATCTGATTCATATTGTTCATTTTACACAAAGCAAGTCTTAGTATCATTGTTAGGATACCACTTGTTCTAGCTAGAATCAGAAAGATGTATGTACAAATGCTGCCCCAAATACTTACTAGTTTTGGGATATCAAGAAAGACTCAATACTTTTAAGGGGTCTTTTGTTTCCTAAACTGAACAGATAGAATCCCTTTCAGCTTATGTTCCCCTCTAAATCTAAGAACTTATGCATCCAAGTGCATCCAAGGACCAAGAAGTTTGAATTGTAATTTTAAGCCTGGGAACTGAGATTTGGACATATATCCTCACCTTCTAAAACTCGTGGCCTTTATGCTGGTCTTTAATCTTTCAATCTTTTTTTTTATTTTTTTAAATGAGGAATTTGACTTAAAGCAGTTTTTATCTAAGCATTAATTTTCAGATAACTCTATGAGTTGTCAAAAGAGATAGGGAATATGTGCTAAATTTCTTTTGTTTTTTAATTGTGGCTGAGCTAATATTTTGCTATTGTTTTGCAATTCAAATAAGAACCCTGAAGATTAGGAAAAGAAAGGGAATAAAAATATTAATAGGCAATGACTTAGTTGGCCTCTTAGAATATGAAAAATTTCACAGTATTTTTCTTGCAATAACTCTGTGTTAAAATTGTGTAAATATAATAATCTGCCTTCCTGACCTATACTGGTTTAGTGACTTTCTCAAAGTTGCAGAGCTAATAGAACTTATGCCTACAAAACATCCCTTTCAATAGAAGACTATACTTTAGAGTAGAAAAATCACAAAACCACAGAATGTGAGAGTTGGAAGGGACCTTAGTGACCATAAACTACAATCCTTACTTGAAAGGAGCGTCTCTGTTGTGCTTGTTAAGTATTTATCAAGTCTCTGACTAAAATCCTCACATGAGGATACACTCACCATCTTTTGAGGCAGCTTCTTCCATTTTTGGACAGCTCTATTCTTGAGAAGAACAATTTTAAAATAAGCTCATCTTTACAGCTATTACTCATTGGTCATAGTTTGTCTTCTGGGGACAAGCCAGGGTCTGAACATTTTTCCATATGTTGGGAAAAAACAAACTGGGAAGGCCCAACTGGGATGGGACCAAACACTATCTCTATGTGTTTCTTCATGTATGGATATGCTAAGGATATTTCCATTAGACTAAAAAAAACCTTTGACATAAAAACAGTTTTCTCAATTTTTAAAATATCTATGGAAATAATAAAAAATATAACAATAATAGTTAACATTTCCATAGCACTTTAAGATTGGCAAAGAGCTTGGCATGTGCTGACTCATTTGAGACATGTATGAGTTCATTAACTCAAGAAGAACAGGAAGTAAACCACTACTTGAAAAGTTAAGATTCTTAAAAATGGAAAGTTACTCAGTGGCTACTAATGTTCTCTCTCTTCAGGGTCCAATTATACACCACCATCAGATACAATGGTATTATAAAGTGTTAACTGGAAGAAATGCTAGTTGACATTTTTTTTAACCTCAAACCTTGGCAAATCTTCCAGGGAATGAGTACTTTTGTATAGGATTTTTTGTTTTTGTTTTTGAAATATTTTGAAAACATAACTACCCACTATCCTGGGAGAACAATATTGCCCAACTGAAACTATATATGAAAGCTTTCTAGAGCTCGAAATGTGAAAGGGAGGTTCACTGGGAAAGATCAATGGATTTCAGCCACCTGTTTAGATGGAGAGGCTGACAGGCAGGATTAAAATAATTTCTTTCAAGTTCTTACAATATGCACCTTTAACGTAGCTAGAAGGCAATGAGAATGCAACATTTCTTTTATTTGTTGGCAAGTGTACTAACCTGTTGCTTTCTAGATGAATCATTTTGCTATTGTTTTTCTGAATTCAGTTCATTACATTCTTTATCACCTTATCAGATTTAAATTCACATCCCAAAATCAGCCCTAACTTAGTGTCTACTAATTCTAAAATTTTCTTAATATTCTAGCTTAATTTATTCAATTAATCAAGAAAAAAGCATTCATTATGCACCTACTATATACCAGGAGTAGACTGAGCACTAGGAATAAAAATAAAACTTCCTTTGTACTCATGGAGTTTATTTTACGCACCTATTTCTCCCCCAAATTAGCTAAAGTGCCACTTTTGACAGAGGGGAAGAAGTATCTAACCGCTACTCCCCTTCTCCCCCCCACCAATTACACACACACACACACACACAGTCATACATATTTGTGTGTATATGTATGCATATATGTATATATGTATGCATATGCATATGTGGGTATGCATATTGTACATGTCTATATGCACACACATACATATAACTATGTATGCCAGTATACATGTCTATATCTCTATGCTTACATGCTTTCTTCCCTCAGTAGAATATTACTGTGGAGGCAGGCTATTTTTATTTCTGTTATTTTTTTTCCTGTGCTTTTCACAATGTTTTTCACACAGGTTAATACATTTCATAAAAGAGATTGATTGAGTATGTATTTATCCTTTGGTTTAATATCCATTTCATATTCATATGGGGCTTTCATTGTAGACATAGTTAGGCAACACAATTCTCTACTCTCCGTGTTTGAAACCTGGCAACAGGAAACCTCAGTACAAATTGCCTGACAACTTAAGCAGAAGTGAGAAGCAAATGCCAAAATCCCAGGCTTCTGTGGTCCCTGATGTACTTAGGGTCCCTCCATGACCCAGTCTCACAGGAGTAACTGTAGGACTGTAGATTTAGAGCTAAAGATAACATTAGAGGATAAATAGGTGATGTCTAGTGGTATACGCATAAACTCTTTTCTAGGACTTAATTCCTTTATAAAATGAGAACCTAGCTTTAATTAAGTTATAGAATCAAATGTATTTTGCTTGACTAAGCATATTGGTTACTGAATTTTTTCACCTAATGGGATGGAGATAGGAAGGAGAAAAATTGAAAACTTAAAAAAAAATAGAATGGCAGGTGTGCTACAGATATGTGATTTTACACGTACTATCAGATGAAATTTATTTAGTTTTTATGTATTATTTCTTCCTACTTTTTCTTAATTGTTCTGCTTTGTTACAAAAGACCACTCTTAAAGGTTTGTAATAAAAAAAACCACATTGTTAAAACTTTAAAAAGTTGTAAAAGGGGCATAACCAATTCCTACACACCTTTTGAATGCTTCATCCAATCAAATGCTTAAACTTGGTGTGAACATTCCAGTTAATCAAGTTTAAAATGAATTAAAATTCTTCTAGCAATTGAATGAAATCAGATGATAAAATGTACTGATGCATTGGGATTAATTACAGATTCTTTCTCTTCCTACACCTTGAACATTACCACACAATTGAGAGCCTGGATCTATAACAAACAATGCCCCCAGCTAGGAGATAGAGGGGAAAAAGTCAGATACATAGAGAGAAGATGAGCTTCAGCATTTTAATGCACTGCTTCCCTCTCATCAGGGATCTACAACACATGAAGAGAATTTCATGCATATTCCACAAAACAAAACAAAAAAACTTCCATGTAAACAAGAACTAGGAAATATTCCTATTTAAATATGTTCCCTTCAAGATTTAGTCAGTTTGGCCAGGAAGCAATGGTGCTGCGTGCAGAGGCAGGCTGGGGAGCCACTTCGCAGGGCAGGGCAGGAGGAGGCCTGACCAACAAGGGGGGGCAAGTCATCCCACCAACCACAAAGGCTACTACCAGGTCTTTCACCAAAGGGTTGGGACTGGAAAGAGGGTAAGAACCAAATGCAGGGCCCCTGTCCAGGACACCAAATACTCCTGGGACTACCACTCCATAGACCAAAAATTAAAAAAAAAAAAAGCCCCTATCAGGACCTCCAAAGACCAGGATGATGGAGTGAACCTCACCTGCTGCAACAGCCCCCCCCACCCCCAAACATAGTAATTATTGCCCCAGGGCAAAACCCTCTACAGTAAAGGCTTGGGATACTTAGAGGAAGGGTGTGGTTAGGGCCTGATTCAAAATGGGTAGAAAGCAGACTACAAAGACTCTGGAGTCCTACTATCTTCAGAGAGAGGAACCAAACTCAGAGGGAGAAAATGTGGACTCCACACCCACAGCTGAAACATCAACAGGGAACAGGTCCCTCTCCTACATGAGCTGAAAAGGAAATTTGAAAACCAAATGAGAGAGATAGAAGGCAAAGTGAATAGTTCTTTTAAAATCAAAATTGCAGAATTAGAAAAAAAAAACATTATAACGCAGAAAAAATCTCCTTAAAAAGAAAAGTGTATGATATGGAAAAGGAACTCCAAAAACTAACCAAGGAAAATGATTTGCTAAAAACCAGAATCAACCAAATTGAAAGAAATAACTTTATGAGGAACCAAGAATTAGTTAAACAAAACAAGAATGAAAAATTATAAAAAGAGGTAAAATATCTCAATGGAAAAATAACTGAGCTGCAAAACAGATCCAGGAGAGATAACCTGAGAATAATACTCCTACCAGAAAATCATGATGATAAAATGAGCCTGGACAACATTCTCCAAGAGCTCATTAAGGAAAACTGCCCTGAGATACTAGAACCTGAGGGAAACATAGAAATCGAGAGAATTCACTGGACATGTGTTGAAAGAGATCCCAAATTGAAAAGTCATTGAAATGTGACCAAACTCAAGAACTACCAGGTAGAAGAGAAAATACTTCAAGTGGCCAGAAAGAAACAATTCAAATATTGAGGAACCACAGTGAGGATTGCACAGGATTTGGCAGCCTCTACACTGAAAGATCGGAGGCAGTGGAATTCAATTTTCTGCAAGGCAAAAGAGCTCAGGTTACAACCAAGGATCACCTACCCAGAGAGACTGAGCATATTCTCCCAGGCAAAGAGATGGTCATCCAATAATATAACAGATTTCCAGATCTTCCTTTTGAAAAAGCCATAGCTCAATGGAAAATTCAACCTCCAATTACTAGATGCAAGAGTGACATAGAAAGGTAAACAAGGAAAACACACACACAGACACACACACAAACATATACCCTGATGTTTAATAAGAGGAAACTGTTTATCAACAAGTAGAGGGTATGAGTATAAATAACACAAAATGATGATTAAAAAAAATCTTATTAAAGACTACAAAGGGACTGCAATGGATGAAGAGGAATGAATGAAGTGGAAAAGGGTAAATTATGCCACACAAAGAGGCATAAAAACAATATAACATAGGAAAAGAAGGGAATGAAATGAGTATTATATGAGCTTTTCCCTCATTGGGTCTGGTTCAAGGAGGGAATAACAACCAATTAAGCATAGGACTCTATGGAGAAGAAACACAAAAGGTATCGTATTAGAGGGAAAGAGGGGAGGGAGAAGAGCTTCACATGAGATTTGTTCCTGTCACTCTTGGTGGGAAGAAGAAATAACATACTTCATTAATTATAAAAATATCCTACAGGCAGTAGGAGGGGGAAAGGGCCACAAAAGGTGGGGGTTGTTAGTAGGGAGGGAAGAAGTAAGGGGGAAGGGAAGGAAAAGGGAGTGGGGCAAAAAGCAACTACTGAGGGAGGTGGTGTTCAAAAGGAAAATTATTAAGAGGGGAAGGGAGAAGGGGAGAAAAAAATATAAGCATTAACATTGGAGGTATTAGGATGGAGGGAAAGAAACACTTAATAATCATAACTGTGAATGTAATGAACTCTCCCATAAAACAGAGGCAGATAGCAGAATGGATTAAAATCATAATCCTAAAATATGCTGTTTACAAGAAACACATCTGACACAGAGGGTTACACACTGGGTTAAGGAAAAAGGATGGAGTAAAATATATCATGCCTTAGCTAAAGAAAAAAAAAACAACGATAGAAATCCTTATCTCAGATAAAGCAAAAGCAAAAATTGATCTAATTAAAAGAGATAAGGAAGGCAACTTTATCCTGCTAAAAGGCACCAGAGAGAATGAAGCAATATCATTTCTTAACATATATGCATCAAGTGGTATAGCATCCAAATTCCTGGAGGAGAAGGTAAGAGAATTAGAGGAAGAAATAGATAGCAAAACTATACTAGTGGGAGACCTTAATCTCCCTTTCTCCTAGCTTGATAAATCCAGCCTCAAAATAAACAAGAAAGAAGTTAAGGAGGTGAATATAATTTTAGAGAGGGTAGGTATGATAGATCTCTGGAGAAAAAGGAATGTACCTTCTTCTCAATGGTACATGGCACATACACAAAAATTGACCATGTACTAGGACATAAAAAACCCACAATTCAGTGCAGAAAGGCAGAAATAATAAATGCATCATTCTCAGATCAAGATGCAATAAAAATCATATGCAGTAAAGGGCCATGGAAAGACAGACTAAAAAGTAATTGGAAACTAAACAATTTCATCCTAAAGAATGAGTGGGTCAAACAAGAAATCATAGAAACAATCAGTAATTTCATTCAAGAGAATGACAATGAGACAACTACCAAAATTTGTGGGATGAAGCAAAAGCAGTTCTTAGGGGAAGTATTATATCCCTGAGTGCATACATGAATAAATTAGAGAAAACAGAGGTAAATGAATTGGGTATGCAATTGAAAAAGCTAGAAAAAAATGAAAATCCCTCAATTAAATACTAAATTAGAAATACTGAAAACAAAAAAAGAGATTAATAAAATTGAAATTAAGAAAACTATTGAATTAATAAATAAAATGAAGAGCTGGTTTTATGAAAAAAACAATAAAATTGATAGATGCTTAGTCAATATAAATAAAAAAAGAGAAAGAAGAAAACCAAAATATAAGTATCAAAAATGAAAAGGGTGGGCCAGCACCAATGAAGAGGAAATTAAAACAATAAGTAGGAATTATTTTGCTCAGTTGTATGCACATAAATTTCACAATCTTAGTGAAATGGATGAATATTTACAAAAATATAAGTTGCCCAAATTAACTGAAGAGGAAGTAAATTATTTAAATAACCCCATCTCAGAAAAAGGAATTGAACAAGTCATCAGTCAACTCCCTAAGAAAAAATCTCCATGGCCAAATGGATTTACTAGTGATTTCTATCAAACATTTAAAGAACAATTGATTCCAATACTCTACAAACTATTTGGGAAAATTAGTGAAGGAGTCCTGCCAAATTCTTTTTATGACACGAATATGGTACTGATACCAAAATCAGGAAGAGATAAAACAGAGAATGAAAATTATAAACCAATCTCACTCATAAATTTAGATGGAAAATTTTAAATAAAATATTAGCAAAAAGACTACAGCAACTTATCACAAGTATAATAAAACTAGCAAAAAACACATGATTATCTCAATAGATGCAAAAAAAGGCTTTTGACAAAATTCAACATCCATTTCTATTAAAAACACTAGAAAGAATAGGAATAAATGGAGCCTTCCTGAAAAAAAAAATAGGTAGCCTCTATTTAAAACCATCAGCAAGTATTGTATGTAATGGGGAGAAGCTAGAATCATTTCCAATAAGATCAGCCATGAAACAAGAATGTGCACTATCACCCCTCTTATTCAATCTGGTACTAGAAATGTTAGCAAGAGTAATTAGAGAAGAAAAAGAAATCATAAAAATCAAATTAGGCAAAGAAGAGACCAAGCTGTAACTCTTTGCAGATGATATGATGATATACTTAAAGAATCCTAGAGGATCAAGGAAAAAAACTACTTCAGAGAATAAATAAATTTGGCAGAGCTGCAGAATATAAAATAAACCCATATAACTCCTCAGCATTCCTGTGTATTTCTAAAGAAATTCAACAGCAAGAGATAGAAAGAGAAAACCCATTTAAAGTTACTGTAGACATTATAAAATATTTGGGCATCTATCTGCCAAAACAAACCCAAAACCTATATGAACACAACTGCAAAACACTTTTTCGCACAAATAAAGTCAAATCTTACTAATTGGAAAGACATCAGTTGCTTGTGGCTGGGTAAAGCTTATATAATAAAAATGATAATTTTACCTAAATTAAATTATATATTTAGTGCCATACCAATCAGTTTACCAAAAAAAAAAAAAACTACCTTACAGAGCTAGAAAAAATAGTAACAAAATTCATTTGGAAGAAAAAAAGGTCCAGAATATCAAGGGAATTAATGAAAAGAAATGCTAGGGATGGTGGTCTAGCTATACCAGATTTTAATCTATACTATAAAGCAGCCATCCTCAAAACTACTTGGTACTGGCTGAAGAATAGAGTAGTGGATCAATGGAATAGATTGTGTACATGAGACTCAGCAGTCAATGACTATAGTAGTCTACTGTTTGACAAACCCAAAAACCCCAGTTTTGGGATTAGAACTCACTATTTAACAAAAACTGCTGGGAAAACTGGAATATAAAATGGCAGAAACTGGATGTAGATCATTATCTAAAACCATGTACCAAAATCAAGTCTAAATGGGTGAATGATCTCGATATAAAGGCTGATACTCTAAGCAATCTGGGAGAGCAAGGAATAGTTTTCCTGTCAAATTTGTGGAGAGAGGAAAACTTTATGACCAAACAACAATTAGAGGGCATTATAAAATGCAATATGGATAATTTTTATTACATTAAATTGAAAAGCTTCTGTACATACAAAACCAATGTAACCAGGATTAAGAGGGAAGTGGAAAATTGGGAAAGAATTTTTACAACATATGTCAATGATAAAAGACTCATTTCTAAAATATACAGAAAATTGAGTCAAATCTATAAGAATACATGTCTTTCCCCAATTGATAAATGGGCAAAGGATAGGAACAGGCAGTTTACAGAGTAAGAAATTAAAGATATTTATAAGCATATGAAAAAAATGCTCTAAATCACTATTGATTAGAAAAATGCAAATCAACAACACTCTGAGGTACCACATCTCACCAGTCAGGTTGGCTAAGATGACTAAACAGGAAAATGAAAAATGCTGGAGAGGATGTGGACAAATTGGAATATTAATGCATTGCTGGTGGAGTAGTGAACTGATCCAGCCATTCTGGAAAGCAATCTGGAATTATGCCCAAAGGGCTATTAATAATTTGATACCTTTTGGCCCAGCAATACCACTTCTAGGGTTGTATCCAAAGAGATCATAGAATTGGGGGGAAAACATATCTACAAAAAATATTTATAGCACCTCTTTTTGTGATAGCAAAGATTTGGAAATTAAGGTGGTGCCCATCAATTGGGGAATGGCTGAACAAGTTGTGGTATATGCATGCTATGGAATAGTATTGTGTAATAAGAAACGAGGAGCAGATGGACTTCATATTTACCTAGAGAGGCTTATATGAACTGATGCTGAGTGAGAAGAGCAGAGCCAGGAGGAATTTGTACACAATTATAGACACAATGTATGTGTGATGACCAACTTTGATAAACTGGACTCTTCTCAGCAATCCAGAGTCATAAACCAACCCCAAAAGACTCATGATGGAGAGATATATTTACCTCCAGAGAAAGAAATGAGATTGAACCCAAATTGAAGCAAACTACCTGCCCTTTTTCATTTTCTTGTTTGGTTTTGTTTCTTCTTTCCCATTCTTCATTCCATCTATCACAATCCTTTATAACCTGACTAATGCCTAATGTGAAAGTATTTGCAGATACTATATGTGATTGTATGCCAACATGGGTGGGGAGAGGGGAGGGAAAGAAAATTTGAAACTCAAGGAATTGTAGGTAATGAATCTTGTAAACTAAAAGTAAACAAATTAATAAAGACCCCCCCCCCACCAAAAAAAAAAAAAGATTTAGTCAGCTTTTACTTTCTCTATAGCTGCTTAGGAAAGAATTTGTCCCAGATTTGGAGAAAATGTTTTTAAACCATTGTTATCATTATATCTCAGTAAATACTCATTTCCACAAATGAATTAACTAATGTGGTTGGCTAATAATTATGAACTAATAATCAATAGAAAGCATCATGGTGGAGACTGGAGTATATTACTGCAGACCCATACCAAGTACCTCACATTTACTCATAGATCTCCAGGGAGATATATAGTAACTGGACTTCAGGGCAACAGACCTTCCAAAGCAACTGAGAATTGGGAAATAATCCACAGGAGATTCAACAGAAGTTACCTCGTTAAATTTTCACCTTTTTCAGATGGAGAAACTGAGACACAAAGCAGTTGTTTACCTAAATTCACATAGGTATAATAAAGTGGAAGAGCTTCAACTTACCCACACATCCTCTCACTCTACATCTATTGGTTATCTCACTTTGGTTTGTTGTGGCCTAACAGGAGTTAATTACATATTTTGTGGATTTTTCAAGCATACATTTACCTCTCTCTCCTGATGCTATAAAACTTCTGGACTAAGTGAATCCTCCACCCCTTTCTTAACTAATCAGTTACCTTTTCCTGGAGTTGGGGCAGGGAATAGAAAGAGAATGGCAGCTTTTTAATTTAAAGTAGGAAATGTCTGTTGAATTTATCTTCCCATTATAGCTAGGAAGGCACAAAAACAAACAAACAAATTCCAGTATTGACAAGGAACCTCAGGCTTCTTCATTCATCAGTTCAAGATACATGATTCAATATAGGTACTGATGTCCTCAGTACTGGTCTTTACTTCATGATAATCCCTAGGAGTCTTTAAATCTTAAATGAATTAAAATATTCCTGAATTCAGAAAATAACCAAACAAGTAAGTAAATGAGATAAATAAATAAATGAAGGAATGAATGGATAAGCAAATAGATTTAAAAAAAAAAAACAAATAAACTAAAAGAATGAATAAATGAGCTCCTTGAGGTTAGGTGTCATTTTTAAAATTTGTCCAGTGTCTACATCAATAGCTGAGAGAAAATAGGCCTTTAATAAATATGTGCTGATCAATTGATCCAAACAGCAGAAACTGTGTCAATCAAGTGGTCTCTTGACCCTAATTTTAGGGCAATAATACAGGAAGAATGGCATATAGACAGTTATCATCACAACAAATATCCGCCATATTTTTGTTCTATATTTTCAAATTGTATTCACACGTAAGTGTTAAAGAAGAGAAAAATAGAAAAGAGGTTTTCTTTCCTCTAGGTATACAGAGTCAGAACGAGTGAATTGACTTTTTTTTTAAATAAGATTTATAATTACAAGTTTGCCATGTCTATATGGGCTATGAAAAGTAAATAAAATCTGGAACCCAGCTTAGCCACTTATGAAAATATGCTGAAAAAGTATTACTAGTATCTTATATAAAATTAGGCTTTCAAAGAAAATTAAATAAGATTTTAGAATTTAAAATGAACTTAGCAAATATCCATATGTTATATTTTCCAGAAGCCAGTGTTCTCCATTTGTTGTGCTTGCTATCTCAATAGACCACTAGGAGATCCTGCTATACTATTCTACTCTTAGGAAGAATATTGTACATCTTTCCTAAGCAAAACCACATGAACAATTGAAGCCCATGTCCCTAGGAAAATTGGTATGGAACACCCTCTTTATTGATGCAGGTGAATGTCTTGCCCTGTGTGAGGGAATAGAGATAATGAAAAAGTAGAGAGCTCTAGGTTTCACTAATCCTGCAGGATTCTTCAGGGCCAGGTTCTTTTTTAAGAGTTCTTGGGTCCAGACCTCTTTGGGACTCTTGGAGTGACAGTCTTCTTCAGGACTCTCCCAATGTTTTATTGTTTTGTGTGTTTTGGATTACATCTCTGAGAGAGATGATGAAAGAGGCCAACTCCACTTTAGGTTGCCAAAAGAAAAGAATCTGCAAGTTGTGAGAAAAACTGGCAGTCTGCATCAGTTCTGTATTTCCAGCTTCCTATACTTAAGACTTTGGGGAATTTATTCTTGGGTGAAATCCAGTACCCTCTCTCTTGCTTGAGTTGAGTTATCTTGCTCCCAATGGGGAAGCTCTCTCATTCTGTCTTATCTGGTATATTTTTCCCCATGTATACCTTCTCTGGTTTCTGTTTTACTGTAATTTGAGAAGATTAGGGCAACCTCAGGCTCTAACCTCCCTCCTGCTTGTGCTCCAAGCAAGAATGAATGTCTTCCTTACAGAAGGGTGGGAGAAAAAAAGACTAGAAATATTTATTCTGCTTTCCTTTGAGTCATACAAGGACACTGTCTTCACCCATCCCTACATGTGAGGATTTATTCTGCTATAAAATATTCAGAATTATTAAGATAAAGGAAGAATAAATTCTATGTAATTATAATGATCAATCTTGGTCCTGTAACTAGAAATAGAAATATATCCTCCTCATTTCGTTGGAGAGGGGTGAGCCAGGGTGTAGAATGTTGCATACACTATCAGATGGGCCTTTATGTTCCTTATTTTTGCTTAGCTTTATTTCCCCTTCAATTAAAGGAAGGCTTAATGTGTGTGTTTGGGAAGTGGGAAGGAGAAAAGTATGTCCAGAAATGATTGTGGCGTCTCAAGAAAACTTAAAGAAAACTTAAATCGATATGTCTGTCTTTGCTTTGTTAAAATTGTCCTATCTTGTTTACTGTGAATTCAGCCTTACTGATTTGAGGTTGAGGAAAAGGTTGGAGACTGTATTTGTGTTGAAACTAGCCATGAAGTCAGCTTGTCAGTGTGGTTAAGGAAAGAAAATCCAGAGGTCGACCTGGGATGAATTTGACAAGCTTTGGGACTTTCCTAGGATTGAAAAGAAGCAGAAATGAAACAGAATGGAAAAACAAAACAAAACATTGTGAAATTCAGGGGAGGGATAGGAGAGAAGAGACTGCATCCTCAACTGATCCATCAAATTCTACATTGGACAGAGTTAAGTTTGCAGTAAGGTCTAGTCTCATGCCTTGGTTACCTAGATGTCAGACTATCCATACAAGGTTAAATATTTCTTTACCTCTAATACCAAAATCCTTCCATCACAACTGGGAGAGCAACTTTTAATTAATTAAATCTTTTGTGCAGTTTCCAACTGTACTACTTGTTATCTGTATGACCTCGGAAAAGTTAATTAGCATCATTATGCTGTTTTTCATCACGCTTTGATGAAGTTGTGCCACCCCCCCCCAAAAAAAACCCCAATATACCACCACCACCAATACAACAAATAATAAGTCCTTTACTTTCCACCAAAGGGCCAAGGTATTGGTGAAATCTGAGTACATCTTGTTGACCATGACACTCAAATATGTTTCACCACCACCTTCTGGATGTGTTGGCCACAAATCTACTGTTTTCATCTATCTCATTCATCTCTATTCTTTCACTCTTGCCATCAAATCAATGCTATAATTGCTTTTGGAAAACAGTATGCCAATCAATTGGTCTTTGTCAACATTCACCATTGCTATGACTTCAATTTTTAAATACACTCACAAACAAAAACAAGGAAACAAACAACCAAACCAAAACTGATATCAAATTAACAATTAGAAGATCATTTATAACTTTAGAGAGAATAATTGGATGAAGAAGATTTAGCAGTTGGAAGGCAGTGGGAAAGTATTTTCAAAACTTGCAGAAGAAGAACTGGATAGGATGATCTAGGTACTATTTTGCTGAAGATAAGATTATGAAAGATGTCTTGATGGTCTTAAGAGGTGTCTCCTAACAAGATCAAGAAAAATGAAGCTTACTATGTTTAAATATGCTATGCATATCATATCAATTTTCTAAAAATCTCAGACCTCATGGGCAAATCAATATATATTAATCAGTTACTATTATTTTCCCATTAATTTTAACCACAGAGGTGGATAGAGTATACAATACTAACTTTGAATTATATAGGAAAATATTTTGACCAAAAAACATTTTTTTGGAATTATCATTTTAATTAAACACTCTAACCCTATATTCTTTAGAAATATTTCTAATATACTTAATTTGTTCCAGCTCGGGTGCCTCAACACATTTTATTAAAGACTCTAGAGCACAGAGTGATAAAAGGTTCCAAGCCATACAAAGGATTTATAAGATGGGCTTTGGACCACTTGATCTAACATATAATATATATGAACATTTCCTATTTGAGACTGTAACAGGAATGCTACTAGCAATAGGTCAAGAGTACTGATTCCAGCAGCCAAACTTCTTGGCCCCATTTCGACTTCAATCATCCTTCCAATGTGTTCAGCATGATGTTACAGATACTTCACCTTGCATCTACTTTCTGGATATTTGTTGTGGTCTTCTCTATAGTAGGGACAAGTCTAGGCCTTCTGCCCTCTCTATGGAAGTATTCCTTTGTTTCCTTTCTATAGTGGAGGAGATCCATGGTCTTTGACCTTTACCTCATTCCATAGACCAACCTTTGTAACTTGCTCCATAGATGAACTTTAGGCATCTCATTCCATGTACTGGGTATGTCACTGAATGACTAGCAGAAATATTTCACATGGGATGCACAACAGAGAGAACGTTTTATTAACTTGCATTGTCCAACACACTTATACACACACACACACACACACACACACACACCAGGAAGTAATATATGGAATAAAGAAGAAAAACACTAATTAAAGAGGAATATTGCCATCAGAAAATTAAAACGGCTCCTTAAGGAAAATGAGAAACTCACCAGAATTGGTAGGAGAACTCCAACCTAGGGAAAAGTAGTGAGCGGCAAAGTAGCAAAAACATAGATTCCTGTATGGCTACCCCCTTTTATTTTTGTGGGAATGATTACTCATGAATCCTAAGTTAAGAACCACTAATCTGCATCAATCAATCAAAACACTTCTCAAACTTTTTTTTTTTTACCAACTAAGATTTCAATAAATCTTCTAATGTAACAGGCTAAAACCAGAGCTATCTTCCATAGAATATATTATAATAGAGTTACCCATCTTTTATTATTAGTAAAAAATTGTAATGGCAAATCTATACAAATATTTACATACATTATCTCATTTGATGTTCAAAATATCTCTGGGTGATAGTACATTAAATATTCCTGAGAGTCTGGTCTAAACAGTTATTCTTAAATTTTTGTGTGTGTGTCCGGGACTGCATTATAGAAATCTTATTTTTAGTGCCATGGGAAAGCAATTTAGTAAATATTATGCACCCCTTCTCTGAATACTGTTTCTAAATTCATAAAATAAAATTAATAGAATTACAAATTCAGCTACTCATTTAAAAATGTATATTTATAAAAAATTCATGGACATCAGAAGAAGAACCCCTGGTCTAAAATCAACCCAAGAAAGGATTGGAAGGTAAACTGAATCTGTGAGCAAGACCTAAGAGAATGAAAAATAGACAGAATACTAAAAACATCAAGGCCTAATTCCATTGAAACCCAGCACTATTAGCTCTATAACATTCTTGAAATAACTGTAAATTTCCACTTTTCTTGACTCAAGCCCCTGAATGTCTCACTGTCTTTGCTGAGACATTGAGCTCTTGGAAAGCCTGAGGAATCATTGAAACAAAGGACACAGCTGGACTTACAGCAGAAAATAACCTTAAAAGTCATGCATTCCACCCCCCCCCGCCTCATTTATCACTTGCTGAACTGAGGTCCAGATTTATTAAGTCTCTTGGGCAAGATTACAAACGTTAAAAGTAGTAGAGTTCGTATTTCAACTGAAGTGCCATTATTTCAGAGCCACCAGAGAAGGGGGCACACTGGATACTTGAGTATCCCTTCCATTGTAGATTCAGAGGAGTGAGTGTGACACAGATCAAGAGAAGCAGACTAGCGGCCTTATATTTGAAGGATAGAAACATTTAGGGCAAAAGTATCCAGCCTATGACCAGGCAGTGCCTCTCAGGCCTCTAAGCTGGCAAGCAGCCTTCCCAGGGTACTACAAATAAGAATTCCATTTCACAAGTTACCATTTCAACAGAATTATACAAGCCATTTCTGACCAGAGCCTCCCCCTTCCCCATGTTCTCCTTGCTTCCTTCTTTAATGTATGCCTGTGAAATATATACAGTATGTGCATAAGTTAAATCATAGGTCACTTACATTTCCTTCATTTAAAAGAGACAAACTTTAATGGAAAGAAAACAGAAATTACTTTCTGAATTATTCAGAAATATCACAGGAGATGAAAACTGCTTAGTAGTTTCCACCGTGTAGATAATGCATCGTGATCAATAAGTAAATGGTAACCTTACCTTAAGAGCAAATATAAGGATGCATTATTAAAGAGGAATAAAATTGGTAGGCTTCATTATTCATGCAAATTTAATGGTGTGTGTATGGGATAGAAGTTATACTTAAAAATTTAATCCAGTACATTCTAATTGGGAAAAAAAGATAGAATCTGGAACAGTTTTTACAGAAAGCTGTTCTTTGCTATATTTATAATTTTTACTATTTTTTAAATCAGTGAAGCAGTAGGGAAAGAATGTTTATCGTTGCCTCTCAGAAGCACAGATATGAAGGGACCATTGTCTTTCTCCTAATGGAGAATAAAATGACTCCAGACAGTTGGCAGCTTGCACTCTTGTAGTTCTTTGCTAAGGGATAATAACAACATCACAAAATGGCAGGGTTGGAAAGGATTTTTTTGTTCTCTTGTTTGTTTTTGAATAACCATAGCTCTTGGAAAATATTTCCTTCCCTAAAACCTAAATTTGACTCTTTGTAACCAAAATTCATCTTTTCTATTTGTGCCTCTGAGAACAAGAAGTGAATGTCTCCCTGCTTCTAAAAGAAAAGCTGTGAGTATTTGAGTATAGCTACCATGTCCTCAAGGCCCTCAGGAATTTCTTCTTCAGTCCATATATTTCCATTTTCTTCTACAGATATTCTCTGATCCCTTTGCAGGGATATATCCCTATAACAGGCAATATGGGAGAGTCTGTGACAATGGCTTTCTACCGATGAAATAAAGGGCGATACATTTTTAGTTAGAGTATCAAGGCTTCTGAATTTCTTCTGGTCTCATTCAGGCAAGCCCCAGTTTTTTAGATTACCTGTGGCCAAGATATTCTTCATAACAGACGACGCACAGAGGACTATAAAAGTGGGACAGATAGATGGCATAGTAGATATAACACCACTCCTAGAGTACAGAAGGCGTGAGCTCAAATCTGGCCTCAGAAATTTCCTAACTCTGTGATCTTGGGTGAGTCACATAAACCCTATTTGTCTTAGTTTCCATAATGTTATCCATTTTCTCTTAAGTTTGTTGTGAGGATCAATTGAGATAATATTTGTAAAATACTTATCATAATGTCTGGCACATTATAAGCATAATGCAAGTTATGTTGTTCTTATAGTATTTCAATCCTTCAGAAATAAAAGGACACACATTTTCAACCCTCTTTTTTTTTTATTCTTATCCACACCCAAAATCATTTAAATGAAAACAATTCAAGAGAAAACTGCATAATTCTAAACTTCCAGTTTTCCTTTGTCAAGCACTAAAGGATATATTGATTGAAACCACAAGTCTTTTTCTTGAAATTGACTTTTTTTTTTCTGGGAGAGATTTTTGATTATTGGAAAACATGATATGCTTCCTGAATTTTGAAATGGGAAAAATATACATGTAATTTTAAACTACTGTGTTATGTCAATAACTATGCAGACAAATAAATGGTTTGTTCTGTAGTAAACCTGGCTATATTTAGAACTAGGGACTTGTTTGTACTGAGGAAAGTTTGTTAATTCCCTGCCCCACTTCCCATATTTATAATTCTCTGAAGACTTTGAGCCTCCCCATAGGAACTTTGGTAACCCTTAATGCCAGGAAAAATGTGTGCTTTCATCAGTGGACGGAATTCTTTATAGCATTTATTTCTTTTATTTTTTTTTCAGTTTTAGCAAGTCTCATTCACAGTGCTTGGAGGATAGCAAATACTTAATAAATACTTGCTTATTGAATGCCTAACTTTTTGGCTGATACCTAAGTAAACTTGGGGTTGGAATGAGACTTTGATTTGCTAACAATGACCTTGTGAATTAAATGAGACCAAGCATTATTTTCTTTATCATACAGATTAGGAAGATGAAGTTTATAGAACCAGAGACAAAATTAGAAGAAACTTTCAGAGCAATCTAGGCCAGCTTCCTCATTTAATAGAAAAGGAAACTGAGGCTAAAAGGTTAAGTTTTTTGTTCAGGGTCACATACTTAAGAAGTACGGGAGCAAAATATCCTGACAAAACTGCTGGTGCTATTCTGCTACAATACCCTGCCTAGAAAAGGAGGAATAAAATTAGCTTTCCGTGGTGCACACTTGATCTCTGCCCCTCTCTCCCCTTGGCCCTAGGCAGCTGTCTTCATTAGCAATTCTTTGGTTTAGTACTGGTTGTGATTTTCATTCAGGAGATACCAGTCTGAATTCTGTCCCTGCCCCTTGCTCACTGCTGAATTCTGAGTAACTCCATCAGTCCATACATACTTCTGGGACAGGTATTACAAACTGACAATGACTGAACAACATATGGAATTGAATAAGAAAGGAAGAGTTTACTAGATTGCCTTTGGGAAAGTGTGGACTTCCTTCCAAGCTTCTCCCTCAAAAGGGGGGAAGAGTAGGACTTGAACATTCTTTACTTATTCATGCAGTATTGCATATTTGAGAAACATAGCATATTCGTCTTTCACTAAATGAAATTTAAAATCCTGCCACAATAAATGCATAGGACCATGGCAGATATAAGCATGATGTAACATGTCGGGAGTAATATTAAGCAGAGTCTTCAAATATATAGGCCTAGGCTGTGTTATAGCCATACTTCTGCCTAAGCTAGATTAAAAATTAATTGGGAAATATTTTTAAAAAAATCAGAAGATAAAAGAACATTGATAATGTTAACAGTTGCTTTCCCTAAGTCAATATGACCCAGTGTAGATTCTTCTAGATGGCCCCATTCCTCTTTGAGTTTGACACCATTGATGTTATGGATGAGATCATGAATTAAATGAATGAAGGGGAATTTGACCTTGCCACATTGCAAGAGTAGAGTATTACGAATGCATGCTATCACAATATTGGGCAAACTGTCTGGAATAAATTGATGGAAATATATGCCTGGGAGTCACACAAAAATAGACAGATATGGGTATGTTGGGATCTCAATTGTAACAGGGCATTCCCACATTACTAAAATCATAGCTTTGATTGAGTCTGGAATATTGAGGTTTTTTATTAACATGATATAAAACTAATCTAGATTTTCCCAGATATTGCCCAAGGATATAGTTGCTATATAATTGTTGCCTCTCAAGTGAATAATGTACTCATCATCTCTTTACCCCACATCTTCCCTTGAAACCAGGTTATCAAATGACTCACACTAAAATAGTAGCAATAGACTTTCTGGGGCCAAGATGGTGGAGTAAGCAGTAATTCATAATAACTCTCCAATATCACCTCCAAACTATTTAAAATGATTTCCTAAAACTAATCCTGGAACAGCAGAGCCAGCAAAAAGATGGGGTGAAGCAATCTTTGTGTCCAATGAACTTGGGAGATTAATGAAAAAGGTTTGTCTTACTAAGGCAAAAAGGGAACCAAGCCAGGATAGGAAGCCTCCCAGTAAGCCAGCAGCAAGCCCCACCTCAGCAAACCAGTGGGATATGCTGATTCCTAGTGCAGTGCTAAAGGCAAGCACTTACATGTGCCAGAGAGCAGACTCCAGCTCTGAGAACCACCACATGCTTCAGTGTAGTCCTGGGGAAATGCAGAAACATTACACCAAAAATTTTAAATGGGAAACATATACATGTAGTTTTAAACTATTGGGTCCCCAGGTGCTTCAGCATAGCCAAGGGAAGAGGCAGACTCCAGCTCTGAAACCCACCATGTGCTATAGCATATAGCCCCAGGCAAACAGGTATCTGCCAACAGTCAGAACACCACATGCTTCATTGTAGCCCTGGAGAAATATAGAAACACCCCACCAGTCTCAGCACTTGCCAGACAAAACAGCACTAGGACCCCAGCTCAGCACCAGGCAAGCTGTCAGAGCCCTGTGGACTCCAGCTGTGGCAACCCCCCCCAACCCCTAAAAACAGCAACAGATATGAGAGTCTTGAATGGGTCTCAGGGCAACATCAGTGTAGCACCAGGTAAACAACCATGGCCTACAACTTCTGGTACAAAATGCCTGAGACAGTGTCCCTTACACCCTGGGAGCGGGGCTGAAATTTAAAGGGGGGGAAGGGAAAGATGAGAAAAAAGAAAAAAAGGAATATGACCATTGAAGGTTATTATAGAGACAGGAAAAATCAAGAAACAAACTTGAAAGAGAACAACAATATCAAAATGCTTATGGACAAAACCCCAAAGTGAAATAGTAAATGGTCTCAATTCTAGAAAGAGTTCATAGAAGAGCTCAAAAAGGAGCTTAAAAATCATATAAGAAAAGTAAAAGAAAAATGGAGTAAAGAAATGAGAGTGATTCAAGAGAAATATGAAAAAAATAAAGTCAACAGCTCAGGAGAAAAAAAAAAGAAAACACCTGCTTAAAAAGTAAAATTAGCCAAATGGAAAAAGGAGAAACAAAAATCCGCTGAAGAACACAATTCCTTAAAAGTTAGGATTGGGCAAGTGAAAGTTAGTGGCTCCATGAGACATCAAGAATCAATCAAACAAATTCAGAAGAATTAAAAAATAGAAGAAAATGTAAAATATCTTATTGGAAAATATGTTTAGGAGAGACAACAAATCATTATACTGCCTGTAAACCATAATCTCAAGGAAGACTTACACAGCATCTTTCCAGAAATGATAAAAGAAAAAAATTCCCTGATATCCTGAAACCAGTGGGGAAAATAGGTGTTGAAAGAATCCACCAATTACCTCAGTAAAGAGATCCCAAAATAAAAACTCTGAGTAATGTTATAGACAAATTTCAGAACTATCAGGACAAGGAATAAGTACTGCAAGTGACCAGAAACAATTCACATATCAGGAAGTCACTATCAGGATTACACAGGATTTAGCAACTACAACATTAAAGGATCAGATGCCATGCAATATGACATTCTGGAGGGCAAGGGAGGTAGGACTACAACCAAGAATCACCTACCTAGCAAAATTAAGAATAATATATTTTAACACCAAGCACAAGCGACTTCCAGTTTCAGATTACAAGCATAGCCAACTCCATTTAATCAGTGACAGATAGAGGCAAAACATGCACAGAAAATCAAAATGCAGCATTCACCATGTGTAACTCAATAATTTAGTAAGTCCTCAATTCAGTCATGAAGTACTAAAGTCCAAGTATTCCACCCCTGGAAAGTACGTTCATTTAGTCAATCACAAAGTCTTCTCTCTGTTCAACTGGAGATTAGTTTCCTATCATAAACAAAATACATTCATTTGGTCAGTCACAAAGTACAAAAATCAAAGCACTCCACTCCTGGATCACAATTAAATTATAATTATCATCAGTTACCACCAAGCACATTCTCAAAGGTGCAATAGAGATTGCAAATGCCATCTACCTCCAAGCCACAACAAGGTTACAATATCATCAAAGCATTCAATACCCAAAGAGATGTATTTTCTTCCTCTTGATCTGAGGCAAGTTCTCAGCAATCTCTGTTACTGGGAAGGCAAAGCTTAACAAAGCTACAATATGCATTTCCAGCATACTCATCAGTTAATTCTCTGCCTTCAGAACAGTCTCAGGACCCCTGAAAACATCAGTGAGACCCTCCTCCAGGATTTCTGTAAACATACAATGAGATAATCCTCCGTCAGGCCTTCAGAACCAACAGGAAGTTTCCAGGACCTCTGGAACCACAGCATTGTCCTTTACAATCGGACAAATCTGGCAAAGTAACATAAAAACGGACAGAAAAAAATACCAACATCACAATCATGCCTCTTCAGTTCTCGGCAGCTCTGGGTGGCAGTTTTCAAAAGTCCTCGGCAGCTCCAACTGAACCTCATCAGTCCGGGTGGCTTTGGTTGGCAGTTCTCTCTCTCTCTCTCTCTGGGCTGTCTCTGCTTGGGCCTTTCTATACACAGCACCAGCTCCTCCCAGTTCAGCCCCCTCTCTTCATGTCAACAAGTCCATTCTACAAGTGCGATTCACAAGCTCTGGGTTTTAACACAAGCCCAAAATGAATCCAATACAAGGGGATCTTTATATTCCATTACTATTACATATATTGAGGGGAAGCATTGTTAGTCAATAAAATAGAAGGATTTCAAGCTTCCATAAGAAGACCAGAACTGAAGAAAAAGAAATGATCTTTAATATCAAGACACAAGAGAACCTAAAAAGGTAAAAGAAAACATAAGGAATTCAATGGAGCTAAAATTTTTACCTCCCTACATGTGGAGGTAATAGCTGTAAAAAAAAAAGATTTACCACTAATAGTACAGCTAAAAGGGATATACATAGACAGGGTATAGGTATATGGTGAATTTGAATGACATAAAAAAAAATTGGGGATGAGAAAGGGGAGTACCTTGGGTACAGAAGGAAGGGAGAGGTGGAATGGGACAAATAATTTCACATGAAGAGTTAAGAAAAAAAAAACTATTACGGTGGAGTAGGCCATTAGATTCATATATCATAGCATGTTGAGCCATTCCACAATTGATGGGCACCCCTTCAGTTTCCTATATTTTACCACCACAAAAAGGGCTTCTGCGAATATTTTTTTGCACTTGTGCATTTTTCACATAGGATTGTGCAGTAAAAAATAATTAACAGATAGATTTCAGATAAAAACTGGAAAGGATGCAATGTGAAATTAGCAGAACCAGGAAAACAATTGTACACAGTATCAGCAACATTATGTGATGATCAACTATGGATAACTCAGTTGTTCTCAGCAACACAATGACTTAAGACAAGTACAAAGGATTCATGAAGGAAAATGCTGTCCACGTTGAGACAAAGACTTGGAAATTGAAAGTAGGTCGTAGCATACTTTTTTTCACTTTCTCTATTCTTTTTTTGTGTTTTTACTCTTGATCTGTTTCTTTTTTCACAACTGTGACTAATGTGGAAATATGTTTTATATGATAGCATATATATAACCTACATCAAATTGACTACCATTTTAGGAAAGAGTGGAAAGGCGTGAGAAAAATTTGGCACTCAAAATCCTGCAAAAATAAATGCCAATAATTTTCCAGACACATAATTTATGGGGAAAAATACTACCAAAGGAAATATATCTATGTATATCTATCTATCTATCTATCTATCTATCTATCTATCTATCTATCTATCTATCATCTATCGTCTATCTATATCTATCTATCTATCTATCTATCTATCATCTATCTATCGTCTATCTCTCTCTCACTCTCTCTCTCTCTCTCTATCTATCTACCTATCTATCTATCTATCTATCTATCTATCTATCTATCTATCTATCTATCTATCTATCTACCTATAACAATAGCTTAAGAGGTCACCCATTATACGGACATATTCCTTTCAACTGCTGTTACACAAATTTCAAATTAATCTCATGCAGAGTTTTAAACATCTATCAAGGGTAAATTCCTGACAGGCAGAATTTGTTTTCATCTTTATTTTGTTTTCTTTTTTGTTTGTTTGTATCTTTGAATTATTTGTTTATTAATGGATATCCTCAGTTCCTAATGAATGGCGTACCCCATGATAGGCAGAAATGCCTATTCAATTGAATTGATAGTTGAATTAAAGAATTGTCTAGAGCACTGAGGGAGAAAGCCACCTGACTAGTATGTGACATAGCAAGGCTGTAATCCTAGCCCTCCAGACTTCCATTTTGCCTATTATGCAAAACTTCTGGTGACTGCATAAACAGAGATCAGGTGGAGACATTCTCATCTTCAGCTCTACTGTTTCTAATTTCAGAGCTAACCATTTAAAAATGCAGGATATATTTATTGGAATGTAGTGGATACATTATGCATATTTGAGTGTCTAGACTTCACCAGGTCATGTTGCAGACTTCCATTTATGGAATGTCTATATAAGCTAGCCACTAAGAGAGTTCACTCTTTCAAGAAGGAATTCTCCCAGGATTGGCTGTGGTGTTTCTCCTTTTCCAGTGATTTAAATTCGCTAGCCACATACTGCACAGTAAGGTGCATACTGATGCTCAGGTAATTTTTCAGAGAAATCAATGCAGAGTCATTTAAATGTCTTCAAGGAATATGTGAGCTAATGAAGGTCCTCAGCAATTCTTTGGGAAACTCATTTAAAATGAGATGACCAGGAGTTCTAGGTTCTAGATAAGTGGGGCCCAAGTAAGGACTTAATGTGAATTATTCATGCGACATCTTTAATTTTCTGCTTCACTGTCTGCCTGAGGAAAGTCAAACCTGTAAGGCAATACAAATATACCTCACTTTACATACTCATTTTCAAAGTATTAATGGGAAGTAACTAAGATAATATTTGTGTCTGGTACAACAGCTTAAGGATCTAAAATGAAAATCAACAAATAGGAATCTAATTCCACTTGTAGTAGGGAAATATTTTCTTTTGCAAATATTTCTGTTATGTAAAAGATGAGGTTCTTTCAAAAACATCCATTCTCTAAAGAAATTTTCAAGATAACATTAAATGATCACACATGCACACACAGACACACACAAGGACAACGATATACACACAACCACAAGCACAAATGAATACAATCACATAGTGTTTTGCTCAAGAAATTGATTTTTCCTTGAAATATTGACAGAATCATTGATGAAAAGTCAGAAGGCTATGCTGTTATCCAGCAAATATTTAAAACAAAACAAAACGAGAGAATGACTTCAGCATTGTAAGCTGTTCTTCTTTCAAAGATAGACAAAAGAAAAAAAAATAACATGGAGGAGAACTGGACAGTATGAGAAGATATGAAAGGAATGAGATGTGGCTTTGTAGAGAGAGGATTATAGGGTTAGAGTAGGAAGGGGAGCCTAAACTCATCTCCTCAATCCTCCTCAATGTATAATTGAGGAATCTGAGCCTTAGAAATGTAAACGAATTTTGTAGAGTCACACCTACTAATAAGTAAATGAGACAAGATTTGAAATCAGATTTCCTTCATTCTAAGCCAAGCATGCTCTCATCTTCTGTGTCTTAGTAACAATATCATATTGGATAGAGTTTGAAACTTCAGGTCAAAAGGGTTCTATATTCAAGCTCTGCCACTGCTCCTATCTTTGTGACAATTTAACATTTTCTAATATTTCTGAGTTCAATTTCCTCTTATGTAAAATATGGATTAAAATAATTTTAATGCCTGCCTCATAGGGATTTTTTAAGGTTCAAATAAGATAATCTCTGTAAAGCTTTCTGCAAAATGTAAGGTAAAATATAAATATCAATTACTGTTACTAACCATGCTTTCAACAGACCTTCGTTAAATACCTACTATAACTCAGGTACTATGCTATGGACTGGGGGTACAAAGAAAAACCTGAACAAACTCCCATCCCTTAGGAGTTTAGAGTCAGGAGGATAATGTCATCATCATCATCATCATCATCATTATTATTTTTATATTGCTTTAAGTTTTGCAAGGCACTTAACAGACCTCACAACAATCCTGGGAGGTAGTTGCTAGAATTATTCCCATTTTCCATACAAGAAAATTGACATAGATATGAGTTAAGTGACTTCTCCATGGTCACAAAGTCAATAGCTGACTAACATTATATTTGAACTCAGTTTTTCTTGACTCCAGGTCCAGAGCTCTGTTATATACATAAATAAGTAAATGCAGAAGAGATACTAAGTGATTTAAAGGGAAAGGTATTAGCAGGCAGAGGTATTGAAAATTATTCTTTACTATAATCAGTGCTTTTGTGTTCAGACAATAAAAAATACATAAATCCCAAGTATTTGAAACCCAAATTTCATTTAGCCCATAAATCAATTCTCCTTATGATGACAAAAAGGCCAAGCAAGGCATTTAAGCAATTATTGTCTTGTCCATCCTTTCCTATTACAAAAAAATTTACTAGTGATATCTTCAGAGATCAGACCTGATTGTAGCAAATTGAGCATGCTGACTCTGCCTTGTCAGGCACAGATAGAGGCATTGGCTTTGAGCTACTGAAGGAAAGAAGAAATACAAAAAGCTTATTGTATTGAAATGGGAGAATCCTGATAGACTAGTAGGAAGTCATTATACCTTTGTTAATTAGAAAAGTGTGCTTTAGCTTGGATTAAAACTCAAAAGAAAGATAAGAAAATAAATTATTTCTTTCTCACAAAATTAAATAGTTTCATTGGACATGCATTAAATCATGTGTTTAATATCTTTAAAAGATTAGTGGCAATTGACAGGTCCTAGCCCAAGCTTCTTATGCTCATTGTTTTGGCCCTGATGGCTCAGAGTGCCTGTAAACAGCAATTGTTTCTGCTCTGATCAGAAACCCTGAGGGTCTTGCCCTACCAGATAGATTTTTTTTCATTAGATAAAAGAGGTAATTCTTTGTCTCATTTCTTTCTAGCCTTAATCACTGAATGGGCATTGCCCAGTCAAACTGGGACCTGGGAAAAACCTTTGCTTAAAAAGGTCAAGGTTTCCAACTGCAACTGGGGCTCTCTCCACTCATCCTGAACCCAGGTGGTTCCAGAGGAGAAAGTGAGGCTGGTGATTTTGCACAGTCCTCCTTCACTTAAATCCAACTCAGTTGAAAATCATGCCATCATGTCCCTGATGTCATAATCCCTTCAAGAATGAAGGACAAGAGGGGTGGCCTTGTGGTGCAGTTAGTAAGAGCGCCGGCCCCAGAGTTGGGAGACCCAGGATTGGTTCTGGCTTCAGATACTTAACACCCAGACACACACCCACACACCCACCCACACACACACACACACACACACACACACAAACTGGCCGTGTAACCTTGAGCAAGTTACTTAACACCAATTGCTTAGAAAAAAAATTGAAGGACAAGTAAAAATTGACAAGAAGAATTAATCCTTCAAAACTACTAAAGAAAATGCACACCCACACACAAACACACATAAGTTTTTTTGTTTATGTGTGTAGATGTATGCATATGCAAACAGATACAATCTGAAAATAAGTTTTTATTGAAGAACTTTCTACTTATTTAACCTTCAAAGTTCCTTCTGTTGGGCTGTCTGTAGAATTCAAAACAAAGTGGAGCATAAGGGATAGGGATAGATGGATATTCTGTGAAAATGCAGACAGAAGAAGGGGGCCCAGATTTTGCATAAGAAGCCCTCAGTTTTTATTAGGTCTCTACCATTGTCTAGTTGGAAAATCTTGGGCACAGTATTTCAGTCCTCTTTTTCTCTTTTCTGTAATTTCTTTATGAAAATTCATCAAATTTTAAGGTCTCTTCCATGGAACAGCTAGAGATAAGGAAAAATAGGAAAGAAATAAGAATTGAAACAAAATTTCCCTTTTTTAAAAAGAAAAATACCCTGTCAAACCCTTTGCCTGTGGTCAATGAGTTTGCTTCTATATGTTAATGTACTAAAATGAATCGTTTCCCAAGAAGATCTAAATACCTTCTTCTGTTAGATCTTTCTATGGTATTTATATTTTCTGTCTTATTTTTTGTTATGATTTTAATAATCATCAATAAATGAAATGATTTCAATATACAATGAACAAAGTCTTTAAATGTGAACTTTTATTAGAGAATTTCCACAATTTAGCCCAAAAAGTTGGCATGACATCCTGATAGATTGGAACTACTCTTGCGATTTTTTTTTAATTTAGTTATGGAATTGGTGTCAACATGAAAAACATATGTAAAATTAATAATTACAGTATGATTTTATGTAGCACCTTTCCATAATGATCTGAAAAATAATCTAAGGACACATGGGAGTAGGAGGAGGAAGATTAACAGAGATAAAACATGATTAGGAAAAGCATTATGAAAAGATATTTTGTTGCTTTATTGTATCAAATTCCTTACAGAAAACTAATCCTTCTGCATGATATTTTCTCTACTTCATTGCAATTTCAATATCAATTTTCATAGGTGACTCAGGATTTGAATGAATTTTTATTGCTTCTAACACAGGGACTGAATATGTATCTAACTGATTTCATTTATATGTACTTTGAACACTATTTTCATGCATTATTCACATTGATAGACCATCTCTAAACATGTGTTTAAAAGGAAATTTCGAATGTCATGGATAAAACTGTTTAGCCATTCTTACCAGAGATAATAGATTCTTGGCTTAATGGTGGTTTGTAGAATACATGATTCCTAGAAATAGGAAGATACAGTAAATCGAAAATAAATAAACCAACTTGCAGTTTGTCTCACAGAAATCTGGAAAAGTGAAATGTCAAAATGAACATTTAATTTTTAAATATTTGCAATTGTGGTCTGTGTAAAACCTACCTTTCATAGTAATAAAAAGTAAATTATTCTTTTTTAGAAAGAGATCAAATTACATTTAATTGGTAAGAGTTAAAAATAATTGGACAAAAGTTTATATTTTCACATGATAATCATAAGTTAAAAAAGCTTACTCCACATGGAAAATGGAAATCAGATACAAAAGAAAAATATAATGAAACTAAGGCCATTTAACATCCTTTCTGTAGTTGGTTTAAAATATCAATGCAAGAGAGGTCATCTAATTAATATGGTTCATCAAATATATTTAAAATTATTAATGACAGTATTTATCGAACCCTTTAAGATACATCTGTATTTTCTAACACTTAGAAGTCTTCATGGGCATGAAATTAAAAGTTTGCAATCCTCAAATTTATGTTTCCCAAGGTATTCTCTTATGACAGATAGTTAATCCAGTAAGTATGCTGGATATCCCACTACTATGACTGTAGATCAAAGAAATTCAACAGATGTGAGATGGTCTTATACATAAGGAACTGTTTGTTGTTTTTTTTTTTTTTTTAGGAAATACAATTATAACAAAAGAAGTTATTTGAAAAGAAATAGTATAACATGTAGTAAAGTCTTGATGAAAATGTACTTTAGTTCTTAAAGTAAAAAGTATATTTGAGTAAGCAATATGGGTGATAAGATACATTACCTGAAGATGCTATCTGAAAATCTCAAAGAAGTTTTTTTTTTCCTACATATTGGAATGTATGACTGATCTTCAAACATGATGATGAGAGATATAATTCACAGGTGAAACAATTGAGACAAGCAGTATAGCATGATTAATGGTGCAAGAATGAAATTTACTATGGAAAGTGGAGGAAAAAGAAGAATTTGGCCTGATAGATTTCATGTGTGGATATTATGACTGAGAAAACCAAATAAGCAAGAGAACAAAGAATGCAAAAGATTTTAATTACATATGATCTGATGTGATTGTATAGACAATAGTAACCTACTGAACTAAGTTGAAAGGAGAAAGATTAATTGAATAAATGAGAATCAAGAAGGCAAGGAAAATTCAAATCCCTTGTGAAGTACTATTTGATGAGATACCATGGCCAAATTCAGAATATTTTCAATAGACCCTTTAGCTTATGACCATTCATACAATTTAGTTTAAATCAACATCAAAAGTATGAGTGAATGCCACCATTTTGTGAAAATACTTAGTGATAATAAGATTATAGATTTGGAACAATTTTTCAAAATTTTTACTTAGTAAGAAGCAATGTTACAATTAATTCCTTACCGAGTAAAGCCAAAATTAGTATTTTTAATTCTAGTATATTCCCTCTAATATAGCTCTGTGTGTGCCCCTCTCTCTGCCCTCTTTGCATATATAGAGATAAGCAATATAAACATATGTAGATATCTTCATATCTATCTATATCTATATTTTTCTTAATGATAACTATAACAACTTCATTATTAATAACACAGCATTAATATAATGCCTAGGTACATTTAAGTGATGCAGTGAATATACTGTATTCCTGGATTTAGGAATACTTATCCATGTGAGTTCAAACTGTCTTCAGACACTTATTAGCTGTGTGACTCTGGACAAGTCACTTAATCCTCTTTGCCTCAATTTCTCATCTGTAAAATCATCTGGACAAGGAAATGGCAAGTCAGCATCTATACCAAGAAAATCCCAACAGGAGTCATGAAGATTTGGACACAACTAAAAAAAACAATTATATAAGGGACAGCTACATAGGCATAGAGTGTTGGGTCTAGAATCAGAAACACCTGAGTTCAAATCTGGCCTAAAACACTAACTATCTGTGTGACCTTGAGCAACTCACTTAATCTCTGTTTGCCTAGGGAGCAGCTAGATGGCACAGTGAAATGACCACTGAGTCTAGAGTCAGGAAGATCTGAGTTCCAATCTGGCCTCTGATACTTAATAGCTGTATGACCCGGGGCAAATCATTTAACCTCTGCTTCCTTTAACACGCTGGAGAAAGAAATGGCTAAACAGTCCATTTTTTTGCCAAGAAAACCCCATGGACAGCATGACCATGGGGTAATGTAGAGTTAGGCACAACTGAACAACATATAGTGCCTAAAAAATTACAAGCGTTGTGCTAGGAACTTCACAAAAATGTTCTCATTTGATCCTCACGATACCCTGGAAAGTTAGTACTCTTAGGAGAAAATCAAAGGAAACAAAGTTTAAGTGACTCGACAAAAACTCATTTCTTCCTGACTCCAGGCCCAGCACTCATCCACTATGCCATCTATAGCCTTTAATAGAGATGGAGATAGAGTTAGTTTGCATATGCATATAGTTGTTTATATCTCATCTTGCCCATTAACATATGAGGTCCACTGATTATCAAAATATTTTTCAGTTGAAAATTCTGTAAACCATACCTTTGTAGTAGTTCAAAATTTGTTTCCACATATTTATAATTTCATCAATTTAGATACTTCTTTCAGTGGTTCAGGTATCACTACACACATGCTTTCTATGTGCCTATTGTTCACATGCATTTATTCACAAGCACACCACGCAATGTCCTGAAGATTTTGTGGGAGTTATCTTAATTTTCTTTTGACACCAGTGGTGCTTGGTGCCTCATTATTATCTATCTCTTATATGGTCTCACATCATGGTCCAATTTCTGTCCTTTAATACACATCAACCATTCTTTATCTACAATTATGATAAGAGATATTCATAGATTTCTGTTATAGTTTCAAACTTTCAATGTTCAAGAATCCTAACTGGTATCCATTTAACCTGAGTCAAACTGAACATTAAAAAGTCAAGAGGATGGGGGGTGGGGGTGGGGGGTTGTGGCTAGGTGGCACAGTGAGTATAGCACCAGCCCTAGAGTCAGGAGGACCTGAGTTAAAATCCAGCCTAAGACACTTAACACAAAAACTAATCATGCGACCTTGGGCAAGTCACTTAAACCCAATTGCCCTCTAAAAAGCAAAGGAAAAAAAAAGAAAGAAAGTGACAAGGATCCTCATTAGTAGAATGTCTCTCTACTCTCTCTATCTAGACACAGAAGTCTAGATAATAATTTCAATAGATCAGAAGCTTGAGAATGACATTATACTAATATCCCCAAGGAGGAAGCATTTCAACATTAGAAAATACACATGCAACTTCAATTTCAAATGTTTTCTAGCAACAAAGCTCTTTCTGTCCTCCAAAGATTTATCCATTTTTTTTTTTTGTCCAGCTCCTTGATTATGTATGATCATACCCTTTCTTTGGAAAGTTTATGTCTTTTAGCAAACCCTCTGGAATTATTTTTTTTCCTTAAATCTCTAGTAGCTTCAAATTTTATTTTTGATTTCTTGCTTTACATCATTTTAAATAGTTCCTGATTAGATAAAATCATTATTGCCAATATTGAACAGTTTGGCGAAGATTTTCTAAATATATTAGATTTTTGACCAATACTTCTCTTCATACTTACTTCTACCTCAATTTCTTCAAATTGCAAACATTTTTCCCAGCCTCTCTAAAAACCATTTGCCTGGAATCTTGCTTTTCTATGGATGGTCATTAAGTGGCTTATCAATTTGTAAATATTTCAACAGATATTTATATATTATACTTCAGTGCTTCCAAAATGCATTATTCCATGCCATGGGTGCTACTTCTCCTGAGAGACAATGGAGGGCTAGGCTAGTAACAGAATTGTGGGCCCAGCCACAATGTAAGGCTTATTGCCTCATGCAAATGCCTCATAAGAATTAATTCGAGCTCAAGGGGGGTTCCCAGAGCCTGTACATAAAAAATTCCAGGGGGTTCCCAGTGCTTGTACCTCATCATTATCATTTTTAATATTGTAATCATATTGTATATATATGTATTTTTCCCACCCTTACTCTCAAACATAAGCATTTATAGCAAGCCTCCATTTGTAATTTTAAAAAATTAAGTAAAAATGCCTGACATCACAATTTCAACGACGAACCTACTACACTGGTTGTCTACTACCTCTCACCGTGTGTATGTATGTATGTATACATACACACACATATATAATTTATTTATTTCTTCCCCAGAGCAATGATTTGTCATGACAATGGCATAAAATTTAGTTTCATTTTAGTGTTCTTGTCATTTACATTAATTGTGAAGGTATTGTGTGTTTAAAGAAATCTATTTATATATAGTCATATATGTGTAAAATGTTTCTGCTCTGGTTTATACAACAAATGTTTCTCTGATTTAATCATCTTTAGTTTTGTAATGGAATTTAAAGAACTCCCTGTATTGATTTAGTTTTCAGTCTTGAGCCTATGGGAATATCAATACACACTAGAACTGGCCTAACCCACCATTGTCTGTAGTCTCCAGGTTTTTCCCACCCTTAATCACTCATTGACCTCATCTGACTCCTGAAGACCCTCCCCAAACTCCTCCTCTAGACCACCCCTAGATTTCTCCTACAACCTTTCTGTATATTAGATCCCATCTTCCCTCCATGTGGGGGAGAGTGACATAGAAAGTCGTAGCACAGACTTACTCTGTGTCCAATACAAACAAACTTTTAATAAACTTTACATTTCTTTGGCTGAGAGAAGACTTGAGTCAAATTCATTTGGCAGGACCCAGCGCATTGGTATTTTGGGGTCTCCAGAGCAACCCTAACCCTCTTTATTGGTAACCTCTTCAGTATCAATACATTTTTTAATAGGCACATCTGTGCAATAGCATTGGAGTGGTAGATCAGTGAAGAATACATATTATGTCAAGACAAAATATTAGGTTTTATGCTACAGGCTTTTGTTTTCCTATTGACTTCTCATTGTCCCTGTTAGTGCTTTATTGTGCCTAGCTTAGTTTTTCCACACATCCCATTGCTGATTTCCTTTTAGGCTAATGTTTCTTACCTTGAATTTTGTAAGCATGTTTTGCCCACATCCATAAATTTTGAGAATTTTCTCTATTTGCATTGTCTACAGTTGTGTCTTTGATCCTGCTCATAGTATGTCTTGTTTTGAGATACTCTCACAAGTTCAGTTGTTTTAAAAGAATATGATGCTCCAGGTTCTCTACATATAAAGGACCCAAGAACCCTAATTCATACTGTCCACCAGCATTCTACTTGATATCTCTCTCCTTTGTTATCAACCACTGAAACATTTTCATTGATATGAAATCACAGGAATGAATTCCTCTATATTCCACTGAAGTAGTTTTCTGTTTACCTATTTCATAGTGTGATGATTTCTACTATATATAGTTATCAAACACTTTCCTGAAACTGAAATCAATCATTTCTAGTCCACTGCCTCTCTGCTGTCTATCAATACAGAAATATGTTTAAAGAACTCAGGCCAATTTCTCAAGCATAATCTTCCCTTGAAGTATCTCAGCAAGCTGCCAAATAGAATATTTCTCTCCTGGAGGTTATATTACATGGCTATCCTTAACTAAATTTACATAACATTATGAGTCCTGTCTTAATCTCTTGGCAGATAGAGGTTTTAACATCATAGCAATTCATTTTTGTTTGTTTGTTTACTTGTTTTAATGTGACCAGGTTAATATTGGATTCCTATTATTTGACTTTGTTGCTTCTCAATGAAGAATGAAAAATCAGATACAAAAGTTTTAAATTCAGTCAAGGGTGATTTAAAATAAACAAATAAATTATACACATATAATCCCCATAAGAGGGGAGCATGCCTGTCGGTATCATACACTTACGAGCTGAAGGCTATGTGGAGAAGATTAAAAAAAAAAAAAAAACCTGAAAAAAAAACTGAATGCTTTCAAAGAGGTCCTTAAACAAAGGTGACCTGTGTAAATGACCCCACCCACAGATGGGTTATGTAATTTTCCTCTATAAGTATGTAGAGAGGACTAATATATCTAATCAATTCATTCTTTTTTTTTTTTTTTAAGCAATCAGGGTTAAGTAACTTGCTCAAGGTTACACGGCCAGTTATTTCTGGGTGTGGTGCTGAGTGTCCCAGCCCGGGATTCCCAACCAGGTCGTCCCAACACTAAAGCCGGTACTCTTACTCGCTGAGCCACCTGGCCACCCCTAAGCAATTGGGGTTAAGTAACTTGCTCAAGGTTACACGGCCAGGTGTTTCTGGGTGGGTGCTAAGTGTCTGAGCCCGGGATTCGATCTCCAGGTCTTCTCAACACTGGAGCCGGTGCTCTTACTTGCTGTGCTACCTGGCCGTCCCTAATCAATTCATTCTTTATAGCATAATGTCCTGCCTTCACACTACTCTTTCTGAAAAATGAGAAAGAGGTTTGGGGGCACATGCAAGTAGTTTGCATAAGGCAACAGTTAATCATGAATGTAGAACTCTAAGGGTGGGAGTTTATGTGTTTGGGGAAGGGGAGGTTACACATTGCTTCCTTGAGAAGGAACATGAGAGGGAAAACACTTAGTTCTTAACAAATCTTCAATAACTGTATAATGGTCATGTACAAAGTTTTCCCATGAGATAGAAATCCCCATAGGATCCCATGGGAGAAAAAAAAAATAATTTTCAGCATCTTGGATTCATTTTTTAAATTAGATTTGTACTTCAAAGAATCACAAAAAGATGTTTGTATGAAATGCATTATTGTATTTTAAATATTCCTAAAATTATCATTTTTAATGATGCTTCTCTCTGGTAATTAACTATTTATGTCTGTAATAGTCAGACAGCTAGAAGCCCTGTCTCTTGGTCTGTTGATTTGTGTTATTTTCTCAGTCTGTATTTTTTATCTGCTTGTAATTTATGTTTGTATTTTCTTTGAAGTTCAAGTTTAATTTGGACTAAGTGTATGAGAGAAACAATTTTTAAGTAGCATATAAAAGTGAAATTAATTTCCCTTCAAAGAAAGCTAACTTTTATTGTTGTAACTTCCAAAGGACATAATTTACCTATTCATAGTTTTAGTATATAGAACTAGAGATAGATGGATAGATAGATAGATAGATAGATAGATAGATAGATAGATAGATAGATAGATAGATAGATAGATAGATGGATAGAGATATAGATAGAGATGTTAGATATTGATATAGGCACATGCATGTATGCCTAACAAACGTATATATGTATGTCTAAATAGACATTTAGATGCACAGTTTCTCTTTGCAATATCATAGTTTTATGCTTTAACAGATGGATAAGTCAATTAACTACTCTGGACCTCAATTTCCTTATCTGAAAGTGAGGGAGCTTTTGTAGATAATTTCTAAATTTTTCCAACTATAAAAGTAGCTGAGATTTATACAATTTGTTACAGTTTATTTGTTTTTCCCAGTCAGACACCACCAGTAAGTACAATGGGGAGCTGGTTACCTTCCTTTCCATTTCCCCAACTGATGAAATAAAATTTGCATTGGCCCATTGCCCACTTCCTACCAGGTACAGGATGTCCATTGCCGTTTGGATTTTGACCTTCCTAGCCTCATTTCTGCTGAAGTTATTGCAGAGCTCCACTCTATTATTCTCTTTGCCAAGTAATATTGACACCATCATTGCTCCCCAAGGTTCATTGGTGCCTTGCCTTTTGAAGTTCCATTTTTTCTTGTCAAAACCTAAGTGCTTTCTAGCCTTTCTACTGGTGATGAACTGAACATGACAGGGGTTGTTCTTAATGCATCCATAGTCTTTCAAATTAGAATGAGAGCTCATTAAGAGCAGGAGCTGTCTCAATTTTCTACTTGCATTCTTAACATTTAGCATAGTTCTTAGTGAAGAGTAAATGTTTAATAATGCTTTTTCATCCAATTCTACTTCCTTTAAACCCTACCGCAACCCTGAGACATAGCTATCAAAAGTATTTTCATTCCTATTTTATACATGAAGAAGCCAGCTCAGATATTAAATGACAAATGGTCATAAAGCTGATAAAATAAGCAGTTTCAACACCACTACTGCCTGTGAACCTAATTTTTAAATGCTATTTATCAGAATAAAATCTGAATCATGTCTTTTGGAGCTTGGATCCTGAGTGTTTAATTTAGAGTGACAATAGCAGAAGGTCTAAAAAGTAGTTTGTGACTGAAAATAAGCATAAATTTAGACCATCTAGAAACTATCACTTGGCTAGTGGTGCTCTAAATTTGAGATGTTTATGAAATGAAAGTATTAATAGTAAGTGAGACTTCCTTTGGAAAGTCACATTCTGTGGTGCAGTACAATTTTACTATCACACAATGGCCTGGATGCTGTAAAGAATGCATGTTTTGGGGAGGCTAGGTGGTACAGTGAACAGAGCACTGGTCCTGGAGTCAGGAGGACTTGAGTTCAAATTCAGCCTCAGACACTTGACACACTGACTAGCTGTGTGACCTTGGGCAAGTCACTTAACCACAACTGCCCTCCAAAAAGCAAAAAACAAAAAAAGAATGCAAGTTCCTATTCTTATTATGGGATGAAAAAGGAGAAGAGAAGGAAGAGGAGGAGAAAGAAAAGGAGGAGAAGGACTCTAAGAGCAATAACAGCAATAATGATAATTAATAATAATAGTAATTGATGCTGCTGCTGCTACAACTATTTGCTTTGATAGAGAAAAATGTGTTACTTTCAACCCATTTTCGTATGGATTCAGCAGAAATTACAAGGCAAAGAAGTTAATTCTCTGGATGGTTCATGCATGCAAATGTCTTGATTGCACTTGGCGTCACATTGGTCAAAACTATTCTTGATATATTGCAAACTCCAGAACCACACAAAAGAATGTGACCTGACATAATGAAAAAGACAAATGAATGAAGAGTGTTGTTTGTTCAAAATACACCATTCAATTGGATGGACAATGAACAAGCTTTCCCATCAGTATGTATACCTGGGAAAGGTACTATAAATGTAGACTAACCCAGAATTAAAAAGGAGGGTAAAAGATGGGAAAACTTGGTACATTGTCCCTCAGAATTCAAGTGGGAGGATTCTTTATAGGTGATGAAGTTCCATAGCAGCTCTTGTTCATGGATTTGCTGATCTCATTGGTCCCTAGAGTACTACAGTAATTACTAAAATCCCATGACTCCACGCATGTAATTCATGTGATAATGATGCAGTTTTAGGGGTTCATGGGCACCAAAAATACCAAGGTTCAGGACAGAGTCCTTCAGCACCTAGCACTGTGTTTTCTACAGTGCATGCATTTAAATAGTATTTGAGACAAGTCCTTCCTTGATTCAATTCTCCAAATATAGATGAGTTGTTTTACTGAAGTACAGATTTGATCATGTCACTTACCTATTTAACAGATTCTAATGATACTATATTGCCCATAGGGTCAATTATAAACTCCTCTGATTAAATTTTAAAGTCTAACAAACACAGACCCCAACCCCAACCTTCTTTTCAAGTTTATTATTCTGTATTACTATTATTTCTTTTCTTCATTCTCCAGTCTTATCAAATTGGTCTTGAACTTCCTCACATATGACACTATATTTCACCTTACCATGCCTTTGTACTGACTTCCCTTTATGTTGAAAATGCTTATCTTCCTTATGTTCACCTTTGAAAATGTCTACCTAGTATTTCTCAAAACACAGAGCAGGAACCAACCTTGATTCTCCCATCTACTGTTTCCCACAGGCCTTTGTCAGTCCTTTTGAACATTTTGTAAATTTTTTTAATGTACACATAAACTTGTACATGATGTTGAATTTGCCAATAGAATGTAATCTCCTTGAGGAAAGGGAATGTTTCTCTTTCTCTATGTCTGTCTCTTTCTCTCTCTGTCTCTGTCTGTCTCTCTCTGTCTCTCTATCTCGCTCTCTCTCCCTCTGTGTCTCTATCTCTCTGTTTATGTCTCTGTATTTCTGTCTCATCTGTCTCTCTCTCTCTGTCTGTCTCTCTCTGTCTCTCTGTCTCTCTGTCTCTCTCTCTCTCTGTCTCTCTGTCTCTCTCTCTCTCTCTTTCTGTCTCTCCCTCTCTCTCTGTCTCTCTCTCCCTCTGTCTTTCTCTCTCCCCCTCTGTGTCTCTCTTTAAGCCTTAGTCACTAGATAGGCTTTGTCTCACTCAAAATGATACCTGTTAAAGACATTAGCTTTAAAAGACCAAGGTTCTCCAGTGTATCCCAGGCCATCTTCAGTTGACCTGATCTGTAACTGACCATTGGACCCAGATAGTTCAAGATATAAAAGTCAGGCTGGTGACTTTTGCACAGCCCTCCCTCACTTAAACCAAATTCACTTGCATGTCATAACATCATCTTCACATAGTAATGGTTCTCTTTGAGAAAGAAAGACAAAGAGAAACTGTTTTTCAGTCATTTCAAGGAATAATCTATGAGTAGTAGTAGCTTCCCTTCCCCCTCATCTACCCAATAGGCCAGTTGCACTTAGGCAATGCTGCTCCTTCCTCCTCCTCCTCCTCCTTCTCTTCCATCCATTAAATGAGGAGTCATGCCTTTACATATGGGTTCCCTGTCCTAAGGGATATAAATTTTGCTTATATATACTTTGTAAGGTATCTGAGATTGAAGGCTGGATTTTTTCTTCCCTGCTTATTTACTCTATTTTTTTTTCTTTTTAACTGGACAATTAAGTCTTTTATATCATTTAGTTTTCATTTATGATTTCTTGAAATGTAGCTCTGAAAAAAAAAACATGTTTTAAGTCCATTGGGATTCAAATGGAGGTACTTGAGCATGCCTTTAAACACAAATCATTTTGGTTCTCACTTATTGGTCAATAATAGTCACCAGCCCAAGCCTCACCCAACAGTTGTTTGGGTTTTGATAACTGAGTGGGTATAAATAGCAATTGTTTCTGTTCTAGCCAGAAACTCTGAGAGTCTTCCCCTTCAAGCCTGTTTCTTTTGTGAAGGCAGATTAGCCCAGCCTTTAGCTCAGTTCTTATCTAGCCTTTAACTTCTGAATAGGTGCCTCAAACAAACTGAGACATGGGAAAGACCTTAACTTAAAAAACTTAAGGTTTTCCACTAAATTCTGGGCCATTGTGAGAAATTCTGACATCTCTCTTGAGGATACAGTGAAGCTGATGATTTTGTACAGCTCTGTCTCACTTAAATTCATCTGCAAGTCAAGACATGACTCTCCTTATGTCACAGATACTCTTCAAGAATGAAGGACAAAGAAAATCAAATAGTCCTGTCTGATTCTCCATAAATTCATTTGTGGCTTTCTAGGCAAAAAATAATGGACTGCTTTGCCTTCTCCAGCTCATTTGACAGACAAGGAAACTGAGGCAAAGAGGGTTAAATGACTTGCTCAGGCTCACACTGTTGAGATTTGGGGTTTAAGGGTACTTGGCACCCCAAAATATTGACATACTGTGTTGTGCTGAATGAATTCAACTCAAACCTTCTCTCACTGAAAGTAAAACAAAGTTTAATAAAGATTCACACTAATGAGTAGACTCTAAAGGAGCCTAAGCATTGTGACACTTCTATTGACAAGCAGACCAGAGCAATCCAAAATAGACTTGAGTCTTAACTGGACTGAATCCTAGCCACTTCATGGAGGCAAGATCAATCTTATATACAGAAAGATTGTGGGAAAGGTCTAGGGGTATTCTAGAGAATGTTTTTGGGGAGGATCTTGAGGAGTAGTCTAAGGAGAATTTTGATGGGACTGAAGTCAGACCCAAGGAACCTAAAGAATGGGATTTTGATGGGATCAAGGGTGGGACATAGGTGAAGGCTACCTGGAGTAATAGACAATGAGGGCTAGGATATGTTAAGTGTAATAGAGATTCAATCCTAGGGATAATAGAAGGCTTATGGCCTCCAGCAAACACCACATCCAGTGGGAAGATTCAAAGAGAGTTCAAGGGGGTTCCCAGAGCCTGTACCCCATGGGCACAAGTATTAAGTGTCTGAGACCAGATTTGAACTCATGAAGATGAGTCTTCCTGACTCTAGGCCTGAAATATTATCCACTGTGCCTTGCCCTACTAAAATATTACAAGAATTTATAAAAGAAAAGATGTATTCTAGGACTGATCACCATGTTAAGAAAACTTTAAGTAAATATCATTGAAACCTTAGAGAAAAAAGATCATGAATTATGTTTGATCACTATCAAAGATGGTACAGAAATATCTTCACATATCAGTACATGGCATAGAGTAGACACTAAATAAGTGCTTGTGGGAATTGTTTGGATTGTTTGTCAAACTTCTGCAGGGGTGAAATTATCCTAGGCTTGGAATACATACTGCTGTCTTATGTTAGTTCAATTCTGCTACAAATATTGGAGACAGTAAGGGATTTATTTATAGCATATTCGTCTGTTTCCTTATATGCATGGTATCTTCAATGCCATTGTCACTTTGTTTTTCAAGCACTAAAGAGCTAAGATAGAACTAACTATAACCTACTTAGACATGAATCTGGAAAAGTACCAGTTTGTACATCTGCTCTTTCAAGTTGCTCTATATAGGGTATAGATAAATGTGATTGCTTTGGGTAAACCAGTCTCTGGACAGCGTGTGTCAGTGATCTCTTCTCTTCTCTCTCTGCTCTTCTCTCTCTGTCTCTCTCTGTCTCTCTCCATCTCTCTGTCTCTGTCTCTGTCTCTGTCTCTCTCTCTCTCTCCCTTCTCCATCTCTGTTTCTCCCCCCTTTTCCTCTTTCTTCCCTTCTCCAACTCTCCCTTCTCCTACCTCCATACATACTTATACACATATACAATACATGTATACACATACACATGTACATATACATACATGCAAACACAACCACATATAAAATGCTGTTGAACACAATTGGGTGTCAAATTTTCCAATTTCTTCAAAATGTAAAATTTATCAGAAAATGACATGTGTCAACTGTTTGCTTTTATGTAAAAATTCATGGTGAGGAGTTAAGAAAAAAAAGTTACCATTTGAATTTTACTATGTTGCATTTCTTCCTTTCTTCATGTCACATTGGGAAAAACAACAATAAACAAACAACATTGAAATTAACACAAAGAACTATATTTGTTTAATTTTTATTTATTTTTAAATTATTTACTTTCAACACTTTACATCATAACAATACTTGCGGTAGTCCCAAACCTCATTAAAACTCATTGTCGTTCCATTCATATGTTTTCTCTTATTTTAAAGTGTGTATACTTAGAATTTTGCTTTTTTTCAGATTTTTCAGATTTGTTTTGAGATTCTTTGTATTTATCATACTTGTCAGTCTCAAAATCATATTACCACCAAAACATTAATTCATCACTATTTATTAAACTATTCATTTGTTGCTATTTAGAATTTTTTCTATTCCCCCCTCTTATTTGTTGTAACATATTAAGAATGTACCACCCTTTCTTCTTGTCATTATTATTACCTATTAGCAGTTGCTTTGGTGTGTGTGTTTGTGTGTAAAAGGAAGAATATTCTTTCAATTGAGTCAAAGCAATGTATATGTATGAGTACCTTCCCAATTATCACTGAAATTGCTCTCTGAAATTCCTTTCAGATTTGATGGTAATTACCAGATTACATGTAAGTTAGATTTACATTGATGCCCTCCTATGTGAGTTGACTGTTTGAAAAGGAGCATGTTGAACAGAGTAAATTTTTAATTGAAAATAAAATCATAGCACAAACTTTCATAAGTGTAAATTAATGAGAATTTCCATTTAGAATTTCTAAAGATGAAAGACATTAAAAAAAAACATAGAACTTGTAGGAACGTCCATCCAACTTGCAAGGGCTAGGGTTTTACTTTCTGGCATGTACACAAAAGAATTAGGGGAAAGCTAAATCAATCTAAATCTACTCATTCCATTTTATTGTCTCAAATACTATTTAAATGCATGCTCTGTAGAAAACATAGTGCTAGGTGCTAAAGTTGACACAAAATTCAGATAAACTGAGGTTCCTTCATTCCTGGGACTTCCATTCTGGTTGGCAAATATATCCTACAAACAAATCGCTAATAGCAAACAATGCCTAAGTTGACTTTTTTTCTTAAGTCTGTAAATTATATAGAAACAAAGAACTCCATAAGGTGATGGAGGAAAGATAATTACTGATTGTAAGGATCAGTGGCAGTTTTTTGGAAGAGCTGAAATTTGAGTTGGGAATTAAATGAAGTTGTAAAGAGAAAGTCAGAGTTTTATAGTGGGTAGGGAGCTGAATTCAAAGTCTGGGAGATACGTTTAAGTCAGGCCTCAGACATATATTGGCTGTGTCACCCTGGGCAAATCACATACCCTCTCTGTGTCCCCAGTCATATTATTTAAGTGAGGAACTGATTTTCTTTGATAAAGCAATCCCCCCCCCCATAATATTCCTTTTACTAATGAAACCAAAAGTGGATACACAGATGGAAATTAAAAAAACAAAAAATGATGGGCAGGAATACAACATATCAAGGAGGAAGACTGCCAATGTAGAGTGAATAGCATAAACAAAAGAAATTCACTGGGTGAGCAGCTATAGGGTGTGTATGGTTTATTTGAATGGAATTCCTCATTAGATGGCAATTTTGATGAATATGTTGTAGAGATAATAGAGATGATTCTTGTAGGACTTCCTTTTTTCTGGGATTCTATTATTGCACGTGATTACCGACTATTAATACACATTTGTTACCCAGGCTCTGATTCTTTTGCCTTTGACTTGGCATTCTTGTTCAATCCTTGAATATTCCACTGGATCTAATTTTGTGCCCTTATTCATGTTACCTTCTCCTTCTGACTGTCTCTTGGCACTATTACCTCAGGACTATCAAGCTCCCCATCCCTCTTCTCTGACCTTTTTTCCCCATATCGGGTCTCAGGGAGCTGGTTACATGACCTTTACCATCCATGGCTGACTTTTATAATCTTAACATAATAATAATTCACATTTTTATAATATTTTCAGTCCCTTCAAATGATTTTGTCACAACAAACCAGTGTGGAACATAGTATAGTGTGTTTTTGTTTCAGTGTGGATTTTTGACTCAGAGGGATGGTTTATTGGTGTAGTCAACTACCAGTATGTGGGGTGGGGGGGGCAGTTCTGATATTTCTACCAGTGATAAATCTTACATTCTGAGAAACTTGTGATGGGAGGCATTGAGAGGCTAAGAGACCTATGATGCTTCATTTGGCAAGTTTGTGTCTGAGTTGGGATTTGAATTCACATCTTCTTCATTAAGAGAACTCTGAGCTAACCACTCCTTCATGCTGTAGTTAGAATCATTGCCAATATACAGAGAAGTGTAGTGACTCACCTAAGATGATTGTAGACAATGGCAGGTCTAGAACTCAAACCCAGGCTTTTTGACTCTACTGTTAGGTCTGGATATGTTCCACTGTTCTTGATGACTGAGTAGATCTATATTGGAGCATGGGATTGTAGTTCAATTTCAAAGCCCCATACACATACAACTTATGTGTTCTAAGATGAAAATCAGCCAATTAGACACATAGTACCATGTACTATGAGATTCAAATGCAAAAGTGAAACCTGCATTGAGCTTATCCCAATAACAGGGTAAATGGGTGGATCGTAGCTAGATCACTGGGTTTGCTGTCAGGGAGACATAATTTTGAATCCTGCCTCAATTGCTTATGACCTGTTTGATGCAGAAAAAAAAAAATCATTTAGCTTCTGTTGACTCCAATTCCCCATCTATAACATGTGGATAATAATAGTATCTATTGTTTTGAGAACCTAATGAGATAACATAGGTAAAATACGTCACAATTCTTATAGGTTTATCTAATTAGCTATTTTTAGAGGCAGAGACTTTTTTGCGTATAAATGCAGAGTTCATGCAAAATTAAAATGGGATAGTGCAAAAAGAGAGGGCAGTATCAGATCAAGTGTTGGGGAGGGGTGTGGGAGGGTAATGTTAGATAAAGCTTCAAGGAAAAGGTTACTTTTGAAAACAAAAGAGCCCTCCCCATCACTCTCTCTGCTTGAGTTTACCAGTCCACTCCTTAAAGATACATCAGGCTTCTGACTTGGAATTGCATAGGGAACCCCTGGTCTAGAAGAGGTAACAATTCTGAGGTTTAAGAATACCTGAATTTGGAAGAAATTATTCATTAAATGAACATGCATTCATGATTCTTGGAGTCACTTGCCAAGGAGTATATTAAATTCCTGGTTATGTATCAGTAGTCATTATATCCAATGGATATACTAATTTTGAATTTACATGCAAATAGAAAAAGTAACTCAGGTCTTCACTGAAGTTATTCCTAGCAACTCTGCTGATAATGCATTCCAAAGACATTTTCAGAAGAGTAAGCTTTTTGACACCAAATGCCAAATCTTTCGTCATGTACCTCCTTTGAAAGAACAATTTAATGAGGTACACATATTGTACTTTGCTTTCCATTTTAATTTGATGGCAAAATCAGGGATTTAGCCACATCAAACAGGCATTCATGGCCATACTCATAGCATTAAATTAATTTTAAAAGCAACACCAAGATTACAGTGGAAGATTACAGTAACTCTGACGAGCTATTCACGGGTCATTTTTCTTGGATGATTTGTATATGCAACCCTTAATTTGTGCAAATTGTTGGTAGTTGTATAAACCATTTGGATGTTTCATTATCATATTCAACTATGAAAACCATATGCCAGTGTACAGATTCAAAAGTAATTTCTTGAGGATGGAAATAGGAAATACCTGAGGATGTAATCAAGTTAAATTTCAATTGGAGAATAAGCTCATTCTGTGGGAGACTTAAAAGAGGTGGATGGATTTGTTATTTTTTATTTTGACAAGTGAAATTCTTGAGAACAACATTTCCAGAAGAAACTGAAGAAATGATATTCAAATGCAATGCTAGAAATATGGGATGCAAATCATCTATAATATAAATCTGAACCTTCACATTCACTTATTTGTCCCCTCAAAGGGGAAAAAAAAGCAAAACATAAACAACAACAACAAAAAACAAACAAACAAACAAACAGACCAGCCCAATGTTAAAAAGATTCAGGAGAGAAAGGGTAGGGGATACTTGTTGAAAACAAGCAAGACCTGATTTGATCTGTCCCAAGGAAAATACAGAGATTGAGATTTAGTCTAAGAAGGAGATAACAAAATGATAAACAGGGAGGAAAAGCCTGAGATAAGTGAAGAGCCCTTGGGGTAGCATGGAGCTTGCATCAATGAATTGTTGTCCATCTGAAAGGAGTACTTCCTAGGATACTGATCGAACTGCCAACAACATGATCACTGAGTTACTTTCAGGGATCTTGGGAAATTCTTAAAGAACAAAGGGAAGAACATTAAGTCTGCAAAATATTAGCCAGGAAACAATATCTAGGAATGGAAAATGATAGAAAACGTTATGTTTTAAAGTTTATTGAAGCTAATTCCCCCCAATTGTGGTCATTTGTGGATATATTCTTTCTCTCCTCCCCCCCACTTTTTTTTTACACTGAGATTTCCTGTTTTAGCTCAGCTGGAAGTACAATGTTCATACCAGAACCCAACACCATTGCTAATCAGCATGGAAGCTTTGACCTGCTCCATTTCTGTTATGAACTGATTTACTAAGCCTTATAAATCTTATCTCCCACTCCTGGTCACATACTTACTTCTTAATCTCTATGGTTCAGCATATTTTTGTTGGATTTAAAATTTTCAGGTTAGCTTTATCCCTACCGCAACTCAGAGATAGAGAGTTCAATCAATCTACCAGCCCCAGTCTCCACTAATCCCAAAACACTTAAGCTGTATTTATGTGAGGTTTGAATTGTGTGATATATTTATCATATACTGTGTGTAAAATGGTGGTTAATGATGGATGGCACTTACCTGCTATGATGTCTGTGAGTATCAAAGGAGATAATAATTGAAAAGCACTTAGCACAGTGCCTGGTATATAGTTATTGTTATTTGCTATTATTAAGTAAAACTCACCACCCACAGAAACGTTGCCAAACAAAAACATGCAATAATAGATCATCGGACTCCAGGCATTCCTATCAAAGGCATGAGTTCATTTCCTCATCTCTTCTCCAGGATCAATACTACTCATGATTATTACACTTTTGTTAGTTTTTTTTTTATATATATTCTAAGCATCATTGTGCTGATGTTTCTTGGTTCTGTTTTCTTCTTTTGCTGTCACTCATATAAGTCTTACCATATTTGCTTGAATTCCTCATCATTGCTTTTCTCTTTCATACTAGATTACATTAGTAAGAGATTGACTTTAAAAACCTTAGAAAGGTAAACAGCAATCATTAAAAACAGTTTAGCGTTATCAAAAACAGTGACCAACACTTTAAAAAACAGACTGACTCAAATGGCAAAAGAGGCTCAAAAAAGGCAATGAGGAGAAGAATGCCTTGAAAAGCCAAATTTTCTAGATGGAAAAAGAATGTCAAAAGCTCAATGAGGAGAAGCATTGCTTCAGAATTAGACTGGAGGAAATGGAAGCTAATGACTTCATGAGAAATCAAGATGCTGTTAAACAGATCCAAACAAATGAAAGAATAGAAGGCAATGTGAAATATCTCATGGGAAAAACCACTGACCTGGAAAATAGACCTAGGAGAGATAATTTTAAAATGATTGGACTACCTGAAATCCATGATCAATATAAGAACCTAGAAATCATCCTCCAGGAAGTTCTCAAAGATAACTGCCCTGATGTTTTAGAACCCGAGGGCAAAATAGAGATTGAAAGAATCCACTGATCACCTCCTGAAAAAGATCTCAAAAAGAAAACTCCTAGGAATATTATAGTCAGGTTCCAGGATTTCCAGATTAAGGAGAGAATATTACAAGCAGCCACAAAGAAACAAGTTGAAAATTCTGGAAACACAATCAGGAAAACCCAGGATCTGTCAGCTTCTACGCTGAGGGATCAAAGAGCTTGGAATATGATATTCTGGAGGTCAAAGGAGCTGGGATTAAAACCAAGAGTTACCTAACCAGCAAAAATGAGTATCATGTTTCAGGAGAAAATATGGTAATTCAGTGTAATAGAGGACTTTCAAGCATTTTTGATAAAAAAAAACCAGAGTTGAATAGAAAATTTGACATTCAGATACAAGAAGCAAGAGAAGCATGAGAAGGTAAACAGGGAAAAGAAATCATAAGGAACTTATCAAAGTTGAATTATTATCATTCATACATGGAAAAACAATAATTGTAATTTAGGAAAATGTTCTCAGTAGTTGAAGGGAATAGAAATATATATGAGGATATATGAGGATATATGGGCATATGAATACATATGTGAATGTGTGTATATATGTTTACAGATATACATAGAGGACACAGGACCAATTTAACAGGAAGGGATGATACTTAAAAGGTGAAATTAAGATATGAGAGAGGAATATAATGAGAGGAAATCGGGTGAGACAGAACTGGGTAAACTATCTCATATAGAAGAAGCAAGGGAAAATGGTTACAATGGAGGGGAAGAATAGGAAGGCAAAAGGGAATGGGTCAACCATATTCCCATTGAATTTGGTTCGGGGAGGGAATGAAATACACACTAAATAGGGTATCTCACCCTCCAGGAGAGTAGGGGGGAAGGGGATGAGAAGGGGGATGATGGAAGGGAGGGCAGGCTGGGGGCAAGGGAAGTTGGAAGCATTCACTTTTGAAAAGGGACATTATTAAAGTAGAGACTATAACAAGTTGGAGGTGGGATAGGAGGGAGGGAAATACAGTCAGTCTTTTACAATGTATCTGCTATGTTATTGTTTTGCATTAGCCACACATGTACACCCTATACTGAACTGCTTATCTTCCCAGTAATAGTGGGTACCAAGGGAGGAAGGAAATGAATCTGGAATTCAAAGTTTTAAAATCAAATATTCAAATATATGTATACACACACTATTATTAATACTATTTTACATGTAATTGGGAAATAAGTTATACAGGAACTGGGGCATAGAGATTCCCTGGAAAAGTCGAAAGGGGTATGGGAGAAAATATGGGAGAGAGCATATTGGAGGAAGGGATATCCCATGGGACTGCTATTTTGGGACAGTGGGTAGGGGGAAAATGGGGAGAAAATTTGTAACTCAAAATCTGGTGGAAATGAATGATATAAATCACAAGTTAATAAATTATTTGAAAAAAATACTATAGCAACATTTACATTTCATGTGTAGAAGTGTGAATTTATTTAAAAAGCGTTTTTTTTTCCCAAGTGGAGGATGTTTTTGCAATTGTTCAAAACATATTTTAATAAAAGAATAAAACTTCTAATAATCTACTTAATTCCCAGTATGTATAAAAATATTTTGTTCTTCCAGCAATCTATTCATATAAATATACATGGACACATTCATTTATAATTAGTTTATGTGTATATGATTATGTCTACATATCAGTGTTAATGAATACACAGTAAGCATATGTACACAGAAGAATAACTGGGATGTGTACATGCATATAAAAATTAAATGTGTATAAGTTCTGTGTACACATGCAGTTGTGATGCTCACATACATGTAGTCACATCGATGTGCATTTGAACATCTATTTATAGGCATATTCAAAGGTACACCAATGTATGAATATAAACATTTGTGACCATGACTTTCAAACATGTTATTATACATGTGAACATGTATCTGCACATGTATGCACAAATGCAGATATGTATAGTCATAAACATAAACTTTTGATTTCCCTCACTTCCTGCTTCTTAAGTTTCTTATTCTTTCCTTTTTCTTTCCCTCCAAGACCATTCTCTCAAAAACATCCAGAATTTTCTCCTCTTCATCCAATTCTCTATTCTTTCCTGACTTTTAAAAACATGTTTGCACACTGTTATGGTCCATATGTAACTGGGATGCCCAAAGGACCCTAAGGAGCTGAGCCCTTTTCCATTCTGTAATTTTTTTTTCATCTTGCTATAAATGCCATCAGTTGTACATTTAAAAACCTCACCATGTTAAAAATATATATAAATTTACTTATCTTTTACTTTTCTTTTTTTTTTTTTGCCTTTTTTTTGGAGGGAAATTGGGGTTAAGTAACTTGCTCAAGGTTACATGGCTATTTTCGTGTGTGTGTGTGTGTGTGTGTGTGTGTGTGTGTGTGTGTGTGTGTG
>NW_027185759.1:24498227-24555414 GCF_028583685.1 Petaurus breviceps papuanus
TGTGTGTGTATGTGTGTGTGTGTGTGTGTGTGTGTGTGTGTGTGTGTGTGTGTGTGTGTGTGTATGGGTGTTAGGTGTCTGAGGCCAGAACCACACTCAGGTCTTCCCGATTCCGAGGCCGACACTTTACTCACAGCGCCACCTATTTGCCCCTATCTTTTAGTTTTCAATATTCATTTCCACAGGATTTTGAGTTAAAATTTTCTCCCCGTATTTCCCCACCCCCCCACTGCAAGACAGCAAGCATACTGAATATCCCTTCCCCCAATCTGTTCTCTCTTATTTCCTCCGCCACACACACCCCCCTTACTTTTTTGTAGGGCAAGATGGATTTCTATACCCCATTGCCTATATAGCATTTTTTTTCCCAGTTGCATGTAAAAAACAATTTTCAACATTTGCTTTTAACATTTTGATTGCCAGATTCTTTCCCTTCTTCCCTCCTCACCCAGCCCCATTGGGAAGACAAGCAATTCAATATAGGCCGTACATGTGTAGTTACACAAATCATTTCCATAGTAGTTAAATTGTGAAAGACTAACTATATTTCCCTCCATCCTGTCCCATCCCAAATGTTCTTTTTTATTAATTTATATATTTACCTTTAGTTTACACCATTCAATTCCACAATCCCTTAAATTTCAAATTTTCTCCCCTTCTTCCCCCCACCTTTGTCAGCATTCAATCAAATGTAGGATCTGCACATACCTTCAAATTAAACATTAGTCCTTTTGTAAAAGATTATAAACAATGGAATGAACAATGGGAATGAAGAAACACAACCAAACAAGGAAAAAGAAAGAGAGCACGTCGTCTGATTCAATTTGCATTCAGACCCCATAGATTTTTCTCTGGATTTGGATATCTCTTTCCATTATGACTCCTTTGGAATTGTCTTATAATCTTAATTTGCTGAGAGGAGCCCAGTCTATCAAAGTTAGTCTTCACACATACATTATGTCTGCAAATACGTAAAAATTTCTCCTGGTTCTGCTCTTTTCACTCAACATCAGTTTATATAAATCTCTCCAGGTTATTATGAAGTCCATCTACTCCTCATTTCTTATAGGATACTAGTATTCCATTACATTCATATACCACAACTTGTTTATCCATTCCCCAACTGTTGGGCATCCCCTTGATTTCCAGTTCTTTGCCACCACAAAAAGAACTCCTATAAATACTTTTGTATATAGAGGTCGACTTCCCACTTCTGTAATATCTTTGGGATACAACTCTAGAAGTGGTATCCAGGGTATGCACCTCTTTATAACCCTTTGGGCATAGTTCCAGATTGTTCTCCCAGATGGTTGGATCAGTTCACACCTCCACCAACAATGCATTAGTGTTCCAAATTTTTCTACATCTTCTCCAGCATTTATCATTTTCATGTTTTGTCATCTTAGTCAATCTGACTGGTGAGATGTGGTACCTCAGACTTGTGTTGATTTGCATTTTTCTAATCAATAGTGATTTAGAGCATTTTTTCATATGCTTATAGATATCTAATTTCTTCCTCTTAAAATTGCCTGTTCATATCCTTTGACCATTTATCAATTGGGGAATGGCTTGTATTGTTACAGATTTGACTCAATTCTCTCTATATTTTAGAAATAGACCTTTATCAGAGACAATGGTCATAAAAATCCTTTCCCAATTTTCTACTTCCCTCTTAATCTTGGTTACATTGGCTTAATTTCAACAAAAACTTTTCAATTTAATATAATCAAAATTATCCATTTTGCCTTTTATAATGCTTTCTAATTCTTGTTTGGTCATAAAGTCTTCCCCTCTCCATAAATCTGCATAAGTAAATTCTTCCTTATTTTCCCAAATTGCTTACAGTATAAGCCTTTATACATAGATTGTACAGCCATTTAGACTTGATTTTGGTGTATGGTGTTAAATTTTGGTCTATGCCCACTTTGTGCCATACTATATTCCAGTTTTCCCAGCAGTTTTTTTTTTTTTTTGGTCAAATAGCGAGCTCTTATCCCCAAAACTGAGCTCTTTGGGTTTATCAAACAGTGGATAAATATAGTCATTGACGGCTGACTCTAATGTACCTAATCTTTTCAATTGATACACTACTTTATTACTCAGACGGTACCAAGTAGTTTTAATGACTGCTGCTTTATAAAACAAATTAAAATCTGGTATGGCAGACGACCTTCCCTAGTATTTCTTTTCATTAATTCCCTTGATATTCTGGACATTTGTTCTTCCAAATGAATTTTGTTACTATTTTTTTCTCGCTCTATAAAGTAATTTTTTGGTAGATTGATTGCTATGGAACTAAATCTGTCATTTCATTTAGGTAAAATTTTCATTTTTATTATGTTAGCTCCACCCAGCCATGAGCAACTGATCTTTTTCCAATTAGTTAGATCTGACTTTATTTGCGTGAAAAGTGTTTTGGAATCGTGTTCATATAGGTCCTGGGTTTGTTTTGGCAGGTAGATTCTCAAATATTTTCTAATGTCAACAATAACTTTAAGTGGAATTTCTCTTTCTATCTCGTTATTGGATTTCATTAGAAATATATAGGAAATCTGAGGATTTATGTGGTTATATTTTATATCCTGAAACTTTGCTGAACTTATTTATTATCTCAAGGAGTTTTGCCTTGATTCTCTAGGATTCTCTAAGTATAACATCATATCATCTGCAAAAAGTGATAGCTTGGTCACTTCCTTGCCTAATTTTATTCCTTCAATTTCTTTTTCTTCTCATTGCTTCTGCTAACATTTCTAGTACCATACTGAATAAGAGGGGTGATAGTGGACATCCTTTTTTCACCTCTGATCTTATTGGAAATGCCTCTACCTTTTCCGCATTATAGATATTTGCTGCTGGTTTTAGATAGAATCTACTCATTATTTTAAGGAAGACTCCACTTATTCCTATACTTTATAATGTTTTTAATAGGAGTTTGTTTTGTATGTTGTCAAAAGCCTTTTCTGCATCTATTGAGATCATCATATGGTTTCTGCTAGTTGTTGATGTGATTAATTATACTGAAAGTTTTCCTAATATTGAACCATCCTTCCATTCCTAGAATAAATCCTACCTTATCGAAGTGTATGATTATTGTGATAAGTTGCTGTAGTCTTTTTGCTAATGTTTTATTTAATTTTTTTTCTTCTATATTCATGAGGGAAATTGGTCTATAATTTTCTATTTTCTTTCTCCATTTTGTCTCTTCTTGATTTAGGTATCAGTACCATATTTGTGTCATAAAAAGAATTTGGTGGGACTCCTTCACCAATTTTCCTAAGGAGTTTGTAGCATATTAGAGTCAATTGTTCTTTAAATATTTGATAGAATTCCCTTTCTTAATTTCAATTTTATTAATATCTCTCCATTTATTCCATTTCTCCTTTGATCCTGTGCCTTTTTAAATGTGTTTGCTTCTAACTACACTTTTCCCCCCAATCTGTCCTCCCTTCAATCATCCACCCTCTTGTTTTTCCCCCCTACTTTCCTATAGGGTAAAATACCCCATTGTGTGTGTATATGTTATACCCTTATTAAGCCAAATCCAATAGGGGAAAGGTTGAGTCATTTTTTTTCACCTTTCTGTTCTTCCCCTCCATTGAAAACAGTATTCTCTCACCTCTTTTATATGATATAATTTGCCCTATTCTATCTCCCCTTTCTTCTTATCCTGACATATACCTCTCTCACTTCTTAATTTTATTTTTTAGGTATCATTCCTTCCTATTCAACTTATCCTAAAACCTCTGTATATGTATATATGTACACACATACATATAACCTCCTATACATACATGTATCTATGTATACATATATGTACTCATACATACATATATGTATGGTCCTCACACTGAGAAAAGTCTCATGAGTTACACTTATCATTTTTCCATGTAGGAAAGTAAACAGTTCCTCTTTAATAAGCTTCTTATGATTTCTTTTACTGGTTTACCTTCCCAAGCTTCTCTTCCTTCTTGTATTTCAGCAAGAATGTTTGAAAGTACTCCATTTCATTTAATGATCATATTTTCCTCTTAGGCATTATACTCAATTTTGCAGGGTGTGTGATTCTTGGTTTTCATCCTAGCTCCTTGACCTCCAAAACATCATATTCCAAGCCCTTTGATCCCTTAATGTAGAAACTGCTAGATCTTGTGTTATCCTGATTGTGTTCCCACAATACTCAAATTGTTTATTCTTTACTGCTTTTAATATATTCTCCTTGACCTGGGAACTCTGGAATTTGGTGATAATATTCCTAGGAGTTTTCTCTTTGGGATCTTTTTTTTTTTTTCCCCGAGGCGGTTGGTGAATTCTTTCAATTTCTAGTTTGCCCTCTGGTCCTAGAATATTAGGGTGATTTTCCTTGATAAATTCTTGAAAAATTATGTCTAGTCTATTTTTTGGATCATTACTTTCAGGTAGTCCAATGATTTTAAAATTATCTCTCCTGGATCTTTTCCAGGTCTGTGGTTTTTCCAATGAGATGTTTCATATTGCCTTCTTTTTTAATTTGTTTGGATCTGTTTTATAGTATCTTGATTTCTCATAAATGAATTAGCTTAAATTTACTACAATCTAATTTTGAAGGAATTTTTATCTTCAGTGAGTTTTTCAAATTCCTTTTCCACCTGGGAATTTCTTCTCCTTCTTCTTGAAGCCATTCTTCTCCTTATTGGCTTTTTGGATGTAGTTTTTCATTTGAGTTAGTCTATGTTTTAAGGTGTTATTTTCTTCAGTAAGGATTTAGACTCATTTTTCATGATTTTCTTGCATCACTCTCATTTCTCTTCCCAATTTTTCCTCTACTTCTCTTACTAGATTTTCAAAATCCTTCCTGAGCTCCTCCAGAGCCTGTGCCCAATTCATATTTTTCTTGCAGGCTTTGGATGGAGGAGTTTTGACTTTTTTGTCTTCTTCTCATTATATATTTTGATCCTTTATTCCCCAAAGAAGGATTCTATTGTTTGATTTTGGTTCCTCTGTTTGTTCATATAGCCAACCAATCACTAGACTTTTGATGTCTTTGGCATGGAAGAGTTCTGCTTCCAGAATGGAGAGTGCTGTGTTGAAAATTTCTGGGCTTTTGCACAGCTATTGTCAGAGTTTTTTCTAGGCACATGCCTCAGAATTGTGAGTAGGACTTTCTCTCCACTGCCTGAACAAGCTCTGCCACACCAGCATTCCTCACCCCAGGACCACCACCTAAGATTGTAACCCACATCTAAGTAGGGCAAGGAAGGAGAATCCTGCTTCAGTGCCATCAGAGAGATTCCTGCCAATGCCCTCTGGACATGCACTCTGTCCCCCATGATATGTAGGCCTGGTGTTGGAAGCAGCAGCAGCTGTAGCAGTTGCAGTGGCTGTCAGCTCCACTGCCCCAAGGGCAGAGAGACTGGACCATGCTCTTCTGTCACCCAGGATCAACAGGGTTCCTCACTCACCTTTTACTTTGTCTTTGGCATTTATGGGTTGAGAAGTCTGGAAACTGCCACAGCTGCAAGTGATTCACTCTCCTGAAGTCTGCTCTGGTCAGCATGGGCTGCTGGTTGGGGCTTCCCCAGGTCTGGTCCCATGTGTAGCTCACAAGTGACTGTGCCCAGCTCCCAGCTTGGTGCAATACAGCCTTCCTGACAGCTTGCCAAGGTGCCTTCAGCAGGAGATTTGTTTCTCTCTGTCACTTTGTGGTTTCTGTAGCTCTAAAATTTGTTTAGTCATATTTTACAGATATTGGAAATGGTTGGGGCAGGAGTTCAAGGAAGTTCCTACTTTTACTCTGCTATTTTGATTCCACCCACCCGACCATATTCAAAAAAATATACATATGATAAATATTTTAATTGACATTTTAGCACTTTAAAAACAAGAATTTAATTATATCTACTTGATTTCAAAACAATGCTTGCCATCCAATCGCTTGATTGTTCTTTTGCTGTTATTCCTTCCAACAACCAGATTGGCTGATTTTTATTTTCCAATAAATTGATTTATTTTATTCATTTTTGGTAGATTTTCAGCTTGTTTAGTACAACCTAAAATATGAGAAAATAGCTTTAATCTTAGAAAATCTATAAGGCAAAAAACATCAATTTAGTCATTATGTTTTAAAAGTTCTAGTATGGGAAAAGATTAATTTGCTCTTCTTTCAGAGAATTCATATCTTGTTTCATTAAACTGACCAGTTCCTTTGAGAAAAACTGTCAAAAGATTGAAAAACCATACAATTTCAAGGGACCACAGAATCCTTGTAGTTCAAACTGTTTCTGAAGAAAAATGCACACAGCCAACAATTGGTCATTTGGTCTTTACTTGAAGACTCCTAGTAACTGGAATTCATTGCCTCTCCTTTTTGAAGCTTCTCATTCAATTTGGGGATAGCTCTAAGTCTTAGGAATCCCATGACACCATAAAAATCAACTATGAAGTGCATTTCTTGAAGTATTTGACAAATGGTTAGGGGGTAATATCCCTGATGTCTTTGGATCCACCTTTCTCACTTTGACATGGTAGTTGTGTGACTGACCATGTACAGAATGCATTTTTGTTTCTGTTTTGTTTTTACCAGATCAGTTTATTAGGATAGTGGTTAGCCAAAAGTCATCGAAGCTATAGAAACAAATCTGAGTCATGAAAAAAAAGCCTCTTTCTAGACCAGCAAAAAACTCTTGTGGTTTGAACACAGACCAGCCAGGCAGCAAATTGAACCCATGAGACAACTTATGTATGAAAAGTAAGTAACTCAGCAAATTATATTCCCAACTATCAATAAATTGAGAATTTCCTTTGGGACCCATATTACTTTTAAAGCATTTTAACTTTCCTCTCCCTATAAACTTAGACACAACATTAACCTTCCTACCAATTCCATAACCTGCTACTTAATCCCACATCTCTGGCCTTTTACAGAGGGATAAGACCGCCATTTGAATGAGCTCCAAGTTTTTTCTGTGCTGAATTTGGAGGCTCTGAATGAATTTGCACTTGCCTGATTCATTTACACCATAGCAATAACACTTGGCACAAATCAATCTCCATAGCAATAAACAAAATAAAAAACTCCAAGTTGAAAAGCACAAAAATAGCACAGTTCACACCCATCCCAAATCATTCCCCCCATTAGAAATGTATTTCAATGTTTTGGTTGAACTGTTACATTAAACTACCTTCTGGTGTCTTCTAAAATAGGGAAATAGGTTGTGAATTATTTAACTGAATCATGACTAAGGATTGAGGTTTGATTGACAACATCAACAATTTGCTTTTTTTTTTAGAATTTTGTTTCAAACATTGATTTCAAAAGTTTCCAGCATTTAAATTTGTTTTCTCTTTGTCAGGAGAAAATATTTATTATTTCAAGATATTTAAATAAATTAAAACAAAAAAAATGCACCGTAATGTTTTAAATTTTATACAGCACTGAGAAGCAATGGGATGTAGTGGATAGGGAACTACTCTTAGAGATGAGAAAACCTGAGTTCAAGTTGAAGCTATGAAGCACTTATTCTCTAAGACAGATGTGTCAAATTGGATACTGCAACCCTCATCACTCCTGAGTGGGTACCAACAGCATTAGAATGGAATTGGGAAATGTTTTTAAATAAATACAAATATAATAGAACACAGGTAATATAGATACGTGGCTTTCCAAGTCAATCTGCTGTCCCCACAGAAACTTATCTGCATCTTGGTGACCTTCAGCACTGTCTAAAACTATATGATTCAAAGAAGTACCAGAGCTGCATTGATTCCCTCATAAAAGTACCCTACACTTATGAAACCATGGTTCTTATTCCAGCATTACTTACCATGTTTCTTATTCCAGCATTACATTATTATTAATAATAATAATTATATTATTAAATTATTGATAATTTAGCAGGAATAAACAGAAAGAATGCTGAGCAATTATACAAAGATTCATTCATTGGTCCCTCCTATGAATAGAAGAAAAGATCCTGTACTACAATTGTAACACACACATACATGCATGCATATATACACACATGCATGCATGTGTACATACACACACGCATGCATACATGCTAGCAAATACATATGTGCATGAGTGTGTATGGTTATGTATGTATGTATGTTTGTATGTATTTTCTATAGTTTACCTGGGAATGGTAGACATTAGAAGGAGGAAATGTTCTTTCAGGTAAAGGACTGTGATTGAGGGACACTGGTGAGAGACAACAACTTCAGAATGACCATCAAGGAAGCTATGACCTGAGCAAGGAACATAGAAATCATGGTGAAAGATGACAGTGGTGAAAATGAAAAGGTCAGTCATTGTTGTCAGGAGGAATATCAAAAAATGAACTGTCTCCAGAGGGCAAACATGGCAGGTGACACAGGTTTAGCTCCTGTATTATAAAGCAGTAAATGATGAAGAGAATTGGTTAGTTGGCATTATGGGTCTTACAAGTACTTTGGGATTAACTTCCATGGTTTGAGGGAGAATAATGCTCACCTGAAAGTGGGTTATAATGTTTCCCTTGTTACCCAAGTGAATATATTTTTGCTTCCTCTGTTTGTTACATGAATTTAATAGCCTCATTGTATAGTCTATACCTGATAGCTTGAGGTTAGAAGGGAAACTTAATACACATGAAGTAGAGCTAGAAACAAATGAGGTTGAGATTTCTGGATTAATAAAAACATTTTGGCTAAAGCTGTTCAGTTATTATTAGAAACTAGATTTGAACCTAGAACTCTTAATAAAGGCTCTAAGAACCAGTGTTCTTCCCACTCATTTAACTTTCCCTTAATTGCAAGTGAACTTTCCAAATACTAGACATCACAACAATATTTATATTAATTGAAAAGAGACGCAGTCTATGACTAAATGTTGATGAGCCATCAGAAAAAATGTGATAACATTTGTATTTTTCTTAGAAGGCAAACAGGTTGTATTGTCTTGATGAATTGAAGTATTTTTAATGACCTCTATTCTTCCTTCTGAAAAAAAAAGTATGGAAGGAAGGAGGAAAAGAAGGAAGGAAGGAAGGAAGGAAGGAAGGAAGGAAGGAAGGAAGGAAGGAAGGAAGGAAGGAAAGAAGGAAGGAAGGAAGGAAGGAAAGAGGGAAGGATTTTCTTTCCTTTTATTTTTGGTGCTTATTATGTGTCAGGCAATATCCTAAAACTCAGAATACAAATGGAAAAGACAGTACCTCCTCTCATGGAGTTTATAGTCTAGCAGGCAAAAATCAATGGAGTGGTGATCAGAGAGGGATATTTTGGTTAGTCAAGTTAGAGACATAATCAATGAAATCAGTGGATGACTGCTTCATTCTAGGAATTTTAGTACTGATTTTTTTTTTAATTATCAGACTTGGAGGTAGGATGCAGGGTTTGGGCAGAGGAAGGTGGTTCTAGTGCTAAAGTCAGATTTCTCATATCATGAAAATTCTATGGGAACATTATCCAGAAGGGTCTGCATTGGAACTCAATATGTTGAATGTTCACCCATTAAAAGGCTAAGGTTTCAAGGTAAGAGAGGAAATGTTCAGGTGAATGTATAGAAACAGAGTCTAGGTAGTAAAATGTTTTCACCAAGTATTTAGTAAGCATCTACTCTGTCCCAGTAACCTTGCTAGGTATTAAGTATACACTTTCTAAGAACTGAACAAGTTTCTATTCACTGTATATAATAGATGCAAGGTCATTTGGGAGGGAGGACAAACCAATAGTTCAGGAGATCACCGAGGCCTCTATGCAGAAGATGGGGCTTGAAATTCATATTAAAAGAAGAAAGGGAGTCAAGTAGAGGGAAGGTAAGAGAGGATTCCAAGAAGGTGGCAAATATAATAATGTCACAAAAAGGAGCAAATGTCTTGTAGGAGGAGAAAAAACGGAATTTGCCTAGTCAGAAAGTTTGGGGGAGGGAGTGATACTGATTGAGGTTAGAGAGACAGACTTGGGGTAGGTTGTGTGAGGCTTAAAAAGCTAAACTTCTGAGTTTTTAATTTAATTCTAGAGTAAATCAAGAGTCACCTGAAAAAAAAATGATCAGCAATGTTTTAGCATATATGTACCAAGAACTGGACTAAACACTGAAGAAGTTGTGTAGGTGAGTCACACAGTCCAACCTGCAATTACAGAAAATGACTTCTGCAGAAGAATGGAGGAAAGAGTGAATGCAGAAAATGAACCTGAAAGGAGTTAAGTGATTTTCCTAGAGTCACACAGTTAAGTAAGTGTTTGAGGTGGGATTTGAACCCAGAGTTTCCTGATTCTTAGTTCAGTGAACAATCCAAAACACCATGTTGCCTCTATGTTATGATCACCTCAACCAAAAAATATGACCTAAAGCTTTCTCAGATAGTTTTTTCTTCTTAGGATGTTTGGAATGCATTGGAGCTTTCCACAAGCATATGTTTTATGAATCCAATTTCCCTGCTTATTTCCCTCCATTTCCCTCCAATGGGCTCCATTTTCAAATTCTTGATTTAGAGAAAGGATTTACATAAAATCTGTGCTGGAGAAGAACACCCTGGAGTCCTGTGTAGGGAGAGATCTTTTCTTTCAGTGGTTTCAATGATTATCTTAATAGAAATGGCTTTATAGGATAAAGAGAATTGGGAAAAATTTCCATACTTACCCAAAGAAAGAAAAGCACTTTATTGTGTATGCCATTTTTTCCCTTTTGTTTCATTAAATCCAAACACAATGAAATCTGTTGTTTTTGTTGTTGTTTATTCATTTCAGTTGTGTCTAACTTTTGTGATCCCATTTGGGGGTTTTCTTGGCAAAGATAATAAAGTGTTTTGTTCTTTCCTTATCAAGCTAATTTCCATTCTCCAGCTCTGAAAACTGAGGCAAATAGGATTAAATGTTTGTCCTAGGGTCACACAGCTAGTGAGTGGCTCATGTCACATTTGGATTCATTACAATGTCTTTCTGATTCCAAGTATAACCACCACACCAATTAGTTACCTTGGAAGCCAATTTTAGTCTTCAAAAGAAAGTATGGATGTCAACCAATCTAAGCTACCTAGAAAACATCATTAGGGGCTATGAATAAAAATTCCTTCTGCCATAAGGGGGTGGGGCCCTTCCAATATTGATTTCTGTTCATTGTAAGGTAACCGAGCTAGATTGTGGATATCACAGTAGCCTGAGGCAGTTTCAATTTCCTTAATTCAATTACACAGAACAATTAAACAAGTGGAATTAAGCTGCTACTAGTGGCAGCCAGGTGGCGCAGTGAGTAAGAGCACCAGCCCCAGAGTTGGGATGACCTGGGATCAAATCAGAGCTCAGATACTTAGCACTACACCCAGAAATAACTGACCTTGTAACCTTGAGCAAATTACTTAACCCCAATTGCTTTAAAATAAATTTAAAAAAAAATAAGAATTAAACTGCTACTCTTTGCCAGACACTGTATTAGGAGTAAAGAATACCTGGAGAAAACAAACAAGCCTAAACAAAACCTGACACACCCTCAAGGAAGTTTACACTTTAGTGGGAGACAGGCAGGCATGGTCACATGTACACAGACAAATGAATTTGTAGTTTATGTAATTTCAATAAAGAGCTCCTATTAAAAATTGCTTCTGGAAATTGGGATAGGACATTAGAGAACCAAAAAGGTTTCTTGCAGAAGGTGCTGAGGCTGTGGTTTTACAGATCATACAAAGTATATGTGAGGAGAGAGCAGATTCCAGGTAAGGAAAACCACCTTTGGGAAGGCATCAAGGTCGGGGCAGGAGTACAGTACGATGAGAGAGCTAGTGAGCTGGTGTAACTAGCATGTTCCTGCCATAGATGCTTTCTCATAACTATTAGCAAGGGTGCAAATACACACAATATTTGTGAAACCAAAGCACAAAGAGAAATAAAACACAAGGTAGGATCAGCACTTTCCCTTCTGGAAATGGCTTTGGGAAAGCTAATTTGGGATCCCTTAAGCATCTCCTAATAGCTTTTCCTAATGCTCCCCTCCCCCATTCTTAATTGAGTAAATGAAACAATAAAACATAATAAAAGTTACCCGTTGCCTGATTCTGTGACTGCTCTCGCCAGCTGCTGCAGTGTTATTGAGTAATACATTATCAGGATGATGGTGTATTTGTGATGATAAATCACACTGATACATAATTAGAGTAAGTGCATTCTTATGATGTATTAACTCAATAACCCAGTAGCAGCTAGAAGAAGAGCATTTAAGAAGCTCCCATTCCACAAGCTTATTTGTTAAGTGTGTTACATGGATCCTTTATGCAGATTCACACTATACAAAAAATGGATAGAACTTTGTTTTTCTTACTTGCCTGTTAAGAACCTGACCTGTTATAGTCTGGTACAAAATAAAGAAAACTCATTTTGTGAGGGTGCTAGCCCAGAATTTTATATAGGTTTGGCAATGGTAGAAAATTTTAATAGACTGAAAAAAAAAAAAAACAGAACTCAGAGTCTCTGATCTGAAAGGTCCCCTAGTGAATATCTAGTAAAAGTCATGAAAGGATGGTCAGAAGACTTTTTGTGGAAGACATGGGCTACGTGGTGATTCAGAACTTCTCAGAGCAGCCCAATCCACTTTTGGATAACTCTCATTATTAAGGAATCGTTGTTTGTTGTTTTTATATCAAACCTAAGTTTTCCCCTTTGGAATTTCTGACTATCCATCCTAGCTCATCTACCTTGGCCTAATGGACAATTCAAATTCCTTTAAATGTTTGAAAACAGCAGTAGTCTGCTAGCCATCTTACTCCAATTCTCAGGATCTGGCATCATGGCATCCTAGAATGAGAGTTATAAGGGACCATACATCCCATTTAGTTATATCTCTTGCATTTTACAGTTGAGAATACTGTGGCACAAAGAGATTAAGCAGTTTGCTTCAGAAAACTCAAAGAGTTAAATACCAAACAGGAACTGAACTCATGCCCTCTTCCTTCAAATCAAGCATTCCTTTTTGTTCAAATATTCTCACTTCTTTTATTTTATAAAAAATACCAGTATCTGAGAATTCCCTGGGTTCTCTCTTTAAATGGTAAAGGATTGAGTGTTGAGCTCCCAGAAATACACACACACACAAGCACACACAGGATGCTGAGGATATTTCCCAAATAAAAGAAAGGAGAGGCCCCAGAGGCAGCTGTTTCTGGAGCATTGAATTTCAGAGCTAGTTTTATGTTGTAGGATGATGAGTTTCTGAAGATGATGGAGGCCAGGAAGAAACTGCCTGGGAAATGTTCAGTAGAATTATCTGGCTGTTCTCTTTATACGATGGAGGATCTTGATTTCCACCCCATATCCTATCCAAGCAGAGAGATGGCAGTTAAGGGACCAGAAAAGCTACAAAGAGGTATGCAAAATTTCATTAGGGAGAAGAAAACATACTTGAGTAATTTTAATCATATCCAAGTTTTCCAAAACTAAGAGAGAAGCACTGATTTTGTTTCCCTTCTATACATTTTTCCCCTTCTACTTGAGAACTTCAGAAAAACACTCAGAATCAGACAATTCGTAAGCATTTATTAAGTATCTAATATGTACAAGGCACTGGGCTAAGCACTGGTTTTCTATTTCCTTCTCCATCTTATTTTACAGATGAAGAAACTGAGGCAAACAGGGCTAAGTGATTTTCCCAGGGTCACACAGCTATTAAGTTTCTGAGGCCAGATTTGAACTCAGGACGATGAGTTTTCTGTTGTGTATTATGCTACAATAGTATATTCTATACTGTTATCTATTAAATGTATGATAGCATTTTGTTTAAAATTTTAAAAAAAGTACAAACCTTAATAAAGAAATGCTTTCTTTCTAAAAAGGCCAGCCATCTGGGCCAGCTAGGTAGCACAGTAAATAGAGTACCAGCCCTGGAGTCAGGAGGACTTGAGCTCAAATCTGCCCTCAGACACTTAACATTTACTAGATGTGTGACCTTGGGAAAGTCACTCAAACCCTATTGCTCTGCTTTCTCCCTCCAAAAAGCAAAAAAGCAAAAAAAAAAAGCCAACCATCATTTGTGTCCTCAGTGCATCATAATCATTTTTCTGGTGGAGGGTCTTGCCTCCATGCGGATGGCTGCTGACTCATCAGGGCGGTGGTTGTTTAAGGGTAGGGTGACTGGGTCAATTTCTTAAAAGAAGACAAAAACAAAGTTTGTTACAGTGATTAGCTCTTTTTTTCACTTGAACACCTAGAGGTCATTATAGGATTATTAATTGGTCTAATTTCTATACTGTGTCTCAGAGAATAGGGAGTCATGAAAAGGAGAGAGATTGGATGACTGGTCACTGAAGCATTAAGAACACACACACACACACAGTTTTTCAGTTAAGTTTGTGTTATGTTGCACAGTTTGTGGTGCCCCAATTACAATTGAAACATCAAAGATCACTGATCACAAATCACCATAACAGATATATTATTAATGAGAAGATTTGTAATATTGCATAAAATGTGGCACAGGAACACAACAGAAGCAAATGCTTTTGGAAAAAAAAAATGGGCCAATGGGTTTGCTTCATGTAGTTTTGTCACAAACCTTCATTTTTTTTTTAAGCAATTGGGGTTAAGTAACTTGCTCAAGGTTACATGTCCAGGTAGGTGTTTCTGGGTGGGTGCTAAGTGTCTGAGCCCAGGATTCAATCTCCAGGTCATCCTGACACTGGAGCTGGTGCTCTTACTCTCTGTGCTACCTGGCTGCCCCACAAACCTATAATTTGTAAAAAAAAAATGCAATATCTGAGAAACACAACAAAGCAAAAGGCAATAAAATCAGGTACACCTGAATATAGAATACATTGGAGAATAAGCAAAAGTGGTAATAAAATAGTGCTAGAAGAAATTAGGAAAACCATGTAAATGGTGTCTCGAAGTAAACCAGGGAATTCCAGATATTGACATGAAGAGGTAGAGAATTCCAGATATCACCAATGAAACTTCCCAAAGTCCAGTGATGGAACATTGTTCTAAGAACTGCAAGGAGGGTATGTCACTGGATATAATGTCACAGGGGATATAATGTCATGGAGCTAAGTAACTTGTGTAAGAAAATTGGAAGAGGGTAATAGAAGGCTGAAGGGAGGAAAAGATCATAGTGAGTTTGAAAATCAGAGGGTTTTATATTTCATCCTAGAAGGAGCCGCTGGAGTTTATTGAACAGGACAATGACATGTTCAGAGTAGACCATTAGAAGAATGTTTTTGATACCTTGGTAGTATATGAACTGCAGTGAAGAGAGAATAAAGAAGGGTGATCAGCTGCCATCCAGGTGTCAGGTGGTGGGAGCCTGCACCAGCCCTGTGGCAGTGTCAAAAGACAGAAGAGAATCCAAATACAATTTAAATTAATCGTGTTGACAAATATAACATATCACAGTTTTAAAGCTTAGATTATGAAGAACAAAAAGTTTAACAGCATTAGTTGTTTTAGCATCAAATAATACATTTTATGTTTATTACAGTGTCTCACTGGTAGACTATTAATGAAGTTTAAGAAAATGATAATCATCTTTCTTTCTCTGGAATGTCCGTCTCTTTCATTTTGCATAGCACTTTCCATAATGCCACAGGCAAATAAATGTATAATAAATTCCTTCAGATAACAATAAAAATGATCTTGATTTCCGTCTCGCTTTTGGTTTGGTTGGCTCCCCTCAACTTTAAATGTCCAATTATGGATAATAGAACCCTAGGGCTTATTGACTGTGCTGGGATCATAATCACAGAGCCATTAGCAATGGGTCAGTATTAGGCATCATTACTATCCATTTCATCATCCTTTATCCACATTATCCCTTTATCTACAACTCACTGATGGCCCAAGAGTACTGAATGTTTTCCTTAATGATCTTTCTAATGGGGCTGGCAATATACTTGTTGCTAAGATGAACTCCAAATTGGTTGTGGTTCTGATTTTCTAGAAGAGCCTTCAAGCCTGTATTTATGAGTTTGAATTTATTCTACTGGAACTTATACTCTGACCCCAGGTCTCTAGGCTTTGGTAGGTGAGTTTAAAGCTTTTCTTATCTGAGACTGTTAATATTATCAACAACAACAATAGAAATACTAATGATAGCAGTAATAACAACTAACATGTTTACAATGCTTTAAGCTTTGCAAAGTACTTTTACATCAACCATATCATGTTATCCTCCAGTTTTTTTATTGTTATCATTTTATAGATGAGGAAACTGAGAGTGAGAGATGGGTAAGGGACTCCCTATGGCCACATAGCACTCCTTATCCAACATGATGTTGCCTTAAAGCTCAATGTTTAGAATGATTTAAGAGTGATTTGATTCCAGCTGACTTTAATGGTTAGGATGGACAAGAACTTTTATAAATAGAGTGTTAAGTGTTCTAAGCTCTTGGGCAATTGACCTTACTGGATGTTATACAGAAAATCTCCCCATTATCTGTATTCCTCTATAAAGAGGATTTATGCTTTTCTGTACCTATTAAAAAAAAGAGAATCAGAAGGCATACCCAATAGCAATCTACAGACATTACTTAAGCATATACTCTATTTTAGACACCGTGCTAGCTTCTGGAGATACAAGTATATAGATAATCCCTTCTCTGAAAAAGCTGACATTCTATGACATATAACACATACTTAAGCACGTACAAGGAAAATATCCTATCGATGAGTATATCCTGAATAAATACAAAATAATAAATACAAGTAAAGGAGTTCATTATCAGTTGGAGGTTCATTAATAACTTTCATGAAAGTCTTGCTAAAGGTATTTTTTGAAACAAGAGAGTGCTACAGTGAAGTAGAAGCAAGGACAGAATGAATTATAGGTAAGGACAAAGTTTAGAGAAAAATCCAGAAAGGCAGAATAATGAATGGTGAAATTAGGACAATCTATTGGGGCAAGGTTGTGAAGGAATTTAAAAATGAAGGGAATATTTATTTATTTATTTTCTCTTAGGAACTAGAGGGGGCTAAAGAGTTTTATTGAGAAGGGAAATCACATAGTCAGATTTGTTCATCAGGAAAATCACTTTGACATCAGTGTAGAAGCTGGATATATTATACCCTTGCCCCACCAAGCCCAAACCTTATCAGTATTCATACACCTTACATACCCCTTGCATACTACAGCATTCTATCCAGTAACACTGATTTCCATATTGATCCTTGAACAAAATACTCCAACGCCTAATTCTAGTCATTTTCATTGTCCAACTTCCAGGTCTGGGATGCCTATCTTTCTTCTCTCTATCACCTGCCTTCTCTGTGTGATGGAAGTGAGGAGATCAGTGGCATAAAAGTGACGCTTGTTTCCTACACAATATTAGCCCCACCAAATTCATAGCAAAAGTGAGCCATCCAGTGATATGGGCCAGAATTTTAGACTCTGGCTCCTCAGAGCCTTTCTGCTAGGCTGCCTAAAATGTCTAACCTGTGTGCATAAATTCCTGGTTACCTGTGCTTAGAGATAAGAAGAACAGCAACAGGATGGGCAGCAGCAGCAACACCACCTATTATTTGAATATTTTTTTAAAGTTTGCAAAGTGCTTTACACATCTTATCACATTTCATCCTCACAACTCTGGGAGGCAGGTGCTACTTTTATTCTCCATTTTACAGATAAGAAAAAAATAAGGCAGAGAGTGGCTTGTATTGGGTCATAGAGCTAGTAAGCATCTGAGATCAGATTTAACTCAAGTTTTTCTTGACTACAGATCCAATTCTCTTAATTTCATGACAAATTAAAGACAACACTTCCTATACTTAGCATGAAAGAGATCAAAGGTAAAAGTCCATAGACCCTAAATGAATGAGACCCTTGTTGATGGTCTGAGTGTGTCGAATACTCCATTATGAGATCATAAAAAATAAAAACAACAAAACTTTTCACAGGGTCAGTTAGGTGGTACAGTGAATAAAGCACCAGCCCTGAAGTCAGGAGGACCTGAGTTCAAATCCGACCTCAGACACTTGACACACTACTTGTGTGATCTTGGGCAAGTCATTTAACCCCACTTGTCTCAATTGCCTTGCCTTCTCCCCTACACCCCCAAAAAACCTCTTCACGATGCAGAATAGTATTTATCAAGGATAAAATATTGATCTTCCAAAAGGTAACAATTGTATTTGGCCAAAATTCATGATGAAGTGCTTTGCTTATAATGTAATATGTTTTTTTTCCTATCTTGAAATTCCATATTCTAAGCAAATTCTATTATTTGTATATAACTATAGTTTTAAATAATTTGATTAAAATTGTAAGATATGTACTATATATATGTATATATTTAACCATAGTTCCTTTTTAAAATATTTTGTATTTTTCCCCAGTTACAAGTAAAAACAATTTTTAACATTCACTTTTAAAACTTTGAGTTCCAAATTCTCTCCCTTCCTCCCTCTCCATCCCTACCCCCTCATAGAGAAGGCAAGCGATTTCATATAGATTATACCTGTGTAGTCATTTGAAACATTTTCATAATAGTCATGCTGTGAAAGAAAAATATATAGCAAACAAAAGAAACTTCAAGTAAAGGAGCAGCTAGGTGGTGCAGTGAATAGAATACAGACCCTGAAATCAGTAGGACCTGAGTTCAAATGCAACCTCGGATATTTATTACTTAACTAGCTGTGTGACCTTGGGAAAGTCATTTAAACACAATTACCCTGCCATCCCCCTTCATAAAAATAGAGGATTTTTTTAAAGGTATGCTTCAATCAGCTCTTTATCTGGGGATGGATGGCATTTTTTATCATAAGTCCTTCTGAGTTGTCTTGGATCATTGTATTTCTGAGAAGAGCTAAATTAGTCACAACTGATCATCTTACAATATTGCAGTTTCTTTGTGCACAGTACATTTCACTTTGCATCATCTCATTTAAGTCTTTCCAGGTTTTTCTGAGAGCATCCTGCTCATCATTTCATATAGCACAATGGTATTCCATTATAATCACATACCACAATTTGTTCAGCTATTCACGAACTGATGGGTATTCCCTCAATTTCTAATTCTTATCACCCAGAAATGAACTGCTATAAGTATTTAATTATATTAAAATTATTAAATATTATTTATAATATAAGATAATTATACTCGTGTACATATAGAATCTTTTCCTTTGTCTTTTAATCTCTTTTGCGATACAGAGATAGTAGTGGCATTTCTAGTTCAAAGAATATGTGTGGTATTATATGTCTTTGGGCATACTTCAAAATTACTCTAGAGAATGATTGAGTCAGCTCATAACTCCACCAACAATGCATTAATGTCTCATTTTCCCCTCATCCACTCCACCATTTGTCATTTTCCTTTTTTGTCCTATTAGCTGATTTAATAGATATGAGGTACTATCTCAAAATTATTTAAATTTGCCTTCCCCCAATAATATTGAGTTAGAGCATTTTTCCATATGGCTATAGATAGCTTTGATTACTTCATCTGTAAACTGTTCATATCTTTGATAATATATCAATTTGGAAATGGCTCTTATTTTTACAAATTTGACTCAGTTTTTTATGTTTCAGAAATGAGGTCTTTATCAGAGAAAGCTGCTTCATTTTTGTTTGTTTTTTATGGTTACTAGTGCTAACAGTATTTCCCTCCATACTATTTCCTCCCCTTTTTATTCTATTTTTTTTCCTTCTTTCATCCTGTCCCTCTTCAAAAGTGTTTGGCTTAACTACCCCCTCCCCCAATCTGCCTTCCCTGTCTCACCCCTTTTCTCTTGTCCCCTTCCCCTTCTACTTTCCTCTAGGGTAAGACAGATTTCTATATCCAATTGAGTGTGTATGTTATTCCCTCTTTGAATCAGTTCTGATGAGAGTAAAATTCATTCACTCAGTCTCACCTCCCCCATCTTCTCCTATACTGTAAAGTTTGTTTTGTTTTGTTTCTTTCCCCTCCTGGCTCTTTTATGTGAGATAATTTCCCTCACTGCCATTTTGACTGAGCAGAATATGTTTGATCCATCTTCATCATCATAGCCCTTCAGATTCTTGAAGACAGTTCTCAGTATCCTCCCTAAGCTTTCTTCTCATAAGATAGCTAAACATGCCCAGGCTCTTCCATCAGTCTTTATATGATGAAGTCTAAAGAACCTTCACGTTCTTGCTTATCCTGTTGGACATTCTCTAGCTCATCAATGTCCTTCCTTAGTGGTAGTTCTTACAACTGAATTCAATATCCCAAATGTGGTCTGACCACGGTAGCATCATTTCTACTGGTAGTCTGTGTACCGTAATTCTCTTTATGAAGCCCAATTATAATATGTATGTAAGTATGTATTTATAGATAGACATAGCTATAGATATCTAGGTTTATGTGGCTATATAGATATTCACACGAGCATGTATGTGTATTTATCTCTCTATATAGATCTCCATACCTCTATATTGTCTATAGATTTATGTGTCTATTTATACATGCATAGTATGGCATATGTATAGATGCCTTCATGTAGAGATATAGAAATGCAAACATAGATATTTATATATACTTCTACATTTTTAGATCTCTCTATATATTCACGTGTATATGGAGAGATATACATAATATATGTGTATATATACAGAGGAATATACATACCTAAATATATGTGTATATCTATCTCCTTATGTACAAGCAAATCTATATCTATACCACATATGTCTGTATATATCTAAATGCATGCATAAATATATGCACTGGACAGTATATGAATGTATATTTATATGTACCTCTATACCTCCATATGTATCCATTTTCATATAGATAGATAAATCTCATGATAAATTATAGACACACATACACATACATGTAGATTACACTATTTTTTAACCCTCAATTATTTTCCCATTTCTCTAAAAATGAAAGATAAACGATTTTCCTGTCAACTCCCAAGAAACTTTCCCACTGGGAAATTGTTGGTATCTTTTCCATGATTTCAATGGAGTGATTAAGCTATTACTGCTCTTGAAGTAATTAAGATTATTTTACTTTTGAAAAGAGTGTCTGACACTAATTATCTTCCCAGGGGCACTGCTTATTTCTCAGATGTGCAGCAAAAAACCTGTAGAACTCCCAAGGATTTAATTATTGTTATTGTTTAATTCAAAAATTGTCACACACAAAAAAAATTTCACCCCTTGACATTGACATTGGAGTGAACAGGAATAAGCAGGAAGAATATAAAAGGCAAGACAGAAGCAGTCTGGCGATATACTGTTGTTTTTCTTTCTCTTTTTTTTTTTTTCAAAATCACCCCAGTCATCTGGCATGTTCCCAAAGTTTTAGATACTTGTACTTCTTCAGCTCGGTGACCTGTTCTAAACCAGCTGTTCTCCCTCCAGAGGTCCCATGGCATAATGGATCAAATTCTGTGCTTGGGATTGTGAAGATTTGCCTTCTGATCACGCTCGCCATTCTGAAAGATCCAAAGACAAATCTTGACTTTTTCTGAATCCCGCTCCTAATTAAGAAGGAAGGCCAATTTCATATAATTAATGAAATATTTTTCGTCTATTTTGTGTCAATTGCTACTTGAATGGCAGAAAACAAGGAAAATTTTTAAATATGAAAACCCAATAAGTGTATGGGTGAGGCAAGGGAATCAGAAAGAAAGTGATATATATCCAGTCTGACAGTGACAAGCATAGCCAGCACCTCAGTTTCCCTAATTTCCTCTAAGACTTGGCTGAGCATTACATGCTACACAGCTACATAGTAACCCTTCCTGATCTATACCAAGGTTTTTTTTTAATTTATTCTTCCACTAGAGACCCCATTCAGTGCAGACCCCATGGTTAATGACCCACACTTTAAAAAGCACTGGTCTATACCACCACCACCACTACCAATAGCTGCATATGCCTCCCCCAGAAGAAACAAATAGTGAAAAACAACCACCATTTTTATAATACTTTGAAATTTGTGCTATACACATATTACATCATTTGAATTACCCTCAAAACTATCCCCATTTTGATGCTGAGGAAACGGAGGAAGAGAGAGATAAAGTGACTTGTCCATGGTCATAGAGCTAGATAGTATCTAGGTAAGGATTTTTATTCACATCTTCCTGAGTCTTAATCCAGGATTTGTTTCATTGGACCATATGGTTGCCTAGCATCAAATGATCTTAATCTTTGTTTTCCCTATACCTATCTATATACATGTTGTCTCCTTGGATATGACATGAGCTCCTTTAAGGGAAGGATGGTTCACTTTAATTTTTGTATCCCTGGAATTTAGCAAAGGGCAAGGCACATAGCTGGCCTTCATAAATGCTTATTGGATGATTGACTTCAGAGTTTTTACTTGATAATCTCCCTGACAAACTAACAATTGAAACCTCATTTCTGTAATACCGATGATAACTTTTCTTTCAGATTTTAAGGTTGGCATGCAAGAATCATACGGCTTGTGGCTGAACTATATTATCCAGAGCACTCTTGGAACAGGGTAGGAAACAGGGTCCCAAATCACTTGAATCTTAACAGCAATTAAGTTATGTCATCCACAGCTGACATTAATATTCACTTCAGAAACATTAGCTTATGGATCTTGATAACAACCCCAAGAATTAGGTCACAGGTGGTAACATCTCCCCTACTCAGTTAATCTGTCCAGGCTAATGTGATTTTTTTTTTTTTTGTACATAAAGGACCAGCATTCAATCTTGTACAATTTGCAACTGGTCCCTATAGTTGTTAGTGCTGTCACTTTTCATACATTATAAAGTTCCTTTGCACATATTTTTTTATATTCTGTATTATTCCCTCACCTTCCTCAACCTTCTTCAAGAGAAATGGAAATTCCTTGGGGCAGTAAGGGGTGGTTTGGTTATTTCTGTTTCTTTGTTATTTTGCTCTGTCTCACTGGGTAGAAGTTTTTTTTTTTTCAATTTATGAAATGGAGGAATTGGATAAGATGTTCCCTGAGGTTTCATCTAGCTTCAGATCAATGACCTGGCATAAAGTAGGATCCTAATAAAGGATATATAGTCCATGTAAGTAATTATATCTCATGCGAATACACATGTATGTGCAAAGTTCATGAGGATTTGACATGGGATGGATACAGGGATGATAGAATAGATATTCATAGTTATATATCATGCCCTATTCAAACATATATATGCATGAACATGTGCATATACATATGCATACATGTATGTATGTACACATTTACAGTGTGCAATGCACAGAAAAAAAATATCACAAGCAATCAGTTCAAATCCAGTGAAAGTGGACAGAAGGGCCAAGGTTTGCTCATCTGCTGAGCACATCTGGAGAGCAGATAAGGACAGTAAGAGATTATTCTATAGCTAATACAGCACTGGAGATGAACAAAGCAAAAACATAAATCAGGAGGTGTCAGATATTTGAAGATTAAATAGAAATGGAGACTAGTTTAAAGATGGAATCACTCACCTTGGGAGAGGAAAGATCCAGAGCCTCCCTCCCTACCTCCAGACAATGATCTTAATGAAACAAAATCATGTTGCTTTGCATGGGGTTCATATGTCCATGTTATCTCCCTTATTTTAAATAGGGGCAAGATTTGGCAGATTGATGGTGCATTGCATAGAGTGCCCAGTCTACAGTCATGAAGACCTGGGCTCAAATCCAGCCTCAAATATTTACTATGTGACCCTGGACAAGTCATTTAACCCCTTTTGCCTCAGTTTCCTCATCTGTAAAAGGAGCTGGGGAAGGAAATGACAAATCACTCGATGATTTTTGCCAAGAAAATCCCAAACAGCATGTTATGGTGATTTTGGTATCGGTTCGGATTCGCTCCCACAAACAACACAGTCTTAAGAGGGGAAGGAGTTTTATTGAACACAGAAACAAGGAAGCTTAAATCGGCACCAGCAATACAATATTCCTAGCGCAATTAAAGCAAGCACAACTAAAATTAAAAAAAAAATAAGAATAGGAAGAGGAGGGAAAGAAAACATCACCAGTTCGGGGGAGCACCAACTCTCGATGAACATGGCTGGGGAATCCCGGGGTACAGCCTTTGACTCCCGAATGGGAGGGTCCCAGGCAGAGCGTCCGCTCCATGGGTGAGATTCCGAAGAGGCTCAGGTGGTTGGGGATTTTGATGGGAGAAGAACCAAGAAAGCTTGGCCAAGAGAATTGATTCCTTGCCAGATATTGCTTAATTCTTTCGGGTGTTTGTGCAACCAGGACGAGCAGCATGTGTTTTCATAGGTGTTATCAAGTAACAGTCCTTGAGAGAATAGCCAGTTCTCACGGTAGTGTCTATTCCAGGAGGGGCTAGTTCCCGGGGTATGCTCCTAAGTCACGTGATACAAGTTCAGGTCACAAAAAGACAGAGTGAACTCACAATCTTATTAACTATGGACTATTGTTAATTCACAGCATTATAATCAGACATCAATGAAAGCAACTGAACAACAACAATGATTTGGAGACTCATTTTATAGATTGTGTTGTTGTGTTTTTTTTTTTTTTTTTTTCTCTCTATCCCCCCACCCCCTTTTGGGTTAGGAAAACACTTCCAGAAGTGTAATTGGAGAAATGGCAACATTCATTGCCTTCAGTACAAAGAAAGGCCATGGAGGATTGTATGACATTATGGGACTCTTCATTGGTTTTCAAAAGAAATTTTTATTTTTTTCCCCAGTAGCACAGTCAATGGCTCTGCATTAAACAGGAGGCAGAATGTGACAGGTGAAAGGTTCTCCTTTCCATCCAAGTATACTCCTTAACTCTCTTCTGCCTATGTTTTCATAGATGTATTGTCCAATTTAACAGGTAATAGATTTTTCTCTGAAATTTTAGGGGAAAAAATCTAAACCAACTCTCCAGCCTTATATTATTGCCCCTTTTCACTTTCCAACTAGAAAGAATATCACCAGGGAAAACATAAAATTTGCTTTTGCAAAAAAAGTCAAGGTGGTAAAAATCTCATAAGACTACTCTTTTATAACATGGTGTATTAAATTCTTTCCAGGAAGCTTGGCCAAATCGCCTGTACTGTAACATGTATATTACAATTCCTTAAATATTACTTTAAGACATCTTTGAATAGATTATTATTATTTAATATATTCCCAAGTGTTCCAATGTATGCTGCATAATTGCTATAGTGTTTTAAATCTTATTATGTGTTAAATATTTTGGATTCCAATTTTAAATAAAAATGAAACACTTAAACTTAGAATTGAGAGTTTCATTTAGACCAAAAAAGGTGTTTTATTCTCCCTTGGGTGCATACAAAAATATGCATTTACAGAGATCATGAAAAACTCTAGCAGTAAAAAAGAAAATATTGAGAAATGCAGTTTTGATATCTGCTATTAAAATGGAAACAAAAATGAAAAGTGAAACAAAATGATCTACATTCTATACACATATGATAAGAGATATAATTCTTTTTGCTGGAGGGGGGAAGGCAGGTCAATTGGGGTTAAGTGACTTGCCCAAGGTCACATGGCTAGTAAGTGTTAAGTATCTGAAGCCGCATTTGAACTCCAGGACTGGTGCTCTATTCACTGCACCACCTAGCACCCCAAGAGATATAATTCTTAAAGACACATTTCGAAATTTCCAATCCAACTCCCCCTGATTTGACAGATAAGGGAAGATGTAAAGTCATTTGCCCAAGGTTACTCAAATGGCAAGAGCAAACCGATATCCTATGACTTAAGGTTCCATGAGCTGTTCACTTTAACAATATTACTCTTCAGAACTGCCCTCCCCCCACTTTTCTGGGCAACAGTCCAATGTTGCATATTGTAATACATCCATGTCCATCACCCTTGTTAAACTTTCCCATGTCTTCCCATTAACATAACATATCATATTATTTTCAGAGTCAATTAACTAAAATAATTCCTCAAATATTCAGAATTCATTTATTTATAACTCCCTAGAACACAAAGAAGGATCAGGAAAAAAGAAAGAGAAAAAAATCTGTTAGTCAAAATTAATAACACAAATTTCATGAACCTCAACACATTCCTTGGTGAGAGTTTATCATGTTGTCTGTCAAATCCTGTTGCCTCACATTTGACCCATCACTCTAACAAACCTTGATATGAGATAGCTAATTTATAGCACTTTATATCCATTAGATTAGATTGATTGGGAATAGAGAGAAATGCTCCCAGTCACAGTCACACTAACATCAACAAGCAGGGAAATTTGATAGTCTAACAGAGACCATTACATATTGCATACTCTGGGGACATTCAAAGTAACACATACACATAAATACAGTTCAATAGGCCCTAGAATTTTCACTTCACAGTGTTGTTGTTTAGTCATTTCAGTCATATCTGACTCTTTGTGGTACCCTTTACAGTTGTGCCAAAGATACTAGAGTGGTATTTCCTTTCCTTCTCCAGCTTCTTTTACAAATAAGGAAACTGAGGCAAAGAGGGTTGAGTGATTTCCCTAGGGTTACATAACTAATAGATGTCTCAGGTCAGATTTGGATTTAGGTCTTCATGACTCCAGGCCTGATGCTCTATCCACTCTGTAACTAGCTGCCTAGATATTCTTTATCATCATCATTATTAATTAATTTATTTTTAGTTTTCAACATTCACTTCCCTAAGATTTTGAGTTCTAAATCCACCATGCCCCTTCCATCTCCTCCTTCCCAAGATAGTGTGCATTCTGATATAGACTCTCTATATACATTCTTGCTAAGCATATTTTCACATTACTCATTGTTGTAAAGAAGAATTAGAACCTATGGGAGGAACCATGAGAAAGAAGAAAAAAAAAACTACAAAAGAAAAGGAGAGCAAATAGTATGCTTGGATCTGCAGTCAGACTCCATAGTGCTTTTTCTGCATGTGGATAGCATTTTCCATCATGAGTCTTATGGAGTTATCTTAGATCTTTACATTTCTGAGAAGAACTAAGTCTGTCATAGTTGATCATCACACAATGATGGTGTCACTGTGTACAGTGTTATCTGAATTCTGCTCACTTCACTCAGCTTCAGTTCCTGTAAGTCTTTCCAGGTTTTTTTCTGAAAACTGCCTGCTCATTTTTTTTAATGGAACCATAGTATTCCTTTGCATTCATATAACACAACTGTTCAGCCATTCCCCAATTGATGGGTATTCCCTTAAATTCCAGTTCTTTTCCTCCACTAAAAGAGCTGCTATTTAAAAAAAAAAGAATTGTAGTGGGGCATTATCCTGCTTTAATGATATCTTTGGGAGCAAATTTTTATAACCCTTTGAGCATAGTTCCAAATTTTGCTCCAGAATGTTTGGATCAGTTCACAATTCCACCAACAATGCATTACTGTTCCAGTTTTCCCATGTCTTCTCCAACATTTATCATTTTCTTGCTTTGTGATATTAGCCAATCTAATAGTTGTGATGTGGTAAATCAGAGTTGCTTAGATTTGTATTTCTCTAATCAATAGTGATTTAGAGCATGGTTTTTCATACCACTAAATATAGCTTTAATTTCTTCCTCTGAAAACTTTTTGTTCATATCATTTGATCATTTATCAGTTGTGGAATGACTTGTATTCTTATAAATTTACTCACTTCTCTATATATTTTAGAAATGAGGACTTTTTTCAGAGAAACTTCCTGTAAAAAATGTTTCCCAACTTTCTGCTTCCCTTATAAGCTTGGTTGCTTTGGCTTTGTTTCTGCAAAAAACTTTTCAATTAGATGTAATCAAAATTATCCACCTTATATTTCATAATGTTCTCTATCTCTTGTTTGGTCATAAATTCCTCCATTCTCCATAAATCTGACAGATTTGTCTTTGCTTATAGTATCAGCCTTTATAGCTAAATTGTGTTCCCATTTGGACTTTCTATTGGTATATGGTATAATCTGTTCTACCTAGATCTTCTTGAAAGGGCCACTAAAGTTCTTTCAGTAGCATGAGTATCTCCACTCTTTTACAGTACTTTCCGAAACCTTTTGTGGCACCACCAGATAGTGATGATAACAATAGCTCCCATGATTTCAGGAAAAGCATAGAAAGGGCATCAGGATCAGGGTTGCAATTTGATAGGGATTCCATTTAACCAGACAGAATCATTCCAATTCTGTGGCAGCTTGTAAAAGGAAAGCAATGAAATATATCATCTCTGAATTCTTTTCAGATTTTTAGTAAATTATCTTGTGGTCAGTGAAATCTGAGCAAACCTGTGTGTCTAGTGTACCCACATGCTTTACAGCAAAATTCTGTAAAAGCAAGCCTAATGATGACTCTGGGTCATCCAGAGTAGGGAAGATAATGGGTTCTATATATTTGGAGTGTACAATGATGAACATAAAATCCTTTAGGAAGATTCCCTTAAAAATGTCCACCTTTCAATCACATTATTTGACCTATAGCATAGCAAATATATTAGTATGAATATACAAAGTATGCAAAAACTGCATATTTTGTGATAATGTAGAATGGATAAGGTGTTGCAGGTACAACAAGGGACACAGAATGAAGAAGACTGGGCATAAAATCCAATCCCAGAAATTTTTTTTTCTCAGTAAGGCACTGAATGGTCAAGCTATTAAATTATTAAACCTTACTGACTCTTTTACCTCATGGGTAAAATTGGGATAATTATGGTGCCAATCTTGTTGGGATATTGCTGTATTCTAATACAATGATGTGTGTGAGGTGTTTGGCAAATGTTAAAGCTCCATTCAAATGTCAGTCATGATGAGGAGGAGGATGAAGTCAATTATTATCTTTATAACCCTGATAACACAATGCTTATTTTAGGCCTTGAAAATATTCTAATTTTACAATATGCTTACTACTCCTATTTTTAATCCATATTTTTCCTGTCTTTTAAAAATGACAATAAACTGATGCAGGCAAAATAAATTTAAAAGGATATATAGGTTAGGAAATGAGCATTTATTGTGTCTTCAATGATAAGTGTTTAATAAACATTACTTCATTTGATCCATACAATAACACTAAAAGGTAGGAGTCATTAATTCCATTTCATAATTGAGGAAACTCAAGTGACTTGTCCAGAATCACATAGCTAATAGTGCCTGAGTTGAGATTTGAACTCAGTTCTTCCTGGCTGACCGTAGAGTTCAATATTCTGTCCCCTGTGTCTTCTCCCTGGAAGATTAGATAGATAGACAGAGAGAGAGAGAGAGAGAGAGAGAGAGAGAGAGAGAGAGAGAGAGAGAGAGAGAGAGAGATTATCTATTACCCAGTAACGAAATTTCTGGCAATGGTCTAATTTTTTAAACTTAGCTAAAATAGTCCAGAGATAACAGACATGCTGTTTTTATTTAGTCCCATTATTTGTGCCTTTTCATTCCACTATGTTATGCCATGTTTAATTTTTTGGAGGCATAACTTTAATAAAGAAAAAACAAATTAATAAAATTGTATTCATAATTTGTTTTTGTATCACCTATGTTCCACTGTGAATCCCTTCACCCTTCTTTGAGAGAGATAACCCTCATAGCAAAAGGACAAAAATGCTACCTGAATTGTTGAAGAAGTCTGACTTATCTGCAGTGTGTTCATATGAAAATCAATTTTTTGGGGGGGGTGGAAAACTATGAGTATGGTAAACTAAAATGCCCTTTGAAAACTTAAAATATCCATTATCATGCCATTATCAGGAATCAAAATTGGTTGGTTGTCGAACTTCATTCTCAAAGCAAAAAAAAGTGACATACCTATGTGGGGCTAAATTTACAGTATGTCCAAATGTGGCTCATCAGACCCATATGAGCTTGGAAGGCTATAACATAGATGCTCCAAATAAACACTTGGAATAAAGATAGTTCTAAATTGGTGCAATTCATGTTTCTTTTGAGATATTACAATTGAGATATCAAAAGAGGCATTCAGTGGAAGTTTTGGTTATGGGATGCTAAGTAAATCAATAGCCCCCAAACAGTTCTACAGTCTCTTTGTTTCTCATATATTAATTTTATCATCTGCATATGTGCTAAAAATATAAAATTTTGAGGGATACAAAATAGAAGATTGGAGAGAAGCAGTCAATAGGATATTGATGACCTAACTCATTGAATTGAGGATGTATTTGGCAATGTATATGGGGCTTCTTCACAGAGATAATATAATAAATAGAATATTGTGTTATTCTCAGCATTTAATTCCATATTCTATGTATTCACAACTTCAATTGCCACATTTACATGGCATTATATGACACCAGTATATAATAGGTGTTACTGAATTTAACTAACATTGTAGGGAAGCATAAATAATGACTTTTATTCGCATAGTTACTTTATGTAGTCTTTTCCTTGATTCATTTCCATTTTGGTTATTTTTTAATTTACTTGAAATGTAGAGGTCTTTGACCTCATTGACTTTTAACAGTTTTCATTTCATGAAATTTGTATCACAGAGGAAAAGAGAAATCCAGAATTAGATTATAGAGAGCTAATTGAATGATGTCCCAAAATCTGTTGGATAAATTGGATTGGGGATAGTCTTAATTAAGTAAATAACAATGTTATAATGGGAGGTAAGTGACTATGATGTCTGGGATTTGAAAAGGAAATAGCATCTACTGTGTATCTTAGTTCCTATCTCTTTTTATCTTTACAACCTGTTAATTGCAAAAGTTCCAATAATTGCTAACATACTCGTATTTGTCTTTTCCTCCTTTACATTTTAGCATTAAAATCACTGTTCAAATGGTGGGTGATAAAGCTGCAGCAACCATATACTCTCACATTTCATAGATAGAAATTAATTTGAAAATATTAATGATGACTTCACAGTATTATAAAATTTCGTATTTTGCACAAATTACTATGTAAAGACACTTGCCTTCCTAATAGGGATAGGGGGAAGGAAGGGAAGAGAGACACAATTTGGAAGTAAAAAAAAAAAAGAATGTTAAATTTTCTTTAGACATAACTAGGAACAAAAAATATTTTTTAAAATTTAGATTATCATAAAGAGAAGGTTCTTAGATGATTTTGAAACTAACCCACATTTCAGCAAATACCTTTGTTATAATATCCCCAAAAGTCATCACCCAGTTTCTGCTGGAAGGCCTCCAGTGAGGGAAAGTCCACCATTTTCAAAGAACCTATTCTACTCTGGTACAATTCTTATTCTTAGGAAGGTTTTCCTTAAACTGTGCATTAATTTTTCCAATTGCCACTCATTATTTCTACTAATGTTCTCTTACAATTAATAGAACAAGTCTAAATTCTCTTCAAGATGAAAGGGCTTTAAGTGCTTGATGATATTATCATTGTGTTAATATTACGAATATCCTCTAAATTCATATAGAGTAAGCAGGCTTCAGAAACCTGTGACTTTGATACCACATGTAGTCCTCTAGGTCTTCAAGCATGGGCCTTTGACTGAATCAAAACTTCACAGAAAAAAAAAATCCCTTAATAAACGGAATTGTTCTGTAAAACTTGGACTCAGTGAAAAGACCACACCCAAGGACCTAGAAAACTATGTGTGTCCTGAAGGCCTCAAGTTCCCCACCCCTGGACTATTCTCAAGGTTCTTTAACTATCCTGATTGTCATCTGAATATTTGATACTTTCTAAATGATGTTCCTAAACTATAATGACAACTATTAAACATAATAGACCAGATGTAGCTTGAAAAGTTCAAAATATAGCATAATGTAATTATTCCCAGGAGTGATGCTTCTGTAAAGGAAGACAAAAATTATATTTTGTATTGTCTTACATTACGTTTTACATTAAATTACCACAATATCAACTCAAATTGACTTTGTAGTTAAAAAATACAACCTTTTTTGGCAACTGAGTGAGATATGTCTAACAACAGCATTCCTTCAGCATCTCAAAACAATTAAAAATAGTTCAATAAAACAGAAACAATAACAAATATAAAATAACTAAAAATTAGAAAAAAAAGTAAGAAATCATGAAGAAAACCCAAATAAAAAAAGAGAAAGACTTGGGAAATGACTAAACAATAAATTGCTCTTGTGTTTGTCTTTCATTCTCGAAGAGGAACATGATATCAGGGAATGATAACACGGACTTAACTAGAGTTGACTTGGATTTGAGTGAGAGAGTGCTGTGCAAGGTCACCAGCCTCACTTCCTCCTCCAGAATCACCTCTGTCCAGTGCCTTGATATTTATAAGGATGGTTGGAGATAGTCCAGGATGCAATGGGAGACCCTGGCCATTTTAGGCTATGGTCTTTTTGAGTTCTTCCTTTGAGTGAGGTAAAGCTGATTCAGTGAATAGGACTCTTTAAGAAGTGAATCAAGGGATGGCCCCTTTAATTAAAACACACAAATAAACTGGTAGGGAAAACCCCCAGGGTTGCTGGTCAAAAGAGAAACAGTTACTATTTACTATTAAATACCTCTTAATATAATGAGTTAACACTAGATAGTAAAGAAAAAAAAAGGTTTAAAAAATCACCAAATAAATAAATATTTGTGTACAGTAGAAGTAAGTTGTAAACCTCATAAATAGATAAGAAAAATATAACAATACATATAGTGAATAAAATTTTGAATACAATTAAGGAAGAAAAATAAGAAAGGAAAAACAGGTCTATTAAAAAATCTTAAAAGAATCATAGCATCATAGATTTAGATTTGGAAATATCCTTAGAGGCCATGGAGTTCAAACTTCTAATTTTAATGATGAGGAACTGACTTACAGAGAAGTTGGTAATTGGGGAGTATGTAAGGGGTAAGTTGAACTTAGCTCTTTCTGACTCCAAGTCGAGTGTTTTTGTTTGTTTGTTTTTACCACTGCTTCCTATCTTTGGAAGATTGAGCTATTCCTGTGACACTAGTCACTTTACTATGATCACTGCATTACTAGGAATTTGAAGTATAAATTTAGAATAATTAATGGCATACCAATAGTATAGAAGGGAATAAAACTGAAAAATGCAGTTAATGAATAAGAAATATCAGACTAAGGAAAATGCAGCAACATTGGAGGAACATATAAATTTTGTTGCAATTAGAACTGACTTAGAATATAAAGCTCAATGAAATAATTTTCAAGGCACTGACCACCAAGGAAAATAATATGGAATAGAAATTCTAATAAATTTTCTATAGAAATATAATATTAGACAAAGAATTCAAAAGACACAAGCAGAGAGAAAGCTTATGTTTAAGATAGCAATAATAATCATTGTCATGTTATACAAATTACAAGTCAAAAAAAAACGTAATACTGCAAACAGCCTGTAGGAACCATATCACTTCCCAATGATACTAACAAAAATCACCAAAGAATGCCCATTAACAATAAAGAAAATAACAATCAAATAGGATTCCTGAAAAGCTTAAGAAAAACTGCTTTTACACAAATATAGTGTCTTTTAAATTTCAACCTTGTGTGAGACAGTAAAGACCATTGCCCAAATTAAAATTAGAGGCTTCTTAAGGTAGAAAGTAGAAAAGAGTTTATTATCATCCTGCAAGAAGAGGCATCCCTAATCTGACAAAAGGCCAGAAGGGAGAAGCACCCTACAGAAGGCAAAGGTATGATTATAAAACCCTAACCTGGAAATTCCACACCCTCTCAATTGTCCCACCTTACCATTGGTTGGTAAGGCAAGCTCACAATCATTTTAATAATGCCAACCAATGGGTGCAAAGCAATCTCAATCCTTTACCACAATTATTACTAACGAGTCTCTAATTTTGTCATCAGTTCCACTACGCAAGCACAGTAACAACCGCAAGATACTGAACTCCCTTCAGTCCAACCTAGATGTGTCCTTATCTGGGCCAGAGTGTCCCAAGGCTACTGTCTGCTTCCTGATTTGTCAAATCTACCTGCTGCATACAGCTCCTTTTATTCTACATTATTTCACTTTTAGTATTATCTAGGAGTTTTCTGGGAACTGGGAATGCAACTTTTTCCCAAGACTATCGCTCAACTCTTTGCAAGTCTGGTGCTTTTTATAATTTGTCTTGTTTCAGCAATTCTTGAAGTGCTATAGAAACTTAACCCTTTGCTATCTTTCACACTACCATTCTTTCCCCAAACTAAAAACACCTCTAATTTGGTCTCAATAGTTAATTGAATCAATTGTATTAATACTCAATAGCCCTTACATTACCCTGAAACACACAATGACATATATATATATATATATTTATATGTATGTATGTATATTTGTATATATATATATGTATGGGGAAACGATACTGAACTTAGTTACAAAGTATAAGGAAGTAATAAGAATAGATATAGGATGTTCACAATGGGGAAACTTCACTGCAAGTTATCCCTCACAACATGATCTTCTAAAGAAGTGTGTGTGTGTGTGTGTGTGTGTTAAAGAGAGAGAGAGAGAGAGACAGACAGACAGAGAGAGAGACAGAGAGAGAAAGAGAGAGAGAGAGAGAGAGAGAGAGAGAGAGTAGAATCAATTTCTTATGAGAGAACTGAGTAGAATTTTTGGAATGTATGTGCTATAGACACACATGCAAACATACAGAGTCCCCAACAGGCATTTAATGGTTTGGTGATAATTTATGAATAAATCAACATAGTATAATATTTTATTATGATTATATTCTATTACTATGTAATATATGTAGATATGAGAAACATTATAAAATATTTTACAAGGAACAAAATACCTGGAGAGAAACTCAGTTGTTAAGGCCTGGGCCATATTAATAGAATAAAAATAATTATATAGATAAAAATTATCTTACAGGTTTAGGGCAAAAATTTAAATTAGCTGGGGAACTAGAATTAAATCATAGAATTTAGAAAATACTTTCAGTAATAAAAGGCCAAAATATAAAGGGCTATAAAGAAAAGTAATTAGGAAAGAGGCAGAATTGCCACGGCCATATTTCTAACTAAATTATTAATCAGTAATTAGCAGAATCCCTGGTATAAGATAAATAATAGAAAAAGCTACTGGTGAAATAGAATAGATAGTGAAGACATGATGAATACCTATAAGAGTTTAATATGCCATAAACCTAAGGATTTTATGGTGATTATGAAAAGTGTTTCCCTTCACTATTAATTGATTTATGATATGACCTTTTATATTTAACTCCTGCATCCACTTAGAGGTTACTGTGGTATATATAGGGAGTGGAATTTTATAGCGCATATTTTTGCCAGCATCAATTCTTGTCTCCTCAGGATGCCTTTCTTTGTTTTTTGTTTTTTTTTTCCAAAATTGGAAGTCTTTTTTAAACAATTTAATGTTTATTTTTAATTTACAACATTCATTTCCACAAGATTTTGATTTGCAAATTTTCTTCCCGTCTTTCCCCCATCAAGCACCCCAAAAGAGATCCCAGTGAATACCCCCTCCCCCAATCTGCTCTCTCCTTTATCCTCCCCCATTCCCACTCCTACTTTCCAGAAGGGCAAGATGGATGTCCATATCCCAGTGACTATATACCTTATTTCCCAGTTTCATGTAAAATAATAATAAAAATGCTATTACTAATAATAACAATAATAATGGATTTTTAAACATTTAATTTTAAAACTTTAATTCCACCTTTTTTCCCTTTTTTCCTCATCACCTACCCTTACTGGGAAGAAAAACAATTAAATAGATGTTGTACATGTGTAGCTAATAAAACATTTCCATAGTGGATATATTGTGAAAGACTGACTATATTTTCTTCCATCCTATCCCACCCCCACTTGTTCTATTCTTTACTTTGATCCTGTCCCTTTTCAAAAGTGTGTGGTTCCAACTTCCCTCACCTCCCATCATGTCCTCCTTTCTTTCTTCTCCCCTCATCCCTTCTTCCCTCCTTTCCTGTGGGGTAAGTTACCCTATTTAGTGTGTATATCATTCCCTCCCTAAGCCAAATTTAATGAGAGTAAGATTGACTCATTTCCTTTTGCCTTCCTGTTCTTCCCTTCCATTTTAACAGTTATCCCTTGCTCCATTCTGTCTCTCCCCATCTCCCCTCATTTTATTCCTCTCACCTCTTAATTTCACCTTTTAAATATCATCCCTTCCAATTAAATTGGTCATGTACCTTGAGAATTTCTTTTTTTTTTTAAAGCAATTGGGGTTAAGTAACTTGCTCAAGGTTACATGGGAAGGTGTTTCTGGGTGGGTGCTAAGTGTCTGATCCCGGATTCGATCGCCAAGTCATCCCAACACTGGGGCCAGCACTCTTACTCACTGTGCTACCTGGCCGCCCCTCCTTGAGAATTTCTTGAAGGATGATTTATAGGTTCTTTTTTAATCATGGTTTTCATGTAGTCCAATAACTTTTAGATTATTTCTCCTGGATGTATTTTCCAGGTAAGAGGTTTTTCCAATGAGATATTTCACATTGTCTTCTATTTTTCATCTGTTTGGATCTGTTTAATAATAACTTGATTTCTCATAAAGTCATTAGCTTCCATTTGCTCCAACCTAATTCGCAAGGAATGATTCTCTTAAGTGAGCTTTTGAGATTCTTTTTTCCATCTGGCAAATTCAGCTTTTTAAGGCATTCTTCTCCTCATTGCCTTTTTGAACATCTTTTGCCATTTGAGCTAGTCTATTTTTTAAGGTGTTATTTTCTTCAGTCTGGATTTGATTCTCTTTTCATGATTTTCTTGTATCATTATCCTTTCTCCTCCCAATTTTCCTACACTTCCCTTATTTGGTTTTCAAAATCCTTCTTAAACTCCTCTATGACCTGTAATCAGCTCATATTTTTTGGAAGCCTTTGGTGCAGGAGTTATGACTTCAATATCTTCCTCCTGTTCCATGCTTTGATCCCTTTTTTCCCCAAAATAAGAGTCTAATGTTGGATTGCTCTACTTTCCTTGCTTCCCTCATTTGCTGCTGTTGTCACTCAATTACTTGATTTTTGAGCTTTTTGCCATAGTAGACCTCTGCTACCAGAGAGGGGAGTTTTATCCTGATCACTGGGGTTTTCTCAGCTGCTGGAGCTATTAGTTGCGTGTCCTCTCTGAAGCCTCCACACACCCTAGCAAACTGGTCACACATCCCATGACCTCCACCCTAGAGCACAATCCTGATCCAATCAGCTTAAAGAAAGAGTGACACCCATACTACTCTCTTGGTCCCCTTACAATCTTTTGGCTTGGAGCTGAAGCAGCCACATGGCTGTGGCAGCATGGCCACCACACCTCAACTCCTTCCCCTCCAGGTGGCAAAGCCCGGACCACACTCCCAAACTACAGAATCCCAAAGTCCACACTGCACTGAACTCTCACTTTGTTCCTAGCATCTATGGGTTGATAATTCTGATAACTTCCACAGCTTCTGGTGACCTGAAGTTCCTCCAGCTGCTGGCCAGTTGTGACCACCCTGAGGCTAAAGCCTTGGTTTCACATGGGGCTGGGCTTGGCTCCAAGGGTGCTGTGTTGACCCCTTCCTGCCAGTCTGCCGGGCTGTCTTCAACAGAAAGTGAGCTTCCCTTTGTCATTTTGTTGATTCTGTAGCTCCAACATTTGGTTAGAGTAATTTTTTACATGAATTAGGGGAGGTTGAGGCCAGAACCACATGGAAGTCCTGTTTCTGCTCTGCCATCTTGAATCTGCCCTCTTACTTGATTTCCAAAATTCTTCTTGAGCTCCTCTATGGCCTGTAAACAATTCATATTTTTCTTAGATACTTTTGGTACAGGATTTCTGACTTTGTTGTCTTCCTCCCTTTCCATGCTTTGTTCCTTTTTGTCCCCACAAAAGGAATCTAAAGTTGAATTGCTGTGCTTGATTTGCTTTCTCATCTTGCTACTCAATTACTTGATTTTTGAGCTTTTTGCCACAATAGAACTCTGCTTCCAGAGAGGAGAGCTTTGTTCCAAATAGCTGGGGTTTTCACAGCTGCTGGTGATATTATTTGGGTGCCCTTTCTACACCCCCCCACATGTTCTGGCACCTGATTACACACCCCAGGACCTTCACTCAAGACAGTGATCCCGATCCAAGCTGGTTAAAGAAAGAATGATTACCTTCTAAGCAACCATGTGGTGGTGGTTGCAGGGCTGCAGCACCTCCATCACTTAGTGCCCCAGGGGGCAGTGCCTGGACCACACTCCATACCCCCCTGGTTCCAATAAAATTCCAAACTGAGGTTCTACTTTGTCTTTTGCATTTATGGGTTGATAGTTCTGGAAACCACCATAGTTGATGGTGATCCACTCTCCTAAAGTCTGCTCCAGCCACTGCTGGGTGGTGCCACCCAGTGTGCTAACTTGGGGCTGGGCTTGGCTTCCAGTGTGCTGTGATGGACCCTTACTCTATGCCTTCCCAGGTTGCCTTTAGTGGGAGATTTGTTTCTCTCTGTCACTGTGTGTCCTGTAGCTCTAAATTTTTTTAGAGCCATATTTTATAGGTATTTGAGGTAGTTATTGAGGGAGTTCATGGAGTTTTCCTGTTTCTATGTTGCCATCTTGGCTCCACATTCAATTGTAAATCTTTACTGCAATTGTTAATGCTTTTTGTTTATAAAAACTTATGCTGCTATGATAGGATTCATTAATTTTTTTTTTAATTCTTGCCTACTTAATGTGATCTGTTGGTTAACCCTTCTTCAAATAACAAAGAGATTTCAGAATTTTTACTTTGAAGCAGAATTCAAGATGTGGTACAATTAGGCTTTCTTATTTCTCAGATTGCCCCCAATCACCACAATATTTTCTCAAAAATTCACACTTTTATAACTCCAGATGATCACCCCCCCAATTAAAAAAAATAGCCTTTTGGTAGGTTGAATGGTTTGCCATTGAAGGTGCAATTTAAATGGCATTGTTATGTTTATTTAATTATCATGTTTATCCATAAACTATTAATTTGTGTACTTATATGTCTCTCTGTATTCCTGTAAAATACATTTTGTTTTGTTTTGTTCTTTCCATTATCTTCATATAAATCCTCAGTGTGTGTTGCAAGGAAGATAGAAAGATATTTTATACAATCTATGTATATAATGAATAGAAGTTTCTTGTTTTTTTTCTTATATTGTTTGTCTGGAGGGAGATGCATACAAATATATAGAAAGACCAAGAACTTTATTTTGCTTATTTTATGTCTTACTCCTTTGTTAAAATCATTATTTCTTTTTGTAAATTTTTATTGATATATTTTAAGTTTTCAAAATTGACTTTCAGAAATTTTAAATTTCCCCCTCCCTATCCCCTTCCCAAGAAAGCATGCAATCTGATATAGGCACATTCCTATTAAACATATTTTCACATACATCATGTTGTATAGAAGAATTAAATAGAATGGGAGGAACAATGAGAAAGAAAAAAAATTGTTTGCTTCACTCTGCATTGAGACTCCATAGTTCTTTCTCTGGATGTGAATGAAATTTTCCTTCATGAGTCCTTTGGAATTATTTTAGGTCCTTGCATTGCTGAGAAGTACTAAATCCATCAAAGTCAGTCATCACACACTGTGGCTGTTACCTTGTACAATGTTCTCCCAGTTATGCTCACTTTACTCAACATCAGTTAATATAAGGATTTTCAGGTTTTCCTGAAGTCCAACTATTCACTATTTCTTATAGCATAATTGTATTCCATTACATTTAATATAGGAAAATATCTTCAGTTATTCTCCTATTGATGGGCATCCCATCAATTTTCAGTTCTTGGCCACCACAAAAAGAGCTACTATAAATATTTTTGTACATGTGCATTCTTTTTACATTTTTTTGTGATTTCTTTGGGATATGGTCCTAGAAGTGTTTTTGCTGGGTCAAAGGGTATGCACATTTTATAGCCTTTTGTTCGTAGTTGCAAATTGCTTTCCAGAATGGTTGGATCAGCTCACAAGTTCACCAAGAATGAATTGGTGTTCCAACTTTTCCACATCTTCTCCAATATTTATCTTTTTCCTTTTTTGCCATGTTTGCCAATATGATACATGTGATGTGGTACTTCAGAGTTGTTTTGATTTTCATCTCTAATCAATAGTGATTTACATCATTTTTTCATAATACTGTAGAAAACTTACTCTCTTCTTCTGAAAACTGCCTGTTCATATACACTGATTATTTATCAATTGGGGAATGACTTATATTGTTGTTGATTTGAGTCAGTCTCTCTTTATCTTAGAAATTAGGCCTTTATCAGAGACACTAGTTGTAAAAAAATTCCCAGTTTTCTACTTCCCTCATAATCTTGGTTGAATTGGATTTGTTTGTACAAAAATGTTTTCAATTTAATTTTATCAAAATTATCAATTTCAGATGTAATAATTTTCTCTATATCTTATTTGGAAGTCATTTCTTTTAAACTTGCTTGATTACAGAGAGTTTTACATTACAAAATCATATCATATTCAAAGAAAGGGAATATTCATTTATTGTTTTTTTTTTCCTTATGCATTAAATCTGTTTCCAACTAGGTGGTAAAGTGGATAGAGTGCTCAGAAAGAGTCAGGAAAATCTTAGTTCAAATCTTGTTTCAGACACTTGAATGTATTTCACTTAACCTCTGTCTGTCATAGTTTCTTCAACTTTAAAATTGGGATAATAATCAGGCCTATCTCCTACCTACTTTTTAGAGCTGCCATACCTAAAGAGATAATATTTGAAAGCACTTAGCACAGCACCTGACATATAAAGGTGCTTAATAACTGCTTCTTTCCTTTCTTATTGCCTCATTTAAAATTTATTATAATAGCTAGCCATTCTAAAGTTATACCTAATAATAATTATAACAATAAACATTATTTATTCATTCCTGATCTTATAGGAAAGGACTTTATTTCTCCCTAACAGATTACAGATTTTTTAAATTTTGTATATTTAATAGATACTATATGAATATGAAGGAAAATGATTTTATTATTATGTTTCTTAAAGTCTTAATATGTAGGTGTTGCACTTTGCCCATTTTTTTCTTTAACTATGAATAAGAGCATGAATTTTTATAGGAATGGAAGTTAAAATATTCCCAGCAAAGTCCCTTAAGCCTTTGAAAATCATGAACTTTGTAAAAGAACTACAACCTATTGGAGGGACTGTTGCAAAATAAGCATGCTAATTGACTACTGCAGGAATTTGAACTAGTTTAATCATTCCTATTTAGAAAAAAAGAAGAAAATAAATTGTCGATAAAATTGTCCTTGTCCTCCCGCCCACCATCCCCATATTCGAATGATTCCATTATTGGGCCTATAGTCTAAGGTGGTCCCTGATAGGAAGAGAAGACACACATATTGAGAATATTATTTGTGGCATTTTTATGGCAATCAAAGCAAAATATTTGTCCAGAAACTGGGAATATTACAGAAGAGGGAAGAGAACTTGATGCATATCAGAACAAAGAATTTTAAAATTTATACTAAAAAATGTTTCATTGAATATGTTTTGAGTGACATGTTTGCCATATAAGCCTATGCTTTTTCCATCACACTTCAAAAGTGGGTGAAAATTTTTAGATGTTTAATGGATTAAATTGTCAATAAAATAATTTGTTTTATAGTACACACACACTCAACAGCTAAAACTTTTCCTCATATATGGCGCTATTTTTGCACAAACATTTGTACACATTATGAAATAAATTTCTAAGACATGCAAAGCTAGTGGAGTTTTTCATTCAGTATGAATAAATGATTTGTTTGCAACAGTAATCCTTTCACAAAAGATATATGCATTGTGTATGCGTGTTCATACATGTATATGTATGTAAGTATATACATATGCATATACCTATACATACATTTCAGTAGAAATTATATCTTTTATAAATGTATATGGCCATGCATATAATGTGTATATATGTCAATATATACATATATCAGTTAACTATCCATCCATTCACCTTTCTTTCATCTATTTATTTGTCCATCCAGTCTCTATTATCTATCTATTCACATATCTATTCATATTCTCTCTCTCTCTCTCTCTCTCTGTCTCTCTCTCTCTCTGTCTCTCTTTCTCTTTCATTGTGTACCAGGGTATTAATGGAACTAGGGAGATGTGAGTTAACCACCCACCACTCCCACAGTACCAAGCAGAACTACTGCAAACAGTCAAGTTATCCTACAGACCAGAGGCAATTTGGTTTGTTTTTCCCCAGTAGATGAAGTATTTGAGATTTAGTTAAAGGTGCTCTGGACAAAAGTAGCATAAAAGTAATATTTACGATTTTGGTTGAAATCTCCTGAAAACACAGGAATAATTTTGAATGTCTTGCCAGTGACTTTATTTTTACTTTTTTTTTTAATCTTGAGGGCACTTTTGAAATGCCTAGGAAACTGCTTTGACCTAGGGCTGGTGAAATATGCTTTTGATCAAAATTGTTTTTTTTATTTAAACCCTGTGGTTTTGAATGATTCATTGAACTAGATCCTGAAAAATGATGTCAGCATAGTGTAGAATTTGATATTAATACTGAGTGTGAAGCAAGATAAATTGTCAAAAAGTCCAGATATACATTCTCCTTGCCTTAAAGTTGTTACAAAATGTCTCTCTCACTATAGTATCCTTTAATGGAACTCAGATAAATTACTAGTCAATAAGACTTTAGTGACTCAAATTTATTACTTATATTTGTTATTCGGAAGTTTAATAAACATTCAGATTTTATTTCTTATATGATTAGAAATCTTATTGGGAAACTTGGATTGGCTACTAATTACATAAAGGTGTAGTAGAAAGCCAAGAAATATATTTCTTCCCAAAATAAAAAAAAAATGCAGAAGCAAGACTAGAGGTTAGAATTGTCTTTATAAGTGAAGTCTTAAAATTCTCTGTAGAGAGAGAAAAATGGACATGAGAGTTGTAAAAAGAGTCCAGTGACAAAGGTGTAGAAGGAGCTAATCAGTGTTGAGTTTGGGGGACACTTGCCACGAGACCAACAATGACTAGAGCTTTTTCCTTTCCTCCATCTTTGCTCATAGAAATAAACTCATAGAGATTGACTGAATTGTGATTTTTCAGAGAAATGCTTGAACAGTGGTGAATCTACTCCACTCTCATTATGTCTCCCTTTATGTTTTATCATTATGCCCAATGGGCATAAGGATGATTTAAAAGTTTTGAATTTTTTGCAGTGGTTGAATATAAGATAATTTTATCTCTTTTCTGAATTTGCTTTTTATTCCATTTTGATCTTTTGATATAGAGTATGAAAGAGAAGTCAATAGATAGACACACAAAAATAAAATATTATTATTAGTAATAATAATAATTTGACTGACCATATTATCCTCCAAGCATGATAATTAACATATTGCTTGCAGGATCAAAATATTTTAAGAAATACATTTCGAATTGGTTTAAACTTTCCAGAGAATGGAAGCTAGCAGGAACTTACACATTTACTCTGGAATAAAATTCCAGTAAAAAAGTCCTCATTCCCTCTAAGAAGACTTTCTGGTTGGCACTTTTGACCTTTGGGTTTTCCTCCCTACTCTGAAGAGTGGGAAGGGTAGGAAGATGAGGAGTAGATATCTCAACAGAAGATAAAACTTTAAATTAGCCATAGTGACATCTGAGCAACATGAACTACAAAATAAAACTCTTCCCTTTTAAAAAATTAATTAATTTTTAGATTTCATCACTCATTTCCACAAGATGTTGAGTTCCAAATTTTATCCCCATCTCTCCCCTCTCCCCACCCCAAAGGGAAAACATTATGATTAACTCTTCCCCTAGTGTGGCCTCCCTTCTATCCCATCTCCCCCTTGTCCCCTTCCCCTTTATTTTCTTGTAGGGAAAGAGAGATATTTCTACTCCATTGCCTGTATAGCTTATTTCCCAATTGTACATAAAAAACAATTTTTAATATTTTTTAAATGTGCATTGATCTACAAAGTCTCTCCCTTTCCCCCTCCCAACTCCTTTTCATTGATCAAGCAAACAATTTAATATAGGATATACATGTGCAAAGTGTTTTGCAAAACATTTCCATAATTGTCATGTTGTGAAAGAATAATTATATTTCCCTCCATCCTATGCCAACCTCCCACTTATTCTATTTTCTCCTTTGATCCTGTCCCTTTTCAAAAGTGTTTGCTTTACACTACCCCCTCCCATGATCTTCCCTCCCTTCTATCATAACCCCCACTTATCCCCTTCCCCCCCTTACTTTCCTGTAGGGTAAGATACCCAATTGAGTGTATATGTTATTCTCTCCTTAAGTCAAATAAGATGAAAGAAAGGTTCACTCATTCCCTCTCACCTCCCTTCTCTTCCCCTCCATTTGTGAAACCTTTTTCTTGACACTTTTATGTAAGATCATTTGCCCCATTCTATTTGTCCTTCTCCAAATATATTCCTCTCTCACCCCTTAAATTTCTTTCTTTTGATATCATCCCTCATATTCAACTCACCCAGTGCCATCCATCTGTCTGTCTGTCTATCTATCTATCTATCTATCTATCTATCTATCTATCTATCTATCTATCTATCTATCTATCCATCCATCCATCCATCCATCTATCCATCTATCTATCCATCCATCCATCCATCCATCCATCCATCCATCCATCCATCCATCCATCCATCTACCTGTTTCCTAACATTACCCAAATATGGAGAAAGGTCTCATGATTTACAAATACCATCTTTCCATGTATGCATGTAGACAGTTCGACTTTAATAAGTCCCTTATGGTTTCTCTTTCCTGTTTACCTTTCCAAGCTTTTCTTGAGTCTTGTATTTGAAAGTCACATTTTCTATTCAGCTCCAGTCGTTTCATCAAGAATGATTGAAAATCCTCTATTTCACTCAGCGTCCATTTTTACCCTGAAGGATTATGCTCAGTTTTTCTGGGTAGATGATTCTTGGTTTTAATCCTAACTCCTCTGACCTCTGGAATGTCATAGTCCAAACACTTCAGTCCTTTGATGTAGAAGCTGCTAAGTTTTGTGTTATCTGATTATATTTCCACAATACCCAAATTGTTTCTTTCTGGTTGCTTGTAGCATTTTCTCCTTTATGTGATAACTTTGTAATTGGACTTCAATATTCCTAGGAGTTTTTCTTTTGGAATATCTTTCAAGAGATGATTTGTAGATTTTTCCAATCTCTATTTTACCCTCTCATTCTAGAATATCAGGGGAGTTTACCTTGATACTTTCTTGAAAGATAATGTCTAGGCTCTTTTTTTAAATCTTGGCTTTCAGGTAGTTCAATAATTTTAAAATTACCTCTCCTGGATCTATTTTTCCAGGTCAGTGGTTTTTCCAATGAGAGGTTTCACATTGTCTTTGATCTTTACATTTATCTGGCTCTGTTTCATAATTTCTTGCTTTCTCATAATGTTGTTAGCTTCCATTTGCTGCATTCTAATTTTGAAGGAATATTTTTTTTCAGTGATCTTTTGGATCTCCTTTTCCATTTGGTCAATTTTATTGTTAAAGTTTTTTTTTTCCCCTCATTGACTTTTTGGACCCCTTTGCCATTTGAGCTAGTCTATCTTTTAATGGGCTGTTTTCTTCATTATTTTTTGGGTGTCCTTTAGCAGGCTGTTGAGTAGCTTTTCATGATTTTCTTGCATCATTCTCATTTCTCTTCCCAATTTTCCCCCTATTACTATTACTTGATTTTCAAAATCCTTCTTGAGCTCATCTATGGCTTGCAGCCAATTCATATTTTTCTTGGAGACTTTTGATGCAAGAGTTTTGACTTTGTTGTCTTCTTCTTGTTCGATGTTTTGATACTCTTAGTCCCCTCCCCCAAAAAAAGATGAAATAGTCTGATTGTGCTTTCTCTGTTTGCTCATCTTCCTAGTCAATTACTTGACTTTTGAGCCCTTTGCCATGGTAGAACTTTGCTTCCAGATTGGAGAGTGCTGTTTCCCAAAGTGCTGCGGTTTTGCACAACTGTTTTCAGAGTTTTTCCCAGGCACCTTCTTCAGAACTGTGGGTAGGAGCTTTTCTCCACATCCTCAACAAATACCAACACTTCTCATCCTAGGAACGCCACCTAAGACTGTGACTCAGATCCAAGCATGCCAAACCAGGAGTATTCTGCCTCAGTGCCAGCAGAGAGATTCCTGCAAATATCCTCTAGACAGTCACCTGGTTCTCCTACATTCTTTAGGCCAGGAGGAGAAAGCAGCAGCAGTAGTACCACTTGCAGCCTCCTTCACCTCCACAGCCCAAGGGCAAGGGCCAGAACTCACTATAATCCTACCATGGACAAACAGATTTCTCACTGACCTTTTACTTTGGCATTTATGATTTGAGAATTCTGGAAACCACCACAGCTGCCACACTTCTCCTGATGTCTGTTCTGGCTGGTCTGTGATGCTGGTCAGGGGTGGGGCTGTCCTGGGTCTGGGCCTGTAGGGCTCATATAGGACTGTACTTGGCTCCTAGCTTGAGGTGATAGACTCCTCCTGTCAGCCTGTTGGGCTGCCTTAAGCAGGAGATTTGTTTCTCTCTGCCACTTTTTGTGTTCTGTAGCTCTAAAATTTGTTTAGAGTAATTTTTCAGGTGTTAGAGGTGGTTGGAGCAGAAGCTCAAGAAAGTTCATGCTTTTAATCAACTATCTTGGCTCTCTATCCCTAATTTATTTTTTTAATAATTACAATGCTGACTGTGGCTTTTAATGACCACTGAAACATCAAACAGGATAATTCTAAATATTTAAATTGCCCCATTTCTTTTGCATTAATATACTAATAATAGAAATTGCTTCTCAGCAAATTAGGTTTTTGTTCTCATGAACATTTTGCTTTTTCACCAAGGGATTGATTTTTACTTTCTATGTAGATATCAAAATTGATTACGATGAAAAATTCTCTAATTAAATATTAACTTTTTTATTCTGTTGTCAAGTTAATATGCTACTCTGTCTTTTTTGTTTGTTTGTTTGTTACATTTTTGGCATTTATTTATTTATTTTTAATTTTCAACATTCATCTCCACAAGATTTTGAGGTCCAAATGGTCTTTCCATCTCTCCCCACCCCAAGATGGCAAGTAATCCCTTCCCCCATTCTGACCTCTCTTCTATCCCTCCATCATTCCCCCTTACTTTCTATTTTTTTAATGCTTTATTAACTTCTGATTTACATCATTCATTTCTGCTGGATATTGACTTACAAGTTTTCTCCCCATTTTTCCCCTACCCACTGCCCCAAGTTAGTAGTCTCCCAAATTTTCTCCCATACCCCTTTCTCCTTTTCCAGTGGATCTCTATGCTTCAGTGCCTGTATATCATATTTCCCAATTACATGTAAGATGGTATTAATAATAGTATATATATATATATATATATGTACACACACACACACACACATATATATATATACATATACATATTTGATTTTAAACTTTCAATTCCAGATTTATTCCCTTCCTTCCTTGTCACCCACCCTTACTGGGAAGATACACAGTTCAGTATAGGTTGTACATGTGTGGCTAATGAAAAACAATAACATAGTAGATATATTGTAAAAGACTGACTATATTTCCCTCCTTCCTATCCCACCTCCCACTTGTTCTATTCTCTACTTTGATCCCATCTATTTTCAAAAGTGAGTGCTTCCAACTTCCCTCGCCACCAGCCTACCCTCCCTTCTATCATCCCCCCTTTCATCCCCTTCTCCCCCCCCATTCTCCTGGAGGGTGAGATACCCTATTTAGTGTGTATTTCACTCCCTTGACCCATTCCCTTTTGCCTTCCTATTCTTCTCCTCCATTGTAACCATTTTCCCTTGCCTCTTCTGTATGACATAGTTTACCCCAATCTGCCTCTCCCCATCTCCTCTCATTATATTCCTCTCACCTCTTAATTTCACCTTTTAAGTATCATTCCTTCCTGTTAAATTGTTCCTGTCCCCTCTATCTATGTATACATGTAAACATATTCACACACATTCACATATGTATTCATATAGTCATATACCATCATATATAGACAAATTATATATATATATATATATATATATATATATATACATACACACACACACACACACACACATATATATATTTCTAATCCCTTCAACTACTGAGAAAAGTTTCATAAGTTACAATTATTGTTTTTCCACTTAGGAATGTTAATAGTTCAACTTTGACACGTTCCTTATGATTCCTTTTCCCTTTTTACCTTCCCATGATTCTCTTGCTTCTTGTATCTGAATGTCAAATTTTCTATTCAACTCTGGTTTTTTCAGCAAGAATGCTTTAAAGTCTTCTATTCCACTGAATGACCATATTTTCCCCTGAAACATGATACTCAGTTTTGCTGGGTAGGTGATTCTTGGTTTTAATCCCAGCTCCTTTGCCCTCCAGAAGATCATATTCCAAGCCCTTCGATCCTTCAGTGTAAAAGCTGCCAGATCTTATGTTATCCTGATTGTGTTTCCACAATATTCAAATTGCTTCTTCCTGGCTGCTTGTAATATTTTCTCCTTAATCTGGGAATTTTGGAACCTCGCTATAATATCCTTAGGAGTTTTTTTTTTTGGGGGGGGTCTTTTTCAGGAGGTGATCAGTGGATTTTTTCAACCTCTATTTTGCCCTCAGGTACTAAAACATCAGGGCAGTTTTCTTTGAGAACTTCCTGGAGGATGATTTCTAGGTTCTTACTTTGGTCTTGGCTTTCAGGTAGTCCAATAATTTTTAAATTATCTCTCCTGGATCTGTTCTCCAGATCAGTGGTTTTTCCCATGAGATATTTCACATTGCCTTCTATTCTTTCATTTGTTTGGATATCTTGATTTTTCATAAAGTCATTAGCTTCCATTTGCTCCAATCTAATTCTGAAGCAAAGATTCTCCTCATTGAGTTTTTGAGATTCTTTTTCCATCTGGCAAATTTGGCTTTTTAAGTCATTCTTCTCCCCATTGCCTTTTTGGGCCTCCTTTGCAATTTGAGTCAGTCTGTTTTTTAAGGTATTATTTTCCTCAGTCAGGCTGTTGACTGTCATTTCATAATTTTCTTGCATTGTTCTCATTTCTCTTCCCAATTTCTCCTCCACTTCTCTTATTTGGTTTTCAAAATCTTTCTTAAGGCCCTCTATGGCCTCTACCCAGCTTGTATTTTCCTTTAAAGATTTGGTGCAGGAGTTCTGACTTCACTGTTTTCCTCCTGTTCCATTCTTTGCTCTTTTTTGTCCCCAAAATAAGAGTGTATTGTTGCAATCTTCTGTCTGCTTTGTTTCCTTTGCCTGCTCATTTTGCCACTCAATTACTTGCCTTTTGGGCTTTTTGCCACACTAGGACTCTGCCCTCTTTCATCCCAAAAGCTGGGTTTTCTCAGCTGCTGGAGGTATTAGATGGGTGCCCTCTCTGAGGTCTCCATACCCTCTGGCAAGCTGGACACACACCCCAGAACCTCCACCCTAGACTGCAATCCACATCCAAGCAGGGTAAAGCAAGAGTGATCATCCCTCAGACTGGTGCTTGGTCCCCCTACACTCTGCAGACCAGGAGCTGAAGCCTCCACATGGCGCTGGCTGGTTGTGCCTGCATCTCAGTGGCTTTTTGCCCTGAGGGTAAAAGCCAAGCACTCCCACTTACTGGTCCCAAAGTACAGACTGTACTGTCCTCTCACTTTGTCCTTTGTGTCTATGTGTTGATAAATCTGATAAATCTGCTGATCTGGAGTCCCTCTGGCCAGAGGCTGATCAGGCCTGCCCTGGGGCTAATGCCTTGGAGTTGGGCTGGGCTTGGCTCCCAAAGTGCTGTGCTGGATTCCTGCCAGCCTGCGGGGCTGTCCTCAGCGGGAGGTTAGCTTCTCTGTTTCATTTTGTGGGTTCTCCAGTTCCAAAGTTTGTTTAGAGTCCCCTTTTTACATGGATTGGGGAGGGTGGAAGCTGGAGCTGAGGGAAGGTCTTGCTCTTACTCTGCCATCTTGGCTCCGCCCCTCCAGAGATGTGTTTTTAATCTAATATGCTACTCTCTTAAAATAATTTGCTCTGTAGACTAACATAAGTATCTGTCTCTAAAAGCATGGTTTGAAATCAGAACACTAATGGTAATTTTAATAAATTACTATTAGAAAATTTTATACCTCAGTTCTTTGTGTCAACCTATTTTTGAATGAAAAAAATAGGGTTGTAAATGAAAATAATTTGGGAATTGTCATCATCAACTATTTGAAATCTTGATATTTAATAACAAGTCACTCAGTTCACATGAGCAATTTAATCATTTTCAGTGTAGGGAATAAGCAACACATCTTTTCCTTGTGAATATATATATTAATAAAGAAGAAAATTAAGGTAAACCAATGATGGATTTCCAATCTAGAATCCCAAATCACAAAGATATTCAAAGTTGGAAGGATCCTTGTCTATAGGAGTGCACTCTCCAACATTCATATGTAGTGAAGGGGAAACCACTATTTGCAGAACAAGCAAATTTCATTTCTGTATTGTTTTATCTATTAGAAACTTTTTTTGCCTTACCCCAAAATATATTTTTTAGCTTTTTATTCATTATTACTAATTCTTGTTTATTGTGACAAGCATAAATTTAATCCCACTTTCAAAATCTTCATCTTCTTCCACTTGAACTACAAACAACCTCCAAGTCTATGCAGGTAACGCACAAGTTCTTTGGAGATTTCTTAAGTGAAATATGCCTTAATATTGACTTGTCAGGGGACAATTTTTCTATTGTCTGAGAACAAATTTTTGTTTGTAATGGCTAAAAGTTCATGCTGTGGTGTGGCTAGTTGGTGCAGTTAATAGATCACTAGCCTTAGAGTCAGGAAGACTTAATTCAAATCCAGCCTCAGATATTTAAACTTACTAGCCATATGACCTTGGGCTAGTAACTCAGCCCCAATTGCCCTGCCTTGCCCACTGCCCCCTCCAAAAAAAGATATGCTGAGATTTTTTTGTTTGTTTGTTTTTTCTTGTAGTAACTTATGGACCTATTACTAAATGGATATCAGGTTGTTATCTATGTTAGGGGTAGAGCTTGTTTCCGTAGTCCCTAGAAGTACTACAATGTTTGTAAAGAACAGAAGCAAACTATTAATGGTCACACAAGAGGAAAATTCAAAGACAACGAGTGGAATGAAAGAATCCAGAGATAGCAACCAAATAAAGAAAACTTTTTTATATTTCAATCTTTTTTATTTTTTAGTTTACATCATTCATTTCCACAAGATTATGAGTTACAAATTTTCTCCCATTTTTCCCCTACCCACCACCCCAAAACAATGATACCACAACCAGATATCCCCTCCCCCAATCTGCTTTCTCCCATATCTTCCCCCATCCATGCTCTGACTTTCCAGTAGGGCACGGTGGATATCTATGCCTCAGTGCCTGTATATCATATCAAAATTACATGTAAAATAATACTACTAATAATATACATATATTTCAAATGTTTGATTTTAAACTTTTGAATTCCAGATTCATTCCCTTTCTCCCTCATCACCCACCATTACTGGGAAGATAAGCAATTCAATAAAGTATTTCCCTGTGTAGCTATGCAAAACATTTCCATAGTGGATATATTGTGAAAGACTGACTATATTTCCCTCCATCCTATCCCAACCCCAATTTTTCTAGTCTCTATTTTGATCCTGTACCTTTTCAAAAGTGTGTGCTTTCAACTTCCTTCCCCCCCCCCCATGCCATCCCTTCCATCTCCCCTCTTGCCTCCTTCCCCCCTACTCTGCTGCAGAGTGAGACACCCTATTTAGTGTGTATGTCATTCCCTCCCCAAGCCAAATTCAATAAGAATAAGGTTTACTCATTCCCTTTTACCTTCCTGTTCTTCCCCTCCATTGTAACAGTTTTTCCCTTACCTCATTCTATCTTTCCCCATCTCCTCTCATTATATTCCTCTCTCACCTCTTAATTCATCATTTTAAGTATCATCCCTTCCTACTAAATTGGTCCTGTGCCCTCTGTCTATGTATACCTGTACACATATATACACACATTCACACATGTATTCATATGCCCATATGTCCTCTTTTTTATACATATATATGTATGTATAAATATATATATATATGTGTGTGTGTGTGTATGTGTATATATGCATAAATATGTATATATATACACACACACACATACACTTTTGTATTCCCTTCAATTATTCTCATACTGAGAAAAATTTCATAAGTTACAATTATTGTCTTTCCATGGAGGAATGTAAGTAGTTCAACTTTGATAAGTTTATTATGTTTTTTTCCCCTGTTTGCCTTCTCATGCTTCTATTGCTTCTTGTATCTGGATGTCAAATTTTCTATTCAACTATCATTTTTTTTTATCAAGAATTCTTGAAAATGCTCTATTCCATTGAATGACCATATTTTTCCTGGAAAGATGATATTCAGTTTTGCTGGGTAGGTGATTCTTGGTTTTAATACCAGCTCCTTTGAGCCCTGGAATATCATATTCCAAGCCCTACAGTCCCGCAGTATGGAAGTTTCCAGATCTGTGTTATGCTGATTGTGTTTCCACAGTATTCAAATTCTTTCTTCCTGACTGCTTGTATTATTTTCTCCTTGATCTAGGAACTGCGGAACCTGACTATAATATTCCTAGGAGTTTTCTTTTTGGGATCTTTTTTTTCAGGAGGTGATGGGTAGATTCTTGCAACCTCTATTTTGCCCTCTGGTTCTAAAACATCAAGGCAATTTTCCTTGAGAACTTCTTGAAGCATGACTTCTAGGTTCTTTTTTTCATGATGTCCTTCAGGTAGTCAAATAATTTTTAAATTATATCTCCTGGATCTATTTTCCAGGTGAGGGATTTTTTCCAGTGTGATATTTTACATTGCCTTTTTTTTCATTTGTTTGGATCTTTTTAATAGTGTATTGATTTCTCATAAAGTCACTTGCTTCCATTTGCTCCAATAGAATTCTGAAGGAATGATTCTCTTCAGTGAGCTTTTGAGATTCTTTTTCCATCTGGCAAATTTGGTTTTTTAAAGCAATCTTCTTCTCATTGGCTTTTTGAGTCTCTTTAGCCATTTGAGTTAGTCTATTTTTAAGGTGTTATTTTATTTAGTCGAGTTGTTTACTCTTATTTCATAATTTTTTTTTACATCATTCTCATTTCTCTCCCCAATTTTTCCTCTACTTGTGTTATTTGGTTTTCAAAATCCTTCTTAAGCTCCTCTATGGCCTGTAAGCAACTAATTCTTTTGTTTGAAGATTTTGGTGCAGGAGTTCTGACTTTCCTGTTGTCCTCCTGTTCCATGATTTGATCATTTTTCCCCCAAAAAAGGAATCCAAAGTAGTGCTTGGCTTGCTTCCTTTGCTTGCTCATTTTACCACTCAATTACTTGACTTTTGAGCTTTTTGCCACAGTACAACTCTGCTACCAGAGCGGGGGAGCTTTGTCCCAAACCCTGGGGTTTTCTCAGCTGCTGGAGCTATTTATTAGTTGGCTGCCCTCTGTGAAGTCTCCACATGCTCTGGCACACTGGTCACACACCCCAGAAAATTCACCCCACACAGTCATCCAGATCAAAGCAGGTTAAAGCAAGAGCAATTACTCCTCACACTGATCACTTGGTCCCTCTACAATTGGCAGGCATGGAGCTCTGAAGCTGCCACATGGCAGTGACTGGACCACCGCCATGCTTCAGCTGCTTCTTGCCCCAGGGGCAAAGGCCAGTCCACACTCATGAACTCCCAGGTCACAATGTCCATACTTCAATAATTTCTCACTTTCTCTGACACAGCTGCTGGTGATCTTAAATTCCTCCAGCTGGTGGCTGGTTGTGGCCACCCTGAGTCTAAAAACTCAGCTCACACTGCACTGGGCTCTGCTTCCACAGTGCTGCCCTGGCCCCTTCATGCCAGCCTGCTGGACTGTCTTCAGTGGGAAGTTATCTTTTCTTGTTCATTTTGTGGGTTCTGTAGCTTCAAAGTTTGTTTATAGTCAGTTTTTACATGAATTGGAGGAGGTAGAAGTGTTTTATTCACCCCTACTATGTCAGCTCATAATTTTCATGCATGTCCTTATTTCTCCATTCCTCTGCAGCATAGTCTTCTATCCCTTAAATTTGTCTTTTTTTTTTTTTGGAAGAGCACCCAAAATGAGGAAAATCACTATGAGACCAACTGCCTCTGCAATTTATCTTCTCAATAACAATTGAGGTAATTAGAGTTTTTAGAAGACACCTGTTGTTGTTTTTTTTCTCCCCTATTAAAATGTGCCAACAAGATGGAACTGGCCTCTAACCTATGGGTTACTGGAGCCACACAGAGAAGGCTAGACAAAGGAAACTCAGGGACTTGACCAAAGAAGGAAGTCAGAGATTGGAGCAGGAACAGGGGCAGAGGAGTCACCAGATGAGAGGGGGTGTATGAGGGTGTCAGATTCCAGAGAAATTATTCTCTAGTGACTCCTAGTTCATTTCTCCTTGTACAGGAGAGTCCAATGATGTAGTTCCATGTCCAATCACACTTCTGACACCAATTAATGTCTACTGGATTGAACTGGCCTCTAACCTGTGGGTGGCAAGAGCTAAACAGAGCAAGTCACAGTCAAGAGAGTCAGTTATAAAAAGAAGTTCAATTTTGAAGTTAGGGAAAAGGTTTACAAGCAAGGACACATGTACTGGAGTCCCACCCCAGTGGAGAGGTATATATATAGCAGTGTGGGGATATCTCAATACTTATGCTAATGTCTGAATGGCTAATTGTAACCCTGACAAAGAGAGGTAACAGCTGCAATGAGACAAGTTTGATTCATAGCAGGGTTTCACGATAAGAACATGGGTCCTTGACCAGTGTTTGTCTGAGTTCACAGAGTTTCTGATACTGGTCAAAGTATGTGATTTTGCCAGAGGGTGAGATAATCCAGAGGGCAAGCACAAAGGATTGTTGCTATGCCAAAGTCAGGGCACAGAATGCTTGCTGGGCCTTAGCTTTGGAAAATATGGTGTCTCCTCATATCTTGAAAAATGTAAACAATTAATCCTTATGTATTAATTTTTCTGTGACTTGGTTTTTGATTCCTACATTTTCGATTTTACTTTTTATTTGACTTTTGTTATACACACACACATATATATATATATGCATACATACAAATATATGTCTGTAAAAATAAATATATGCACATATATATGTATATACACACATATATTTATATATACATACACACAAATATATCTGTATATATGGGTATATGCACATATATATGTATGTATAGATATACTTTATTTGATCTTATGTCTTTATTTTTTCTATTACATACCTATGTATTTATTTACTTGAAATTTTACCTAAGAAGGAGACCAGTGCATTCTATTTTTATTTTGTAGTCTTTTACTAAGAGGTCATTTATGATATTCTGAAATATATAATCTGAACTGTCTGTTTTATAATTTTTTTGTATGCTGATCATTCTTACATTATCTACCTTTACTTGTATTCCAGATTGGTTATTTTCAATAATAATTACCAAGTTTTTTTTCTTCCACTTAAAAACATTTTCCCCATTTCTTCTTGTTTCATCGAGTCTTTATTTTGTTTTTAGCCCTCTTCAATTTCCAAGTAATTAAATTCGGAATACCAGCATCTATTCTAAAGAGTTAGGTCTCCTTGACCTTTTTTTCCTCCTTAGAAAAAGCCATTTTGCATTTCTTGTTTCATTTCTTCCAAAATTCTTGTAGAAGTTGTAGTAAGGAAATTATTTTTCCTCAGGCACTCCTTAAAATTGAGTAGTTTTCCCCTTCTTATTTTATTTTTGAACTTCTCTCAGTTCAAGGTATTTTTGCACCATAGTTGGCATTTTCTTCTGTAAATTCACATTTGCACAAGATTTAATTGATGGATTGAATTTCATTTTCACACACCACTCCCACATTTCTGGATGATGTGGCATAGCCATGCTTAACCTTGGATACCATATATAAGAGTAAGTTCCACATTCTGCAGGAATTTGCTCTCTTGGTTTCCTGTTGTCTTTCAATGTCATGTCCCTAGACCCTATGAAAGGATAGAGATGCCTTGACACCGATTTGCTTCTTTCTCGTTCAGTGTCTGGTGTTCTCTAGTTTCTTCCCTAATATTGCAATCATTCTAATTTTGTTTCCTTCTGTGAGTCTAGAGTGTTTTGCTCTTTATTTTGCATCTACCATTCTTTGTCTTTGTTTAGGGATTCCCCAGGATTCTGACAGTCCTTATGTACAATTTTGGACTTGATGGAAAGTTTTCTTTGGATTTTGTTCCATCATTTCTTTTGATATGTTTTCCTAACTTTACTAGTGTATTTGTGGAGAATCTGGATTCCTCAGAATATTGCTTAAGTCCTTAAGTCATTTCACAATCCAATTTGTCACAATTCCTCACATATGATACAATACCTGCACTCTTTAAAGCTCTATGATATGGTGATTGAGGAAGGGAAGGTCAAATATCAATAAGAAATTTATTCTATTTTTCTCACCTACCAAATAGATGATCATTGGAGTAAGACTGACAGGCAGCAGCTTTACAAAACTTCAGTTCAATACATTGAAGATATGCCAAATATTCTGAAGTTAATACTCAAGTTGAGATATCAAGTCATCCAATTAAAAACAAATCTACATTTGAAAGTTAGATATTTAAAAAATAAAATATTTTCATGCTAATGAAATTAAACATATAAAATAAACTAATATTTTTTACTTAATATCAAGTCCCAAACGGGAAAATGATCATTAAAAGTTAATGTTAGATCTACAAATACAAAAATGTTTGCATGAATTCTTCTATGAATTTATGGAAGCCCTTGAAATCAAGTATTATACCTGGATGCTATATCCATTCTATAGATAAGAATACTGAATAACAAAGAAGTGAAATGGCTTGCTCCTAGTCACCCAACAAGCAAGTGACATGAGAAAGATCAGAACCTGCATAATATTTTTTAAATAGATTATTAGCAGCCCTTTTTTTCATTATACCTAGCTTTCTCCTAGTATCCCTCCATCTCTACTCCCAGAGACTGATGTTATAAATCAAAATCAAAGAAGGAGAGAAAGAGATGGATAGACATATAGACAAAGACAGAGAGACAAACAGAAATAGAGACACAGAGAAAGAAACAGAAATGCAGAGACAGATGGACAAAGAGACAGAGAGAGAGACAAAGTGACAGAGACAGAGAAACATACAGAGAGAAGAAAGGAAGCAAGCAAGGAAAGAAAGGAAATATAGAAGATTAAAAAGATCAGCCAAATTGATTAATATGTAGAAATATCTCATGTTTAATAAAAGCTTATACATTCATGGACCTCAAAACTTTTTTGTGAATTATTCTGAATGCTAGTTCAAACTGACCGACCATGTACTGCCTAATGTCTCTCTTAGGGTTAAGCAGAAATGCATTTTTGTTTCAAGCTTTGTTGAAAATATTCCTGAAGTATATTAGTTCCCTTTCCTTTCTTGTAGTATACTAAATATAATCAAATCCTTCTGTGAT
>NW_027185759.1:24555814-24578952 GCF_028583685.1 Petaurus breviceps papuanus
TACATATGTAGCCCTCATCTCTCTCCTGAACTATAATCCAGGTTCACCAAATACCTAACATATGCCTGTGGATATTCCACAGGCATCAAGAATTAAACAAACTTTCTCCCAAAAAGAACCAATTATCTTCCCCCTTAAAATATTTCCTTAACTTCCCTGTAAGAATTAACCCTTCCATCTACTCAAGGAATTCTTAATTCATTATTTTCTCTCACCACCTGCCAGATACTGTTCATTATGCTTCCACAAAATCTCTTTGAATCATCATCATTCTAATTTAGGCCTTCGTCACTTGGATTGTAATACCTGTCTTCTATATGATTTCCTGCCCCAGGAAGTGATACAGTTTATATTTCTGTAGTTAAGGACTAAGCATTTCACCATCCTACTCAAGATGTTTCAAAGCTCCCTATTATCTCTAAAACACAAATTGAGCAATGAAAATACAAAATCCTCTGTCTTTTATCTATGTTTTAGAATTTAAAAGTCTTTGTAATCTGGCTTCAACCAGTACATCTAGACTAATCAAACACAATTCCACTTCATCTCTCTCTGTATATTGTCTCTATATATTGTCCCTCACCATATTAAATGACCAATTTTCACATAAGAGGTTTCTTCTGATATCCATGTATTTTAGTTCTTCCTATTCGCTATTGTATATACTTCCCCCTCCTACCACACGATGTATATATGCTTATGTAGATAGGGAACACATTTTTTCCAGTATAATTATTGCCCCTGAGGGGAGGAAATGTGTTATTATTTAGCTTCCATTATCTATCAGAGTTCCTGGTTCATAGTAGATCCTTGATAAATTATTTTTGAATTACAGTCAGTCTTCAGTTCATGAAGTCTGATGACCTGATGGAGCATATGGCTTCAGGCTTCCTTGCTACTCAGTTTTCTACTACTTGGGGATTTGGTCTGACCAGGCAGGTCCTAATTTCAGAGAATCATTCCATTCCTAGGCCTTCCCTAATGGTTACTAATGATGTTTCTAGCTACAGATAATCTTCATTTAGAAAAAAAATGGATTATTCATTAGTTTCTAAAAATTTCTCACAAATGCTGATGGCATAGGATATATTTAGATATGTTTTCAGTGTTTCAAAGTATTGAGGTTAATGTTCACAATATTTTAAGACTATTTAGCTCTGGAGTTGTCTCATGGGAATCCCAGAGCTAGACATTATTATCCATTAACAATTAAAATGGCATTCATACATTTATACCACATAGTTCTGCTATGCTGAAAAGCAAATTTAGTTTTCTTATGACAATTACATGATACGAGACCAATCAGAAAAAAAAGCAAGTACTGTTGTAGGTCAGAGGCATATGTCAAATCATATTAAGTCAATTAGATAATTCCATTAATACATTAAAATATTAATCAAATTTATTTTTGGAATAATATCATACTTAAATATGTAGATGTTTAAATGGAAATCCATATGATACAATTAAAAAATGAACAGTAGTCTTATAGTCTAAGCACTCAAATGTGAGGCACAGACTTGAAATTTAATAGCTATTTGATGGTAGATAATTCATTTTTCATCCTTGGTCATACCTTGTAGTATTTCTGCTAGGTTCAAATGATTTTTTTAAAAGGAAAAAAAATGTAAAATCTAGCATACATTAGGCATTTAATCAATGCCTGTTTCCTTCTCCACTACCCTGCTCCTTGTTTTGTGCGTTGGTTTTTTCAAATTTAAAATGGGGATAAAATACTGGTTATGTCTATACTTGATTCAAAATGCTTACTGGTGAGGTCTACCTCTATGGCTAATCAGGCGATCATACTCATTATGTTCAATACTAAACTCACCTCTCCTTCCCACCCCCCAAAAATTATTATCTACTAAATAACTACTCTGTCTACTAATAGGTGATATTATATTCTAATTTTGTTAATTATCTTGTTGAGGCCACCATCTCTCTAATTTATAAGCAAAAATGGACACAGACTAAGAGTCACCTTTAATTCTTTAACTCCTAATATAGCTACATCAATATCTATCTGTTTGTGTGCTTATTATCCTACCTATCTATGGATTTGGGGAGTTTTTAAAGAAAAAAAGAATTCACTTTGGTCACATTGTAATAATAATAATAATAAATGCATACACAAATATATGTACAAATATATGAGTGCATAGGTGCTTTCTTAGATGTATACATGTTGTATCTTTCTTTAAATTGCATGATATTTGGGAGCAGAGAGAGTTGCATTTTACCTGTGTTTCCTAAGCATCAAGCAGAGTTGTTGGTATATATTAGGTTCTTAATAAACATTTTCTGATTGGTTCATCAAGTAGTTTTATTTTTCCATTGCCACTTATTCTAACTACCTGGATTTAGGCTCAATTCAGTTAGCATAGTCTAACTGAAATTCCTGCCTCCAATTTCTCAGCTTTCTAATTTATACTACTGCTTAGGTGACCCTATACAACTTGTATCTTGGTATGATCTCATCACTACTCTATTCAAAATAATGTAATGGTTTCCCATCACTTTTGGATAAAGGATACACCTTTATCCTAGAATATAGAACTCATCATATTATTCATTTAAGCAATATTGCTTGGAACATTGTGTATCATTTCCAATTATTTGGTATATATTCTAGCCCAGGCTAGATCCCATTCTCATGGTGCGTCTACAATCTTACAATAATTTCTATTGCCATTTCCCATGAGTTAAGATGAGCTCAAAATCCTTCCACTTTCTTGATGGAGAAGTACAAACAGATTTCATGTTTCTATTCCTGTGTTACCTCTTCTCCTTTTTTCTTACCATTTTCCCCTCCATTGCATCTCTTTCTTCAAATTTCTCAATGTATTTAATTGTGACCTTTCTTTCTACCTTATTAGTATCTCTCTTTCATCAAAATTCTTTCTGTCTATATATTTTCTCCATTAGCCCAAATATCTGTCAATTATTTGAACAAATAGATTGTATTTTATAAGTTATATGCTCAATATCTCTGAGTGCTTTGATCTGAGTAGGCAATAAAACAATATTTATTCCCTTGAATTTGCAAATTCTAAAGTGTAATTTGAACAATAGTCTATTACTACAAAACTAATAAAGTGATATAATTTAATAATGATTTAATGTTTTCAAAGAACTTTAAAAATACTGTTTTATTTTATCTGCACAACAACTCTGGGGGATTTTCCCTATTACTGTATCTATTTCAAAGATGAGGAAACTACAGCAAATAGATTAAATAGCTTATCCAGGATCACACAGCTACTTAGTATCTGAGGTTCTAGTTGAACTCAGAAATTCTTAATTAATATCAAATACTCTATCAGCTGTTCTACCAAGTAACAAAAACAGAGAGATTAAAAAAAGAATACAAAATATTTGTGGTATTTATGTGATGATATGGTTCATTGCATCACACTTTCCTTAGGGGAAGAAATATACCCCCCCCCAAAAAAAATACTGAAACAGTCTTCTGTCCTCTCAGATGTAGCATTTGCCACTCTATGATGGCCTATTTCATCACTATTAGAGGATGACCTTATTGAAGATAGAGGGAGACAAAATAAGGTTACAATACTCAACTAAACTCAACTGAATCAGAAATAGAACCAAGTCTATCAATATATATTCTTCACTTACATTTGATGACTATGCACATTCTAAGAGTATCCTCTCTTGTAACACTTGGTTATGTTAGTTTAGTCATATAAATGACACATTTCATTTGTATATACTGAGTTATGATCTCTCCTGCTTGGCTGGTTGGTTAGTTGTCCTTCATTCTCTAGGAGGATGAAAATGACATCACTGTGTTGGGTTCAAGGTACAATATGTCTGACTGTGACTAATCAGAGAAATATGAACCCAGAAGACTCTATCACATGTCAGACACAAAGAGTTCATATGAACAATTGAAGCAGAGATATTTCTAAATTTATGTATCTCATGTTTCTTTTAAGTTACTGAAATCATGTTTTGCTCATGCATTATGGCAACTTCTTTTATGCAGGCATGCTATACTGGGTTGTCCTGTGCCAGTATCTCCCATGTCTCACAATCAATTCCAAAGATCTTTAGAGAAATATGGAAATGTCCTTGTATCACTTCTTCTGACTTGTCTCATGTGAGTTCTCCACAAAGTATTATTTAAATCAAAAATACTTTTGGCATTCAAACAATGTAAGCAGCCCATCTGAGTTGTGCTATCTGTGACAGAGTTTGAATAACTGTCTGTTCAGGTTGAGAAAGGACATCAGTGTTCAATACCTTGTCTTGCCAGATTATCTTCAGAATTTTCCTAAGATAATTAAAATTGAAGTGATTAGGTTTCCTGTCATGGTGCTAGAATACTGTCCAGGGTTCCCAGGGATACAAAAATTAGGTCAACACAATGGCTCTGGATACCTTCAGTTTGGTAGGCATTCTAATACATCTCTCCCATTCTTTCCTTTGGAATTTCCCAAACACTGAGGTAGTGCTAGAAATGTGTGCATCAACTTTATGATCTATGTGTATATCACTAGAAAACACACTGTCGGGGCGGCCAGGTGGCTCACCGAGTAAGAGCACCGGTTCCAGTGTTGGGATGACCTGGAGATCGAATCCCGGGCTCAGACACTCAGCACCACACCCAGAAATAACTGGCCGTGTAACCTTGAGCAAGTTACTTAACCCCAATTGCTTAAAAAAAAAAAAAAGAAAACACACTGTCAAGGTAAGTGAATTTATACACAGCATTCAATGTTTCTTCATTTTTGGTAATCAATAGTTCCATGTGTGTTTGGTGTGGTGCTGGTTGGTAGAGAACTTGTGTTTTCTTAGTGTTTATTATTAGGCCAAAATTAGGATTATCAGCATAGAATGAATCCAAACTTTAATGCATCTCAGCTTCAGGGGCTGCAATGAAGACACAAGCATTTGTGAACAGAAAGTCATTCACCAACTCTTCCTCCACTGTAGTCTTGGCTTGTAGCCTTTTTAAGTTAAAAAATTTACCAACAGTGCAGTAGCTTACTGTGATGACATTTTTATCTTCAATGAAAGTGTTTGACAACTTTGCATAAAACAGCATTCAAAAAAGCATGGATGCAAACACACAGAACTCCTGCCCTCCAATGGCTACTGGGGAAGTGTGAAAGCATTGCAAAGTATACAGAACCTAGGTAGGCATGCCATCATGCAATTGATGTACAATACTCATGAATTTCTCTGGGCAATTAATTTTTATCATAATATTCCATGTCCTCATTAATGACAGGGTCAAAAGCCTTTGTTATATTGATTAACAATATATACAAAGCTCTGTTGTGCTCAAAGCATCTGGAGTTGTCAAACAGCAAACACCATATCTACTGTTCCTTGGATCTTTCTGAATACACATTAGCTATCAGTTAGAAATACATCTTTCCAGTAAGGAAGGAGCATGTTAAGAAATACTCTTGAAAGATCTTTCCAACAAGATAACTAAGAGAAAAACTACATCTATGAATATCATAGTACAGCCTATTCCCTTTTCCTGTATAGAAATGGACAATGGAGGCATCTTTAAACTTCTGGGGCATACCTATTGGCAGATAACCTGTCACGGTGCTAGAAAAAACTTCTGTTAGATTTTATAAAAGCAGTGGACTCCCTTCCTTATTATTCTAACCTGGCATAGAATCAATCCAAGTACTTTAACATAAGAGATAACCTACTGCCATTCAAAGCTTCTTCATTAATAAATCTGGCTAGAAAAGGATAGATTTCAACATGAGGTATATAGTCAATGGCTTCAGCATTGATTTATGGTGGTCTATTGAGAACACAATGGAAATCTTCAGCCCATTTCTCCAGAATCATGTCCTTCTCACTAATCAATGTGACTCCATTAACACTGAGTATCTATGATGCACTATAGGTCTTTGGAGCATAAATAGCTTTCAGAGTGTCATGAACCTTCGTTGGATTGTTACTATCAGTATAAAACTGAATTTCATCTAGCTTCTTACTAAGCCAAGGATCTTGCATTTCTATAACACTTGACTTTTGAGGAAGTTAAACACTGCCTTCTTAGATACAGACGAACCATCCTGCTGGTTGTCCCTATGGAGTTCCCATGTTTCATTTAGCACTCTGAATTTCTCCATCATTTTCATAAAATCAATCTTGACATTTGTGAGTATTACAGCACAGATAAATAAATACAGTACTATATAGCAGATGTCAGAAAGTTGTCCATTCCTTTTCTGCTCCATTGTTACTAACCTTCTTTTGGCTCAGTTTTCTATACAAGTAAGGAACAAACTGCTCAAGCTATTTGAAGCACTATTACTGTCTTTCCATCTGTTGATGGGAAGTCTTCCAGTAATTGTTGTGCCATGGGGCTGTGACCTTTGTTGGATGAGAATTTGTAGCTTGGAAAGAATAAGTCTATGATCAATCCAGTATTCTGTTTCATACATCATCCTTGACATTCTTGCCTCCTATCTGTAGCTTTTTATAATGACAAAGTCTATTAAATGCCCATATTTACTATATGGGTGAATCCACAAAGTTTTATTGTATTTAGGTAAGTGGAAGGCAGCATTGGTGATGAGGTCATGACATTCACACGTCTTTAGCATTAAGTGACCATTACTATTGCTATTTCTGATTCCACTCCTTTCAAGGACTCCCTACCATGTCTAGTAGTCTGTTTTTACTCTGGTTTTAAAGTCACCAAGAATTATAAGCTTGTCCTCTTTTGGCACATTGATAGGAGTCTTTAGGTCTTCATAATTTGTTATTTTGCCTTATAAGTTTTCATTGTAGGAGCATTTGCACTGATGATGGTGGAATGTCACTTTCCTGCAAGTGGAAATCACCTTGTCATGAGCTTGATGCTTACTCTATTTGGTAGACATATACAGTTGACCAGTTTAGTTTTGACTGAAATAGCTGTGTCAACTTTATATGACTCCTCATCACTGTGGCTACTTCAGAAAAATGAAATGTATTCATTTGGCAGTCTTGTTTTACTCAGGTATGCTATTTGAATGCAAATAGCATTGAGTACTCTAGCAGCAAGAGCCATTCAACTTTCAGGTGTACTGGATTTTGTGTGATCGATAGGTGTGTGCACATTTCATATACTAATCGTGAGTAGAATCATCTTCACAAACATTTGTGTATATGTATATATATTTATATATAGACATCCATAAATCTATATACACACATATATACATATATATGTGTGTGTGTATGTATGTAGATGTGCGTATGACAAATGTACTAGTTTCCATCAATATCCTACTCCCTGATCTGAGTAGAAGTAAATAATTAAATACCAGATTTCAAGGCATAAAAATATTATCTACTCTTCTAATTTTCTCTATTTTTCAAACATTTGCACTGACATCAAATAGGCATTATCTTATGAGCACAGGTACCTCTTCATATATTTTGAAAACACTGTGAAGCATTGAATGTTAAACAATTAACGTTCAATTAAATTTGTTTTACCACACATGTTGGTTTAAATTTATAGCTCTTTTACATTGTATTTTCTTATTACTTATAATAATTAGTGAACTGATTCCAACATAAGCCCTTAGATTCCTGAAGGATGGTAATCTATCCCCCATCATATCAGTGAATAGTAGAAAGAATCAATACTAAAGTTTTGAAATACTTTACAAAGAGAGGTTCCCAATAAGAAAAAGTATAAAAACCAAGAAATTAAGTATTGGTAAACTTATAGCTAGGATTGCTGTAAGTTTCCTAAGGACAAGGATAATAATAAATTACCATGGAAGTAAGGGAAGTACATTACCTCATGATTTCTCATGGGTTCAATACTTGTGGTTTACATCTATTTATATTAGACATTGTAACACTCCACAACGGTCTTTAAAGTAAACAGCCTTTATTCTATTATGTATTTCCTATATTATGTGACAGTAAACTTATTTAAAGACATACAGCTTCTATATAGATGATATTTGCTTCTTAAAAAATAAACATTTTTCCCCTTCTTTTACAGTAACAAAGAAAATGTTAAATTCATTTGAAAAATTTCCTAAAGCCCAAGGCTAGAAAAGAACAGGGGGAAAAGGCATGTGCATCTAATTTTCAAGATCTGCCGGCCACAATTTTGGGGAAATATCACTCTTTTGGAAGTGAGTCTGAGAAGCTCAGCAGCCTCTTCTGTCTGTATCCTGGTCTGTGGCAGGTCCTCACACCATTGGGATATTGCAAGATCAAGTTCTTTCTTGGGGTCTGCCCCTGATATTGCATCAGTGTGAAGAAGTAGTAAACTCACCTGATACTGTGTGTTCCCTTCCCAAAATTAAAAGAAATTGGGGAATATTTGACAAAATAAACCAAAATACAATAGAACATATATAATGCTAATATATATCTACTGATATCCCCTGAGAAGTTTAGTGACCGGGATACCCCCTAGGTGGTATCTTACAGTGAGGCAGTGGTATTGGCACAACCAGCATGTTTCAGAGGTAGAATTTGAACTCATTTCTTCCTGACTTCAAAGCTGGCCCTCCTGGCATATCTTCATATTTATTGCAGAAGAAGAAATGTTTTTATTGTACAAGGTCAGGAGGTGCTCTGACTTGAAGCCTGATTCTTCCAAATGCCTTTTAGGAGAAGTTTCTTGACCCCCAATTGGGCAAATTCACCTCCTTAAGGAAAGGAAAGGTTTTGCTTTCCTCTTGGTGGCTCTGTGTTTCTTTTAGTAATCTGCTGCAGAATTATGGTCCTGGATTCCCAGTTTTCTCTGCTGGGATGGATTCCTTAGTTTTTCCAGATTGACCCAGGATCCACATGTAAGCCTTCATCATTCTCTGAGAAAAAGAAATAATGTTATGTCCTCCAGCTTTGTCGCTCTTTGCTCCAGCCTTCAAACTTTAGTTCCTCCTCATCTTCCTCAGAACTAGTCTCCTGGAAGTGAGGGCCCCCTGAGAGTTTACTTTACCAGGTATGCTAGATTCAATATCTTAAGGTCCTTCCTTAACTTCACTGATGTCCAGAACAAAGAAGGAGAAGGTAAACTTGAAACATTCCTGGGGTCATCTCTTGCCTCACCAGGTATTTATTTCAAAAGCTCAGTGGCTTCTCCTCCTGGGGCAGGTTCACTGCTTTGAATCTCTTTTTCAGATCTTGAGAGATGTTGTAATATAGGTCTTTCGAGACTTAAAGCAACGTCTCTGCTTCTCTTTTCTTTCTGTTTTTGGCTTTGCTTTCCTTTTCCTCAGGGCCGATTTTTCTTTCAAACTTGGCATGGCTCAACCTTGTTGGATCATATTGAATACTATTCCTATACTGCTTTGTGGCGATTTCTTCTTTGCTGGGTTTCAAAGTCTGATTGCTGATATGGAGAATTTTTATCACATCCATGTTTTTTTTTTCTTTTTGTATTTCTTAGCAAGATGTCCCTCTTCTTCAGCCCTTTTGGCTTCATTTATCTCCCTCTTTTCCTGTTCACTCACTTTCCATAGAGCAAGCATCCATTCAAATTAAGTTATAGGCACCAAAGTGGCCCTGAAAATTCATGGGTCCCCCAAATCATATTCTTGGTCATTTTTAGCAAGATGACTGCTACTATTTTAGCAAGGGAACTAGGTTCATCCATAAAGGGGTTGGATTTGACTTGAAATCACTGCTGGTCCATTCAAAGGAATGTCTTATGGTGCTGTTTGTCTCCAGGAGGGCAATCTGTTGTGATTTCTCTTCTGCTGCCCTGGCTTTCAGTTCTTTAGAATCAGTATCATCAACAGACATACTATTTTTGCGCATAACAATGAGTGAATTTCAAGTCTGAGGAAAATACTTTTAGCTTCTGATCATTCTTAAATTTAGAGGACATAGAGGTAGGAAGTTCAAGAGGCCAAAAATTTGCTTTTTGAACATTCAACTAGCGTGTAGTGTTCAAATTACTGCAGATGCCACATCAGGGCATTCTGCAGACTTGAATGGGGAGCAGTGATTGCTGTTCACCTTTATTAGTTCAGTAGGACAGCTTCTAAAAGCAGTAAATTGTCCATGTCATTTCTCATTTCTCATGTTGTTTCCTTCTAATTTCTAAGTGAGATCAGAAATAGGGACAGTGTTTGTGACATTTTGTTAAAACTTCTATAGGTTGTAACAATATTTTTTTGGTACATATTTTAAGATTTTATGTTTATTTTGGTTTCAAGGTGAAGGACAAGCCATATTCTTCCCAATTTATTAACACTCTAATTCTTGTGTCCTGGGATTTCTGTTCGCAGTATGATTTTTATGTAGAATTGTGGAACTCCATTCTTCCCTAAAGATGTCTTTGGACCTGTTGTGGTGCCACCTGGGAGCTAGTATTCCTGTTTGCTCTGGATTGCAACCTCTCCTTTAAGAGCCCCAAAACTGGGCATAAAGCTTCCTTTAGCAATTGGATCTGTGCAATCCTGTCTTTCAATTTGGTCTTTTTAAAAGCAGATACAGGGGGTGGAGCCATGATGGTGGAAGAAAAGAAGGAACTTGACTGAGCTCCTGCTCCAACCACCTCCAATACCTGTGAAATGTTACTCTAAACAAATTTTAGAGCTACAGAATGCACAATGTGACAGAGAGAAACAAATATCCTATTGAAGGCAGCCTGACAGGCCAACAGGAAGGGTCTATCACACCAAGCTGGGAGCCGAGTGCAATCCCACATTAGCTGCCCAGTCTCAGACTCTGGGAAGCCCTGACCAGAGTCCCAGATTGGCCAGGGCAGACTACAGGAGAGTGAATCACTGGCAACTGTGGCAGTTTCCAGTCTGCTCAACCCATAAATACTGAAGAGAAAGTAAAAGGTGAGTAGGGAATTCTGTTGGAACTGTGTGAGAGAAGACCATGGTCTGGCCCTTGTCCCCAAGGTAAGGGTGCCAGATATGGGGCTGCTGCAGCTGCTGTTTTATGGCTGCCTCTGAAACCCCTGGCCTGCAGATTGTAGAGGGACCAAGCTACCATTCAGAGGGTAATCACTCTTGCTTTCACCTGCTTCTATCTGGGTTATAGTCTTAGGTGGTAATCCTGGGGTGTGTAAACAGTCTAACAGAGCTTGTGGTACTGTAGAGAAGGCACCCTCCTCAGACCTCTGAGAACATTTGCAAAAAACACTAGTAATTTGGAACACAGCTATCTGCACTCTGGAAGCAGAGTTGTCCCATGGAAAAGAGCTCAAAAGTCAAGTAACTGGCGGGCAAAATAAGCAAGAAGAAGAAGTTCTATCAGACCATAGAATCCTTTTTTGGGGACATTAAGGACCAAAACATGGATCCAAAGGAAGAAAACAAAGAAAAAATTCATGCATCAAAATCTTCCAAAAAATATGATCTGGTTATACACCATGGAGAATTTCAAGAAGGATTTTGAAAAATCAAGAAAGAGAAGTGCAGGAAAAATTGAGAAGAGAAATGAGAATGATGCAAGAAAATCATGAAAAGAGAGTCAACAGCATGTTAAAGGAGACCCCCAAAATATTAAAGAAGATAACACCTTAAGAATAGACTAACTCAAATGGCAAAAGAGATGCAAAAAGTCAGTGAGGAGAATTCCTTAAAAAGCTGTATTGCCCAGATGCAAAAGGAATTTCAAAAATATATTGAAGAGAATAATTCCTTGAAAATAAGATTGGAGAAAATGGAAGCTAAAGACTTTATGAGAAATAGATATACTATAAAACAGATCCAAACAAATAAAAAATAGAAGGCAATGTGAAATATCTCATTTGAAAAATCACTAACCTGGAAAATATTTCTAGGAAAGATAATATGAAAATGATTGGACTACCTGAAAGCCAAAAAAAAAAAAGCCTAGAAATAATCCTCCAAGAAATTGTCCAAGAAAATTGCCCTGATATTCTAAAACCAGAGGGAAAAAATGGAAATTGAAAGAATTCATCAATCCCCTCTTGAAAAAGATCCCAAAAAGAAAACTCCTAGGAATATCATAGTCAAATTCCAGAGTTCCCAGGTCAAGGGGAAAATGTTCCAAGCTGTCAGGAAGAAAGAATTTGATTACTGTGGAAACAGAATTGGGATAGCCCAAGATTTAGCAGCTTACTAAGGGATTGAAGGGCTTGGAATATGATATTATGGACGTTAGAGGAGCTAGAATTAAAACCAAGATTCACCTACTCAGCAAAACCTTAGTATAATGTTTCAGGGGAAAATAAAGCTATTCAATGAAATAGAGGACTTTCAAATATTCGTGTTCATAAAAACAGAACTGAACAGAAAATTTGACTTTCAATTCAAGAATAAAGAGAAGCATGAGAAGGTAAACAGGAAAAATAAATCATAAGGTATTTATTAGAGTTGAACTAGTTACAATCCTACATGGAAAAATGATAATTGCAACTCATGAGATTTTTTTCAGTATGAGGATAATTGAAGGGAATATTTTTGTATATATATATAATATGTATGTACACAAACATATATATGCATATATAACAGGATGTATATGAATATAAATGCATATGTGAGTGTGTATATATGTGTACATATATACATAGACAGAGGGCACAGGATCAGTTGAATATGAAGGGATGATATGTAAAAAAAATGAAATTAAGTGGTGAGAGAGCAATATAATGGAAGAAAGAGAAAGGGAGAGATAGAATATGGTAAATTATCTCATATAAAAGAGGCAAGAGCAAACTGTTATGATGGAATGGAAGAGGAGGAAGGTGAAAGGGAATGAGTCAACCTTATTCTGAATTTGGCTTCAGGAGGGAATAACATAAACACTCAAGTGGGTATCTTATCCTACAGGAAAGTGGGGGGGGAGGCAAAAGAAGGGTTGCCAGAGGATTCTATGTCTTTGTAATATTATAAGGTTAATTTTTGGATACTTTATAAATATGTTTTGTGAATTTTAGATATCAAAAAATATGCATTTAGACTAGCATTGCAATCAGGTGGTGCAGTAGATAAAGCATTATACCTGCAGTCAAGAAATTGCTATTCACTTGTTTTTGAGTTGTGTCCAACTCTTTGTGATCCCATTTGGCATTTTTTTTTCTAAAGGTCATGTATTGGTTTGTCATTTACTTCTCCATTTCATTTTATAGAAAAGGAAAGAGACAAACAAGGTTAAGTGACTTGCCCAGCATCACAGGAATCAAGAAGACATAAGCTTAAATCTGTCTTCAGACAGTTATTAAATGTGTTATCCTAGATAGGTCATTTAGTCTCTGTTTTCTTCAGTTTCTTTATCTATGAAATGAGGATAATAATTGTACTTACCTCCCAGGGATGTTATGAAGATGAAATGAGCTAATATTGTAAATCACTCTGTAACCCTTAAATTCCTCTCTCTCTCTCTTTCTCTCTGCATACACAGAAATGCACACGCTGGATATTAACTTAATAATATTGCTTTATGATTATCATGATCATCATAATTACAATCATGATTACTATGAATCTTAATATTCATCAATCAAACATATAGTGATTCTTCTAAACAAGTTACTTGCTCCTTATCCTTGCTGCTTGGAATAATGATTCCCTAATACGTGATAAGGATGAAGTTCAGTTTGAATTTATGGCATGTAGTAAATGTCCCTGTGTACCTCAAACCACTGGCAAAGCAAAACAGCCCCTTACTAAAATACATTATTTTCAATAAGAAAACTGCCCACCAACCAACCAACCGGCAGGGCATAAATATGCATGATGAATACATACTGTTAATACTACAAAAACTGCTCATCTACCATGAGACAGGAATAAAATGTGAATGATTAATATGCATTATTAATTCTTCCCCCAATACCATAAAGGCAAATGAAAGGTTCCTCATTCCTTTTGAAGGTGTTCTTTGAGCAATGAGACTAGATAATGTTCAGGTCAGGTTGCACATGTTGCTTGATTCTGAATTTTGAAAGAGTTTCCTGGATTCAGTTGAAGAAAGTATAACGACAGGCTATACATGTTTGCAAAACTTTGGAGTTCACACATCACTCATGCTACATGACAATCTAGCAGGTCAAATGCTATACATCATTATTATTTTTAAAAGAACATATATATATGCACATATATATATATGTGTGTGTGTATATATATATATATATATATATATATTTCCCCCCTTAGAGGCAACTATGTGGCTCAGTGGAAAGACCACGGGGCCTGGACGCAGGAAGACCTGAATTCAAATTTGGCCTCAGACCCTTCCTAACTGTGTGACCCTGGGCAAATCACTTCACCTCTTTTTGTCTTAATCCATGGGGGAAGGAAATGCCAATTCACTCCTGTATCTCTGCAAAGAACACCTCGTGCATACTTGCAAAGACCAGTATGGTCCATAGGGTCACAAAGACTCAGACAGAACTGGAAAGAAACAACATATATAGTGATGGGGCACATAGGTGGCTCACTAGATAACATGCTGGGCCTTGAGTCAGCAAGTCTCCTTTTCTCAAATTCAAAACAAATTCTGGAATGGCAGAACCAACAAAAAGACAGGGTGAAACATTTTACAAGCCCAAGATAATCCAGAGGTCAGCAGGGAAGGTCTATCATACTTGGGAAAAAATGGCACACAGTCCAGCACAGGCAATACCAGTCTAGGCTATACCAAAGAAAAACAGAAGTCTTGTGGGGACAGAAAGGTGGCTCCTGAAGCAGAAGCTATAGTGGTTATTTTGAGAGCTCTTCAGCCCACATACAGGAAAGGGGTTGAACAAGAAGTCAATAAGAGTTTACAGGAGAACTTTTGCTGGCACTGCATGCCAGGACTCAGTTGTATTAACCATTCTCATATCTGGGTTGCAGGCCTGGGAACTTGTGGCCATAGTAGTCACCCTGCTTGACCCTGGTCACAGTTTTAGGCCAGAAAGGAGTGCTTGATATTGCTTACAAATCAGAGCACAGGCTGGGAGAGGATTACACACACCTCTCTGTAGATCTGAGGAAAAACTAAAAGCATGCATACCTCTAGAACTTCTTTTGAAAAGAGATTTAAAAAAAAAGGAAGCTAGAGACACCACCCTGTCCACCACAGGACAGCCCAACATTAATATAATACTAAAAGTAAAGAAATTTTGTAGAAAAAAAATGAACAAATAAAAGGAAAATATGCTAATCCTAGAAAATTACTTTGGTGACTGGGATGATCAACAAACTCAGATGGAAACAAAAACAAAACAAAACAAAACAAAACCGATACAGCCAAAGCCAGAAAGGTGGAAAATTGGTGTCAGACCCAAAAATAATTCCTGTAAGGGCTTAAAAAGGGTTTTAAAATTCTAATGATAGATATAGAGGAAAAATTGGGAAAGGAAATGAAAGTGATACAAGAAACTAATGAAAAAAAACAGCTTGGTAATGGAGGTACAAACATACTGAAGAAATTAACACCATAAAAAAGTAAGCCAAAAGGTAAAACAGGCACACAAATCGACTGAAAAGAGGAATACCCTAAAAAACACACACACACACAAAAACAAAGAACAGGATTTGCCATATGGAGGGGAAAATGATGCACAAAAATTAACTGAAAAATACTCCAAAATAGGTAGAATTCAGGGGCTGCTAGGTGGCGCAGTAAATAGAGCACCAGCCCTGGAGTCAGGAGGACCTGAGTTCAAATTTGACCTCAGACACTTAACACAAAAACTAGTGATGTGTCCTGCCCTCCAAAAAGTTAAAAAAAAAGCAAAATTCATCAAATGGAGAGCATGGTACAAAAGCTCAATGAAGAAAATAGATATTGAAAATTAGAATTGTGCAAGTGGAAGACAATGACTCCAAGAGACATCAAGAAGCAATAATACAATTTTAAAAAATACAAAAAAATAAAAGAAAATATGAAATACCTCATGGCAAAAAACAACTGACCTTGAAGATAGATCTAATATGGATGAATTTTTTTAAAAAAATAATGTCACTGAAAGCCATCATAAAAAAACAGCCTAGATATCATCCTTCAAGGTATTATCAAAGCAAAGTGCTCTGATAGTGTAAAATAAGAGAGTAAAATAAGAATTGTAAAACTTCACTGATTACCTCCTAAAAAAGATACCAAAATGAAAACTCCCTGTAAAAATTATAGCCAAATTCCAGAGCTCCCAGGTCAAAAAGAAAATATTACAAGTAGTCAGAAAGAAATACTTTAAGTATTTTGGAGCCAAAGCTAGGATATCACAAGATATAGCAGCTTCTACATTAAAATATCACAGAACTTGAAATTTGATATTCCAGAGGGCAATGTTAGCAAAGCAACCAAGAATCACCTGCCCAGAAAAAAACTGAGTAAACTCTTTTGGAGGAAAAATGGACATTCAATGAAGCAAAAGGTTTTTGAACATTCTTGATGAAAAGACCAGAGATGAATAGAAAATTTGATTTTTAAATACAAGACTCATGAGAAGCATAAAAAGGTAAGAGAAATAATAAGGAATTCAATAAGGTTAAACTTTTTTACATTCCTATATGGATGATACTTGTAAACCCCAAGAACTTTCTTATTATTTGGGAAATTAAAAGGAGTTTACACAGACAGAAGGCATGGGTGTGAGTTGAATATCCCAAAGATATAAAAAGAAAAATGCCATATATATATATATATATAATATATTTACAGCAGTTCCTTTCCTGGTAGAAAACAATCCAAAAATTGAGGGAATTCCCATCAATTGGGGATATCATCCCATATGATCATATCTACAAAAATAAAAGTAAGGGGTGAGAAAGAAGAATTCATTGCGAGAAGAAGAAAGGGAGACATAAAATGAGGTGATTTATCTCACATAAAAAAGTGCTTTTACAGTGCACAGGAATATGTGGGAGATAAGAGGGAGCAATTTAACTTTACTCTCATCAGAATTATCTCAAAGAGTGAATAATGTACCTACTCCTTTGGGTATAGCATTCTATCCACCTTACAGAATATAGGAGGGGAAAGGAATAAGCACATGTGGGGAGATTGAGGAATAGAATGGAGGGTGGGTGGGGGGAGGCAGTAGTCAGAAGGAAAACACTTTAAAGGATGAACGGGATGAAAGGAGAAAAAGAGTAGAAAAAAAAGAAGGGAAATAGCATGACAGGAACCACTCAGTTGTCATAAGTGTGAAAAAAATAAGCAAGTATCTCTGATAAAGCATTTATTTCCCAAATATATAGAGAACTGAGTCAAATATGTAAAATTAAGAGCCATTTCCCAAATGATAAATGATCAAAGAATATGACCAGGACGTTTTTGGAAAAACAAACAATCAAACATATCTATTGTCATATAAAAAAAAAAGATCTAAAACACTACTGATTACATAAATACAAATTGAAACAACTATGAGTTTCCCCTTCACAATCATCAGATTGGCTAATGTGACATAAAAATGAAAATGATAAATTTTAGAGGGGATGGGGGAAATTGAGACACTAATGTATTGTTGGTGGAGTTGTGTACTGAATCAGCCATTCTGTAGAGCTATTTGGAAATATGCCTAAATAGCTAAAAGAAACAAACAAAATCAGATCCTTTGACCCAGCAATATCATTATTAGGTGTGTATCCCAAAGAGAAAAAAAGGATAAATACTGTATAAAAATATTTATAGCCGTTCTTTTGCTGGTGGAAAAGAATCAAAAATTGAGGGAATGCCCATTAATTGGGGAAATGACTCACCAAGTTGTGGTATAGGATTTTGATGGAATACTGCCGTTCTGTAAGAAATAATGAGCTGGATGTTATCAGAGAAACCTTGGAAAATGTTCCATGAACTGATGCAAAATGAAATGAGCAGATTCTGGAGAAGCCTGTACATAATACAGACAGTGTTGTATGATCTGTTCGGAGTGACTTAGCTCATCTCAGCAATACAATAATCCAGGACCATTCCAAAGGACTTGTGTATATATATGTATGTATGTATGCATGTATGTATGTATATTATTTTCCTTTTTTTTTGCTGTTTTCTTTCACAGAATAAATAATATATAAATATGTTTCACATTACTACACACATGTAACCTTTGTGAAATTACTTGCTATCTCAACGAGGGGGTAAGGGATGGCGAGTGGGAGGATCATAATTTAGAACCTAAAGTTTTAAGAAATGAATTTTGAAAATTATTTTTACATGCAATTTATGAAAAATAAAGTAAAATTTCCAAATAAGAAAGCAAAATATAAAGTTTTGGTAGAATAGACAGTACATAATGAATTGGGAACATTCTAAGTTTAAGCTATTCATGTCAAGAAAGGAATATTCCAGGGCCTCCCCTCTGTTTGACACCACAATTATAATCATCTCAATTAAGTTAGCTCATAAAGACAAGTGGCATTCTAAGGAAAATTCTAAACCTGTAGGAATGTTTCTTTGCCAGAGTGCTGAAGGGAGGTAATTATCAAAAATTATATTCACCTACTGTGTTAATGTTTTTCAGTTTTAATTTTACTTCTCTATTGTGAAAGGGTGAAAAAGCACAGAATATACACATTTAATTCAATCAGTACATCAACAAGCATTTATTAAGGGTCTCCTTTCTTCCAAGCTCCAGGATACAGTGATAAAAGGCCAGTTATTTTTGCCCTCAATGAGCTTACCTTCTGAATTGTAGATAATAATAACCATTCTGATATCTCCAAAAAACTACAGTGATGGAAAATTAATTTTGAAGATTTTTGACTCCTAAACCCCTGGTACTCATCAGAAACCAATTTGAAATGGGTATTTTAAAAAGAATCACTGAGTTCAGTCATATGCAAATGCAAATGAACTGTTGCAAAGTCACATCCCTGTGGGGGTCGGGCAGATTCCTTGACTAAAATATTAGCTCCTCAAGGTTACAGCTGTATATCTTTGTGTCCTGAGGTCTTAGAATAATATTGAGCTCTAAGTAGATGTTTAACAATCCCTACTAAACAGAAAATAATAATTTGATTTAAAAATACATTTGAAGATTTAAGCCAATCAAAGTTTATTCAATAGTCGGTTGTTTTTGATGATAATAACGACGGGGGTCAGGGGCACGGATAAAAGCTTTATGCTTTGGATACATTTGTCTAAAGGTCTCAAGGATTTTTTAAAAAATATATATTTGTTTCATATCATTCTCATTTCTGAACACCAGTGAACCCTCCCTTATAAGAAAGATTTTTTTTTTAAAACTGGAGGAAAAATAGACAAACAAAAACTCATTCAGCACAATCAAACAACACATCGATCAAGTCTTAGTTGTAATGCATTGTTCCATATCTATAGTCCCATCCTTTTCTCTCCCTTGACAGTAGTAAAGGGTATGCAATCTCTTGCCTTTTGGGGAACAGGCATGGTTTTTAGCTTTTCAATACCTTCAGCATCAATAGTTTTGCTATTTTGTCTTCAATTTATATAGCCGTTTTGGTGTTTATTGCTTTTCTTATTCACTTAAATTACTGTCAGTTCCACAAGTCTCTCTGTGCCTCATTTTCTTCTTCATGTTTATTATTTCTTAACCAATGAACATATATTAAGCATCTACTAAGCCAAGTTCTGTGATAAATTCTGGAGATAAAAGAGGCAAAAGGTGGTGCCTGCCCTCAAGAAGCTAAACTCTAATGGGAGACTTCAGCAGAAAAAAATATGTACAAAAAAGGATAGATAGGAAATAATAGAGAGAAAAAGTCAGAATTAATTTGGAATTAAAAGATGTTGGGAAAGGCTCCCTATAGAAGATGGGATTTTAGTTGAGATTAAAAGGAAGGTAGGAAAGCCAGGAAGCAACAAGGTGATAATCTGTCACATAGCAAAATAATTTTCTATCACATTTATACAACACAATTTGATTAGGCATTTCCCACTGATCAATATCTACTTTACTTTCTAGATTTTTGCTACCACAAACAGTATTGCCTTGAATATTTCTGGCATATATGCAACCATCTATCTCTTTTTGACATCTTTGGTGGGTATATAAGGGTATCCAAAATCTCTAAGTCAAATGTTATGAATATTTTAGTCACTTTTTCACATAATTCACAGTTGCATTGTGTAATGTTTCAACTAATTCACAACTCTTCCAATAGCATATTAGACAATCTTTCAATAAACATTTATTAAGTTTATTATGTGCCTGGCACTGTACTAAATGATAGGCATACAAAGTCAAAAGACAATTCCTGTCTTCAAGGAGCTCACAATTTAATAGGAGTGACAAAACATAAAATAAGTGCTGAAAGGGAATGGGGAGTAAGAGGAAGAAGGAAGGCCCTTGGCATGTGGCGGTGTGGCAAAATGAAGTCCTGCTGTCAGATGGGAAATGATGAGATGATTTCCCTGGGCTTCTTCCTTTAGGGAGTATCTGTAAGAAGTTCTGTTTCCATCCTCCATTGCCTCCACTTTCTCCAATTAGAGGGAAGTAGGGTTGTAAGGAGTAGGCGATGTGGAAGAGATCTGAGTTTCTGGGTTATTTTGATCTTGCAGGAAGATGAATATTTGGAGAAAATAATGAAAACAAGGAGAAGAGCCAGGATGTAAGTTGTATACTGGCATCCTTGTCTCTCTACAACACCTCAAATGTGGACAGTGTCAGCTTGTGTCTTATTTAAAACTTTACGAGATAAAAACTCATGTTTGATTTATATTGACTTCATTATTAGTGATTTGGAACATTTTTTCATATGATTATTTAAAAAATCTCAATTTTCTTCATGCCAATGCAGTAAAAAAAGTTCCACTTCCTATTTTCCACTTTGGTATAGCTTCAATTTTTGGATAATTTTTCCTTAAACACAACAAAATCATGTATCTTTTTCAAATTCCCTGCTGCCTTCTTCATTCTTCTATCTTTTGGCAACCAAATAATCTTAAATTTTCTTTCACAATTCAATCCTCCATTGTCTTGAATACATAGAGACATTTGTCCACTAAAACTATATTGGCTTTTCTCACAGAATTATAATTATAAATTTGCAACAATAACATTGATATAATGCTTACTATGTGCTATGTACTTTGCGAAAACAAATAACATCTCATTGGATTCTCACAAAAACCCTGGGAGGGAAATGCTATTATTATATTCATTTTGAAGTTGAGACAATAAAAAATAAATGATTTGGCTAAAGTTCCACATCTAGTAATTTCTAATGTATAATTTGAATTCCTGTCTTCCTGATTCCAGCCCCAATGCTCTATCCATTATGGTGCCTCCCTTCTTTTCAATACCTTCACAGTGAATACCTCCTGTAGTAAGGTCTCCAGTACTCTTTATAATGCAGGCTATGTAACACAGTACGATTTCTTGAGGGCCCCAGCCATGCTTCCATCCAGAAAATTAGACTGACTTTTAGGACAGTTTCTCCTCACCAAAAAGCATTATACTCTGCCAGTAGCATTTCCCCTATTTGTCACTCAATCCCAGACTTCTAATTCATCTTTATGAATTAGCATGGTGTCAAGGACATAGCATGAGACCAACAGGAAGTGACCAGTACAAATGCTTAGGTCCATCACCACTGTTAGCTGGATATATGCCAAAGAAATACAGAACTCAAGGAATCTTGGAGGACAGTTCTATTAGTAGCGTGATGGTTGTGGGGAGGAAACCCTTAAGTGGTTTTTTAGCTGAGTTTTGAAACAAACTAAGAGTTTCAAGGGGAGTAACTAGGGAGAATATAGTGGATTTCAGACAGAGCCAGGGCATAGGCAAGGAGAGAGGACATCCCCTGAGCTTCAATTTTGAAAATGAAATAGGACCTCTATCAGGTTAGTTTTGAGGCTCAAACAGCACACACAATGTACATTTAGCAACATTCCCAAACAGTCTAAGTGGTTAGCTGATGCAGTCAGTGGAACACGAGTCTGAGTTTAAATCAGGCTTCAGACATTTAGTAGTTGTGCAACCATAGGCAAATCATTTAACCCCAATCTTCCTCAATTTATTGTCTATAAACTAGAGATACTAATGATACCTTGCTAGCAGGTTTGTTTTGAGGATGAAATGAGATACTTTAAAAAAAAAAAACTTAGTCAACTTTAAACTGCTCTATGAAGACAAGCTACGTAATTATCAATTTCTCCTTGATTCTGTGATCCCTGCTTTCTCCCTGTCAGATTATACATAAATGATATGATATAACACAAAAGCATAATATTTCATGACATGACAGGGTGACATGATACAACAAAACTGGGTAGGATAGGATAGAGCATAATAAAATATATCATGTAATGTGTGATATGATACATACAATACATATTATATAATATGACAACACAGCATATCAATAAAATATAGCAGAATACAACACTATGAAAGAACAGATTAGATTAGTATAGTGTAATATAGGATATATATGATTTATGTGATATATAATTTTCTCTTATTTTATTTTAAAGCAATTGGGGTTAAGTAACTTGCTCAAGGTTACATGGCCAGTTATTTCTGGGTGTGGTGCTAAGTGTCTGAGCCCGGATTCAATCCCAGGTCATCCCGGTGCCCTTACTTACTGTGCCACCTGGCTGCCCCTATAATTTTCTCTTATGCTATCAAATATTGTCATAGCTTATATCACTATACTATGTATTCCTATACACATGAAAATTCAGTTATTTGTCTATTTCTATATTTTTCAGCTATTCATGAAATGTACATATACACATGTGGGCATGCATGTATGCATTTTCTCCCTCTTTTAGGCTATGATAATGCAATTATCTCCACTCAAAGTAAGATCATTCTTTGTACATGCAGCAAAGCTATTCTTTGCTGAATTTAATGAGACACTGAAAGTACAATTTATACCAAATGAGCCTAATGTTCTAATTGTCACCAGGCTATTTTGCATATGGCTTCATAGTATTCTTTTAAAGGAGGCTGAGTATGTGGAACCTGAGTCAGCCACTCATTCACCTGTGAAAGAGGAATAAATTATGAATTTAGCTATGCAGCTGCATTCTCTAGAGTGGAGCAATAATATTTCCAACATCAATGAAAAATGACCCTTAACCAGTTCAAGAAGGGATGTCTCCAGGCCTTCCTTAGTTACCAAGGAGGATACCTGAAAACTAATCATAACCCACTACTGGCTGTGTAAAGCATGAATATTGTCATAGGCAAATGAACGTCTGTAACCTTGAGACTTCAGGAAAACTTTCACTCAGAAATATAAGTATCTGAATGAGATCTATAAACAGGTAGC
>NW_027185759.1:24579352-24607161 GCF_028583685.1 Petaurus breviceps papuanus
CTCTCTCTCTCTCTCTCTCTCTCTCTCTCTCTCTCTCTCTCTCTCTCTCTCTGTCTCTCTCTCTCTCTGTCTCATCTATACCTACATCTACATCTATATTTATATGTATATCTATATCCATATCTATATCTATATAATCTATACCTACATCTACATCTATATACATATCTATACAATATCTATATTTATCTGTTTCTGTCTCGATCTCTATATCTTATATCTATATGTATCCACATCCATATCCATATCTATATCTATATCTACATATCTATATCTATATCTGTATTGACATGTATATCTACATACATGATGATCTGGGTAGGCAGAGACATATTTAATAACTTTGGAAATCAGGAATATTTTCGACTGGGGGATGTTATTTAAATTCATTATTGAAAGGATCTAGACATTATAAGAGTTAGGGATTTCTCTGAGGATTCAAGAAGAGCTGCTCTTAGCTCATGTCTTTTAACAAAGGGCTTGAAGGGGCAGCCAGGTGGCTCAGCGAGTAAGAGCACTGACTCCAGTGTCAGGATGACCTGGGGATCGAATCTGGGCTCATACACTTAGCACCCACCCAGGAACACCTGGCCGTGTAACCTTGAGCAAGTTACTTAACCCCGATTGCTGAGGGGCAGCCAGGTGGCTCAACGAGTAAGAGCACCGGCTCCAGTGTCGGGATGACCTGGGGATCAAATATGGGCTCAGATACTTAGCACCACACCCAGAAATAACTGGCCATGTAACCTTAAGCAAGTTACTTAACCCCGATTGCTTTAAAAAAAAGGGGGGGGGGGTTGAGCTTGAGATGCAGGAAATGACCAGGCCAAATACTCAGGCCCATCACCACTTGTAGCAAGCAAGGTATATGCACAGAACACACATAAAGAAGTTTGGAAGGGAGATGTACTAGTAGCTGGGGGATGAGGAAAGGATCCATGTAGAAAGGGGTCCTTGAGCTGAGCTTTGGAGCACATGAGAACCTAAGTGAGGACCTAAGGAGCAGGTAGTGGTTTTTGAGCATGGGGGACAACCAAGACAGGATTAGGAGACAGGAGACTCTCTTAGCCTCAGTTTTCTCCCCTGCAAAAGGCGAAACAAAAATTTGTAGGACATACTTCAAGGGTTTGTCTTTAAGCTTAGACAACATATCACACATAATTTGCTTTGCAAAACTTAAAGCATTATGTAAACCACTGTTTTCATGAATATGATACATTAGAATGGAGGGAAAAGCATAATGCCGCAATGAGCTTTGATCACTATTGGAACAAATGGATCAAATATTCCCAATAATGGATTTATTTATTTATGCATTTTGGTTTTTTCCCCTCTAATACTCTTTCAGGCTCAGGCAAAGCAGCCTTAAATTAGCACAAATCAGATAGCTCCTCAAATCACCTGGTTCCCCCCACAATGGCTTGAAATAGTCCAGTCTTGGGAGTTGGCCTCTAGGCAGTTCTTTTAAGAATTTACTTTCATAAGGGCTAGATTGACCTTTACAAGTAATATAATATTTTGGCAAAAAATATAAATGAGATTTTTAATGGGGTGAAAAAAGTGGGAGATGCTAGAGTTAAGTAAAAAAGAAGTGAAGTTATTTGAGAACATTAGAACAAATGACCCATTAAATTATAGCCTGTGTTAGAGACTGGGCCAGGAAAAAGGAGTATTCATGAGTCAAAGCATTCAGAAGCAGAAGAAATATTAAGGGATATCTAATCCAATATCTTATGTTACATATAAGAAAACTGAAACTCAAAATAGTTAAGTGACTTGTCTAAAGTCTAAAGGAGAGTAAGAAGCTGAATTAGAAATAGAGCCTATCCTCTACCTCTACTCAGCTTCAGGATTCTTTGTATAATAGTATGCTTCCACTCAGAGCATGTGTCTAAAAATGTAAAGAGAAATGATGCATTCAGGATGAAGATTTTGAAAAAAAATCTTAATTGCCAATCCCTCAATCAACAAGCATTTTAAGAGTCTAAAATGTTCATACATAGGGCTATGTGCCAGGAAAGAAAAGCAAAAGCAGTCTTTGTCCCTAATTGTAGCAACTATATATGTTATACAGCTAAGTAGTGTAGTGCATAAGACTGGATTTGAAGTTAGGATTACTTGAGTTCAAATTTTCCTCAGACTCTTGCTGTATGTGACACCCGGGACAACTGACTAAACCTCTGAATAACTATAGTTCCCTCATCTGTAAAATGGGAATGAAAGTAGCTCTATATGACAGTTATTGTAAAGATAACTTGAGTAAACAAAGGTTGCTTTGCAAACCTTAAAGAGCTCCATAAAGGCTACCTAGATATGCACATGAATTAATACAGGCAAGATAAACATGAAGAAGTTGGGCTTATCTAGAGTTTTCATTTGTAAACTGATTTCTTTGTTTTTGTGTTTTTTTTTTTTGGAGGGGGAAGGCAGGGCGATTGGGGTTAAACGACTTGCCCAAGATCAAACAGCTAGTAAGTGTTAAGTGTCTTAGGTTGAAATTGAACTCAGCAGGTGGCCAGGTGGCTCAGCAAGCAAGTGCATCGGCTCTATTGTCGGGATGACCTGGGTTCAAATCCGGGCTCAGATACTTAGTACCACACTCAGAAATAACTGGCCGTGTAACCTTGAGAAAGTTACTTAACCCTGATTGTTTAAAAAAAAAAAAGAAATTGAACTACTCAGGTCCTTCTGACTCCATGGTCAGTACTCTATTCAGTGCACCACCTAGCTGACCCTATGAACTGAATTCTATCCCTACCAGTCTCCAGAAATTGTTCTTTGCAAGATCATCAATGAATGTTTAAACACACACACGTTCATTCTCTCTACTATGCTCCCTGCTCTGAATCTCTCCTTTCAGTTAAATTTTGTCACATTTTCTCCTCAAGTTTGCAAGGACTTGTCAAAGCATTGAGTTGACTCTAGGTATGCTAAGTTTGTGGAATCAGAACAAAAACTCAGACATCCTACTGTCCTTAAAAAAAAAACATAAGGAAATAACTAATTTCAATATAAAATGTAAACATATAAACTGATGGATGCAGAATGGAGTAAGAAACATTATCAGAACAAATTATATAATAATTTTGATATTATAAAATGAATTATTTTAAGGACTCATAAACTGATGAATTAAATGAACAGAATTAGAAGAAAACTTGATAAATTTAGAACAGTATGAAAATAAACAAGTCTTATAGCTAGAACTAGGATCAATACTATAGCTAGAACTTATAGCTAGAACTAGGATCAATCATTCATTATTCTATTATTGCCTGAAACAGAGTTAAATATATTAAGCATATTTAACTTGAGCTATTGTTTAGAGTGTGCACAACCTCAAATACCTCTTTGTTTAACCAACACATTGAAAGGCAGAGGGTTGGAGGATCTTCTAGGGGCTAGCCCTCCTGGCCACCACCCTGGACCTTGGAGCTTTTCTCAAGATAAGAAGGCAGGGTCCCTTAGGGCTACAGCCCCCTGCTTTGCCTCCCAGCTAGGTCAGTAGAACATATCTTCAATACAGATTCATTTGGCAAAAACGGAGCTGTTTTCTATAAAACTAGCCTGGAGTCCCCTGAAGCCTCATCCTCCACAAGGGTTCACAGCAGAGACTCAAAGAAAGAAGGGTTGTTGTTGTTTTTTTGCTTGCCCTTGGAATCCCTGATGACTTGAATCTAACCTTGCCTCTTCTAAAAAAAGTGATGAACCAAGCCACTAGTAAGTGACTAATACCACCAGAGCTACCAGGCTGGGACTGCCCAAGAGGTCTGAGCAACTTGGCGGGAGGAGAAGATCCACTTGGGAGATAGGGGAGTGTTACTGGAGCTGGCCAGCTCCTGCCCAGTACAGTTCTGGCTTGGAGTGGAGATGGCCCAAGCAGGGACAACCTACTCACTTTTGATACTTTTCCCCAAGAGCCCTCCACACTCTCAGCCTCTTCATATTCTTTTTCCCCCATGGGTGAGATTGATATAACTGACCAGTTTCTCAAGGAGATATGACCTCTTTGGACACACATCAAATTCCTCCTGCAGAGAGAGCCAAGGCAAATGTGAACATGAGAACCTTCCTCAAGACGTACTTTTGGGCATTCAAAAAGAATCAGACTCTAAGTCAGGACATATATACATAATAACTATATGTATATATATACATACATACATATATATATATAATTTCAGCATATGTGTATGTGAATTTGTACCACACATTGAGTGGTAAGGGCAGTAGTGAATGAGACCAAAGTACCCTGGATATGAAGCCCTTAAGGGACTCTGGGCCAACCACTTGATCTTGCTTAAAATTTATTATTTAATTTATGAATAAAATACTCATAATGATCAAAAACAAAATAATAAATATAATTGGGAAATATAGAAGATAAATAAAAATACAATAAAATCTAAATAATGTTTATACTTTTTTTCCCTGTTACTCTATGCCTAGTGAATCATTTATATTTGAGTTTCACACAGCTTAGTCTTGAGGACCAGTGCTGAAACATGCTAGCCATTAGAGAGACATGACAAAGAGATGTTGCAGAATGAGATGAAGATTTTTTTTTTGGTAGCTAACAATTGAGTGGATTTTTTTTTTGCTTGAGTATGCCTATTTAGAAAAAAAATTTATTTTTTGTTTATGGATGAAAAAATAAGTAATTACATAGCGTAGTATAATAAAAAGTTAATCACACATTCAACTATATATCCATTATATACAAACTGATAATCTTTTTAAATATCTAAAAATTTATCCTGTATATTTCTTTTTTTCCTACTTCCTCTTTGTTAAAGATATGACTACCATTACACACACACAAGCTTATGTGTATATATGTGCATGTATATACATATGTGTATATAATTATTTTATACATACTTCTATTTTTCAGTTCTTTCTGATCTGGTTGCAAATAAGATCTTTCCTCATATGTCCTTATTAATTTCGGCATTTGTTATAGTAAAAATGATTTATTTCTCATTTTTTAAATTTTTATTTATTTATTTATTTTTAGCAATCAGGGTTAAGTAACTTGCTCAAGGTTACAAGGCCAGTTATTTATGGGTGTGGTGCTGAGTGTCTGAGCCCAGGATTCGATCTCCAGGTCTTCTCAACACTGGAGCCGGTGCTGTTACTCGCTGTGCTACCTGGCTGCCCTTTTCCTCATTCTTAAAACAATACTGTCGTTACTGCATACAGTATTCTCTTGGTTCTAAATATTTCACTCCATTATTTCATGAAAGGCTTTCCATGTTCCTCCCAAGGTTACTGAGCTTATCATTTTTTATAGCATAGTACTATTCAGTCACAAAAGCACTGGGAGTTTTGGGGTCCTTTTGTGGCCAAAATTCCTCCTTTAACACCTGTGATCTAAGTTATACACAGGACAAAGCTTGGAGGGAGCTCATTGCCTTTCTGGAGTCTGAAAGGAAGAGTCTGTTAAGTTCTAAAGCTGAACAAATTTTTTTTTTGCCTTTTGGAGGGCAATTGGGGTTAAGAAACTTGCCCAAGGTTACATGGCTACTTTTTGATTTGTGTGTGTGTGTGTGTGTGTGTGTGTGTGTGTGTGTTAAGTGTCTGAGACTGGACCCGAACTAGGGTGCTCATGATTCTGGGGCCAGCGCTTTACTCACTGTGCCACCTAGCCGCCCTTTGAACCAGTTTCTAATAAAATGAAATTTAATCAGAATACATGCAAAATCTCAGAATTGGATTACAAAATAAATTCAAGAACAAAAAGAAGAAAGACAAGGCTAGAGAGGAGTTTATCAGGAAAAAAAAATTAGAGTTTAGCAGATAGATTCAATATGAATCCATAGGGTAAATGCAATATTAGCTAAGAAGCTAATGTAATTTCAAGCTCCATAATAAGGGACATAAAACAGACTAAGGCTATGGCAGATTTGCAGAACACTATCCTGATCAGTCCAGACAGGAAAAGTTGTGTTCATTGCTAGGAATCATTGAGAAAATTAAATAGGATCATTGTTATGTTTAGGGGACTGGAGCTCTTGCATTGTAAAGATTATTGGAGTGAATGGGAAATGCTTAGCAAGTAGCAGGAAAGAACTATTGGAGAATATAATAAGTATCTCCAAATATTTAATGGCTTACCATGAAGAAAATTGTCCTTCAAACCATCTGAACACATCAAGAAGAATGAAGAAGAGCTCATGAAGAAGGCCTGCCGAGATTTGTGATGGACATCAGAGGGTCAGATCAATGGCAAGAATTATAGAAAGATAAACTTAAGATTAATTAGGGAACAACTTTATAATAATCAGAGTTAACCCAATATGAAATGGACTGTCTCCTAAGGTCGTGGGTTCTTTTTTGTTGGGAGAGAGTCTATGAGCACAGACTTGAGGAGAAGTTATGGTTTTGTTGTAAATAGGATTCTTCTTGACTATGTTTCAGTGGATTGGGCCCTTGGGGTCCCTTACTACTCTGAGATGAGGTTTTATGCATAATGACAAAAAATTAACTCTATTATATTTTCCAATAAACTCTCTTATATATTTTGTTTTGTTTAAAGTCATTGCTGTCAACAGCAGTGATGTGGCAGACATTCAAGGTTACCTAGTTCAAACAATTTGACTGTCAAGCATTTTCTATTGTATGTCAAATTGGCCTGAAGTCCCCAATAGGAAACTGACAGGAATGAAAACCTAGGTATGATTTGAGAAAGATCATATTTCCTAGGGGACAAAGAATCAATAGGGACTTATTCACTGTGCTCAGCCCATTTTGAGCCATAGAAATAGAGAGAACTTCAAAGTGAAGTTGGAGATGCCTTTGAAATTTTCTTCTTTTAGCTTATTCAAGTGAAACATAAGCTCTGCACTGGTTCTCATAAGCTGAAATGGCTTGGTAGATGAGTGCATCTACTAATGAAAAATTAAAGTAACACCAGAAAGGAACCTCTTTATGGGAAGACTGGTTGCTGAATTAAAGAGTCTGTTCTCAGTGGCACAGGATACAGACATGAAAAAGGGCTAAGTGGTTCTCAGTCAAACATGTCTACACTACACTGCTATGGTCATAGTGATTGAAAGAGAAACAAGTGCAGAAGGAGTAACAATCAAATTGTTTTGGGGTCAATCGATTGCTACAGGACTTTAGAAGGGAACAATATATGAAATGATCTTAAAACAAAAACACAAATCATCATCCACTTAAAGAATGACAGATCATGGGTTCTCCTACCCCACAAAAAAAAATGTCAAGAAATTTTAGACTTGAGTTTATCATTTGACTAAAGGTACCAGTTTTCTATAATCTTATCTCCTCCTGTTTAGACAAGTGTGCTCTCTGGAGGACTCTGGAGCTAAATGGCTGCAATGAAACAAGTTGAATTTCATGACATGTTTCTATTCTTTTGAATAAATTGTAGTGTGAAATTCAACAAATATTTTCTTTCAATTACATAAAAAGAGTCTAGTCTCCTGGACCAATTCAGTGAATGAATTCCTAAGAAAAATCTATATCATGCATATATCTATATCTATGTCTATATCTATATCTAGCCAGATCTATGAAAGATAAAATAATTTCCAAATTATAAGTAAAGATGAAACAACTTGAGATGAGTAAAATATCACCAAGCCAATTTCTTAAAAATTTACTAACTCCAACAAAGAGGAAGAAAATAAAAGTCAAATGATCAACCATGTTTACATCCACATCTTAAAGATGATTGTTTGCCACAACCAAAAGACTAAAGTCATCCCAAAATCTGCTTAGTTGTGAGTCACTTAATATACTAGCCAAGGGAAAGGAAATGGGAAGCAAGGGTAATATTGAATTATATTATAAAGTCACTTTTAATATATCAAATTCACAAAACAAATAAAATAACCCAGACATAAGCATAATGCATAAGCGAATGAAGCTCAAACTGTGACATTGGGTGGGCAATCAATTGAGTTGTGCAGTGACACATTAGCGCAGTGACATTATAAATGCACTACATGAATAGAGTGCATTGTGCTAACTGAAGGCTGGATCAATGGGAAGGTGGCTGCATAGCATAGCACTTTCAATGGGTGTACTCCTTGACTTGAATGTGCTCCCTCCTCTCCTTCATGTCCTGCTTTCTCTAACTTCCTTCAGGATTAATCACAAATTCCACTTTTCCTCTCCTCCCATTCCCTTTGTCTCTGCCTCTCTTCTGAGATGACTCTCCACCTACTTTCTATTTTTCTTGAATATACATAGTTGCTGTCATTGTGTCTTCTCTATTAGATGGAAAGCTTCTTGAGATTAAGGAATATGTTTTTGCCTTTCTTTGCATCATAGGCACTAAGCCCCAAATCTTATTCATACTAAATGATTGATAAATGCTTAACAAACTAAGATGATCCTTGCTACAAATGCACAGATATTTTTAAACACTAAATTCTTCAAGTTCTATTACATGCCTGAGACTATCAGACTACCATTATCTAGACAAAATTATAGGTGATTCCAAGATTAATGGAAAGATACAAATTGAATGTAACTGAGATAACACATACTATGAATACAGGCAAAAGCCTTCTACAGTGTGGAAACTACTGTACTTATCATAAGATGTGGGTTTAAGACCTTGTTCAAAATATCTTAGTTCTTGAAATCAACTTATAGAATTCATCAAGTGCAAGTTCCCTTTCTTACAAATGAAGAAATTAAGGATGAAAAAATTAAATGAATTGCCAAAGGCCAGACAGCTACTAAATGATTAAAATAGCATTTAAACTCATCTCCCTGAATCAAAACTCATATTATTTACATTATACCACTTCACTCATAAGATTGGTATTACTTTGAGTAAATGCACCAATTTCTCTGAGCCTAATTTTCTTCATTTGTGAATTGAAGTTTGAACAACTGAGTTTCCGAACTGGGTTACCTCTGAGGATTTTTAGAGCTGTAAATTGATGATGATTTTATGTTAGAATTGACAAAAATGAATATTTGAGGACTGTATCACTGTATAAGAGAGGTGGGGCAGAAATGGAGCAAGACTTAGAACTAAGAGATGCATAGTCACACCTTATATGACCTTAGGTTAAATTGCTTACCATTTTGTAGAGAGAGAAGTGGAGGGAGAGAGGCAGAAAATTCAGAACTCAGCATTTTCAAATGAATGTTAAAATTTGTCTTTAATGTGTAATTAGCAATATAACATACTAGTTTAAAAATAGACAATTAAAAAGCGTAAAGAGGAAATGTCTTCCTAAAAGGCACTCTGAATGATAAACTAACATCAGTACTAAACATATACATGCGCCAAATGAAACATCAATTAAATTATTTTTAAAATGGTAAATGAAGTACAGTAGGAAATAGATAGAATAAAATGTGCTAGTAGAGCACCTAAAAGTTTCCCCCTCAGAACTAGTAAATCTATCCATAACATAAATAAAAATGAAATTAAGGAGATAATTAGAATCTTAGAAAAGCTATATATGATCAAGCTCTGGAGAAAACTGAATGGGAATGACTAGGGCTATACTTTTTTCAGCTGTACATGGCAGGTTCAGAAAAACTAATCACATATTAAGGCATTAAAACCTAAAAACCAAATTCATAAAAATAGACATATTAATTGTGCCCTTTTCAGACTTAAATGTAATAAAACTATCTTTCATAATGTGACATGGAATTGCAAATTAAAAAGCAATTGAAAGCTAAATGATCTATTAATGAGTCCATCAAAGAATACATTTTAGAATGAGTTTATAATTTCACAGAGGAGGATGACAACAAAGATAAAACTTTACAAAATGTGTGTTGTGAAGCCAAAGCAATTTTTTAAGGGAAAGTTCATATCTCCAAGGCGAGAGAGAGAGAGAGAGAGAGAGAGAGAGAGACCAATTAATTGAACATTAACTAAAACAAACTATGAAATCTTCAATCAAAATTAAAATCCTGAAAATCAAAGGACAGAAGAATAAAATGGAAAGTTTAAAAATTGAACTAATAAAACTAGGTGTGGGTTTTATGTTAAAATAAATGTAAATGAAACATTAGTTAATTTAAATGTAAAAAAAAATTCCAGTATCAAAAATGAAAAAGGTGAATGCAATATTAAAAATGACATTAAAGAAATTATCAATATTTATTTTGATAAAGACCAAAATGATTTATTTTGCCCAATTATATGCTAATAATTCTATCTAAGCAAAATTGATTAATATGTACAAAAATATACATTGCCCAAATTAACAAAAGAGGAAATTGGATACTTAAATAACTCTCATAGAAAACAAAATTTAACAATCCTTATATGAGCTAAGAAAAACAATAAATCAAATTAGATGGGTTTAAAAATGCATTCTACCAAACATTTAAAGAACAATTAATTCCAATGCTATATAAACTATTTCAAAAAATAGGGAGAGAAGGAGAATTACTAAATTTCATTTATGACACAAATATGGTATGGATTCCTAAACTATGGAGAACAAAAACAGAGAAAGAAAACCATAGAACGATTTTTTTTGATAAATTTAAATGCAAAAGTTCTAGATAAAATACTAGCAAGGAGATGAAAACAGTATGTCACAAGAATATGACTATGTGAGATTTACACCAGGAATGCAAGGATGGTTCAATATATGGACCATTATAAGCATATCTTACCATATCAATTACAGGTACCCCATTATCCAATAGATGCAGAAAAAGCCTTTGACAATCTACAATATTGTTTCCTATTAAAAACCCTAGAAAGCATAGGAATAAGTGGAAACTTTGTTTTAAATGATGGGTATTAGCTATTTGAAGCCAAGAGCAAGTATTAGAAGTAACAAGGATATACTTGAAACCTTCCAAATAAGATCACGGTGAAGAAAATTTATCCATTATCACCACTTTTATTCAATATTGTACTGGAAATCATAGCTATAGCAATAAGACAAATAATAAATTTAAGGAATAAAAATAGGCAATGAATTCTAAAATTCTAAAAAAAATTATAGAACATAAAAGTATCAGCGAACTACAGATCTGGCACACTTTATCAAAATGAAGGGCGGGGGGGGCGTGTTGAGAATAAATCTTTTGAAAGGTGTAAGGAGGTCTTATGATCATAAATCATTACGTCAACCCAAAATATTTTGAAATGCTCTCAGTAGGGAGAAAATTATAATGGGGAAATTTCAGTTACTCACTCATATGGGACACCAGGCACGTTCAGCTATTACCTAAAATGACCCTGAACATTTGCTTGTTTGTCTCTGTTGTTGTTGTGGTTGTGGCTTACTTATTTCAGTGCTTTCAGGACCTCTAACTATATAAACTTTGCTCAAGTGGTCTTTATCTTTGCTCTTCCATCCTTTTTTTCTGTCACTGCCTTTTCTACCTCATAACATACTTCAATATGTCAATCTTCAGAGTTTGGTCTAAAATGAGATAAACAAAGTTCAGTTGTTCATGTATTGTTTGTTCTCCACTTAGCAAAACTTTTCATGTACGGGAGTCAGATTAAACTGATCTCTAAAAGAGGCTAGTTGAAAGAGATTATATAAAGATGTGGTCCCCCCTCACACATTTCTTTTCCTTACTCAGGATGCCCATGTCAGTCAAAATTATAGTTTTCACAGAACAAGAGGGTACCCTCAAGATTCCTGGGTTGTGTCAGCCATAAACAAGGAAATATCATAACAAGAAGTGAATGTAGTAACTGTACAATATCAATAAAATGACATTAGAGAACTTTTTAACAAAGATAGTTTCCGGTTGAAGGTGCCTGGTCCTTACCCAGTAATAAACAGAAGAATGTTCCCAGGCAGCTTTCTTTTGGGGTTCACTCAGATGGTATGCAAAGCATTATGGTATACTAATCCAGAGTGCGACAAAATATCATTTTTCCCAATTGGCCAATCCAGGTTTTTTCCCTTTCAGGTGATAGGGAGCTCAAGGTGATTCCCGATTAAAATCTTTTCCCTTCGCAAAACAGAGTTCATTGAAGACCTTCATTTCAGGATTTTAAAGTTCAGTTTTTTCTTTATCCTTTTCAATATTCTTTCCATAATCTCCACGAATCTCTTTTCACACATGTCCCTATAATTTCATATAATTGTGATAATTTCACAAAACAAGAACAATGATATTAAGAATAATGCCAATAACAAATCAACAGGGATTCATTCAGTGGTTGCTAAGTTCCTGGTATTGTGCTAAGTCCTAAAGATTCAAAGAAAGTCAAAAACAAAGACGATTTATATCGAAGTAACTCACGTATTCGAGAAGAAAAGACTGTGCAAAGATGCTTAGTGCTTTTCTTTAGAAAGAAACTTTACCGTAATTCCCACCAGGCAATTCTTGATTGCTTTTTCTTCCTGTCCTTTAAAAAGTTAGGAAAACACTGTCGTTTATAAAGACCATATTTTACCATATTGAGGTGAGTATAGCAAGAACAATTTTAATACATCTTTCATTAAAATTTAGGTAAACTCTATATAATTTCTCTTGTCTATTCTTCTAATTTTGATATTTTTGCTTTTGTTTTTGGCTGGACATTGTTCATATAAGGAATTCTGGCTAGGGAAATTCTACTAATAAAGATCTACATCTCCTCATTAATGTGATGCCTTGCCCTGGATAATGTCCCTAGCATTTATCAGCAGCAGCTCTTTCACCCAGATATTTTTTGAGGGTATGTCTGTCTGTCTCTTCTGCTGTATCACACTGGGATGTATGCCACAAACAAAAAAGCAAGTTCTGTTAGTCTGGCATCATCTGTGAATAAATTATTGCTGCTTCATTTTTATTATTATCTCCTTTTTCTAAGGACTCCTATTACACTTAATAATATATTTCAGAATTTTTCTAAGTGTCAAAATAAGGTTCAGTAACTTAATTTTTGGAATACAACAGTTGGAGAAACAATTTTTATGTAGACACAAAATTTTAGCATCTCCTTAAAAATAATAGATTCCAATAATTAGAGTACTGGATGGATCCAGCCTCAATGAAGTGAATAAACATGGATACTCAAAGAATAATGAGAAGATGTGACTTAGAGAAGAATATTCATATTGAGACTTAGTAGAAGTCAATTTTTGATACTTTTGGATAACTTTGTATGCCAGACTAGAAAAAAAAAATGACATAGTCTCTATATAGTATGGAATGAGTGAAGGATTTGCTGGAAAAAAAAATGATGACCTGCATAATGGTGTTTCAAGAAGATTAAAATGGGGCAGGGGGGCAGATGTATTAAATGAACACAGGGTGAGGTTTGAGAGGGCAGCAGAAATTTGGGGGAGACTACTACAAATATTAAATTATTAGGTGAAAATAGGAGGACCATAATTATAGACACTTTTTTTACTTCTCTTCTTCCATGTTGTTATTAAATTCTATATTTATGTGTTCCCAATCAGTCTTTTTCCATTTTGATCCTTTGTCCCTATACACCCCCCCACCCTAGAACTTTTGTTGTGCAGATGATATATTCTAATTTCATAATGCACATTTATCTTTTACTCAATTCAGAAACATTATACTGTGCTTCCAGGCTCTCTTGAGAATCCATAGACTTATCTGCTTCATCATGTTTGGAATAATTTTCCTTCATCTTTTAATATTTGTTCATAGATTACTGGAGTAACTTAGCTGATTTGGGGACACATTCTATTTTGTTTTTCAACATTTTCCCTATGGTTTATCATCTTATTCTCATACTCTGTAACTGAATTTTCTTTCTCCTGACATCTTTAATATTTTTTGTATGTTTGTTTGTGTGTGTGTGTGTTATACATTTAATAGTGTAGATTATCTTTTTCTTTCCATATGAGCTCATCTTTCTTAAGGTTTGGACCCCAGAACCATTTCAGTCCCTTCCCAGACAGGGCAATTTATGTTTCATATGCCTCAATCTCTGTCCTTATTTATGTCTAGGAAATATAGAAGTGTTTTCAACAGGATTCTTGGTCTTTTGCTTCAGGAAAGGAGGGTGGAGTCACAAAGGTATTGGCAACGTATCCCAGTTCTCTCTGGTATTCAGTTCTATGGTAGAGTGTATTTAACACAGAAAGTAGTGTGATATTGTATTCTTATTCAAAGAAACTTCTATCTTTCCATTAACTTAGGTAGTCCAGTGAAAATTAGAAGTGGCTTATCTTTCAATTCTATTAGGTGGCGTCTGCAGCCCAGCTAGAAAATGTTGCTGAGGGAATGCTTTGTAATTATTCAAATGTTGGTTCATATGCTTGTTGTTTTTGTTGTGATTGTTGTTGTGTTTTGTTTTATCTACCTCATAGGCATTGGAATCATATATACAATGGTGACAATTAAAATTTCTTGCATATAATTCTCATTTTTTAGAGATTTGTGAGATCTTGATGATAAGAAAAAACTTTATAGTCTTCCATCTAACAGGTCACTTCAATCACAGACAATTATTTTAAAGGAAAATTCCCTGTACTTGCCAAGTGGAGGAAGAGAGATATTGAAAGGAGATGGATAAGTCAAAGATTAATGAAAGCATTCAAATCTAAGTGATTAGGAGAGTAATGCTGAAAATAATAGAAATATAAATAGAAAAGGAAGCCTGTTTGTAGAGAAGGCACATAATAGAACATGCCAAATCAAGTCAACAAATATTTATTATGAATGTGTACCTATTAAGAATAGGCACCATATGAAGAAATGGAGATACTAAAACAGAAGATACTCTGTGCTCTCAAAGTTCTCACAATCTCTTTGAGATGGCAGTTTACAAATGATAATGAACAAATAAGACAGACTCAAAGATATACACAGGGAAAATGAGGTAATGCCTTAAGGAAAGCACCCACATTAAGGTGAACTGGAAAAGGTTTCTTGTTTAAGGAAGGGTTTATGTGAGATATGAAATAGAGATGAGAAACCAGGAGATGGAAATGAGAAGGGAGAGAATACCAGGTATCTGGGAAAGAAAATTAAAATCATGGATATGAGTGATAGTCAATTATCAATATTCAATAACCATTTTTTAAAAATGTCTACTTTGTGTTAGGAAAAGAGAATCCCTACCCTCAAAGATTTTACAATCTAATGAAGGTGAGAACATTCTAACAATTTACAGGAAAAAAATACTATAGAGAAGATAAATTTGGCAATAATCAATAGAAAGTAAGAACTAGAATTAAAGGGGATTGAGAAATGTTTACTGTGAATTGCAGCATTTTAGCTGGGACTTAAAGGAGGCTTGGGAAAACTAAAGGCAAAGATTTAGAGTGATGGCATTGAGGGACACTCAGAGAGAATGCCCAAAGTAGGGAGACAGAATATCTTGTTCCAGGAACAGCAAGGAGACCAATGTCACTTCATGTCAGAGTTAGTGTGTGTGTGTGTGTGTGTGTGTGTGTGTGTGTGTGTGTGTGCATAAAGTATGGTAAGAAAAAATACAGGTTTGGGATATTTTTGAAGGACTTTGACCATCAAAAAGAATAATTTTATTTGATCTTGGAGGGGATGCGAAGGCAGAGGAGACTTTGTTTAGTAAGGGGAGGGGAGGGGCAATATAGTCAGACATGAGATTTCAGAAGACTGATTCAGGAGCTGAGCAGGTGATCAACTGGAATTTGGAGAGACTAATGACCAAGAGTCCAACCAGCTGTCAGTATCCAGCAGTCCAGTCATGAAGTGATGAGGGCCCTCATGAGGATGATAGACAGACATGTATGAGGGAAGGAGGCTATAAAAAGTAATGCTATGGAGATAAAATCAATATCTTGGCAACAGGTTAGATATGGGAGTTGAGAGATACTGATAAGTCAAGGATAACACCTAAGTTGTAAACCTGGTTCACAGGGAGGAGAATGATAGCCTCAATGATAACTGGGAATTTAGGGAATGGCAGAGATTTGGGGAAATGTTAATGAGTTCAGTTTTGGATATGTTGAGTTTCAGATCATCCAGTTCTTTCAGGCCACCCATTTTGAGAAGTCCAATATCCATGTAGAAATGTAAAACTGAAGTTAAATAAGTCAATTTGAGAATCATCAGCCTTGAGATGATTGAATCCATGAAAGCTGAGAAGGCCACCAAATAAAACAGTATAGAGGAAAGAAGAATAAAGGGACCAACAGTTAGCAGTTATGACCTGAAATAATATCCAGGAAAGGAGACTAAGAAGTGACCTCAAGAAGGAACCCATAACTTAAAGCTGACATGATTACTAAAAATAAACATAAAAGATGTAAAAAATTGCCCCTAATTGAATAGTTAAGAGAGAATTGACTTAATGAATCAATTATAAAGGTGATTTTTTCATGTGGTAGAAAGAAAAGAAAATAATTACTATAGAAGTTATTCATCTTGACCCCCAGTGGTTTTGTAAATAGAACTCTATAAAGACATTTGCAACTGATGTGCCAACATCTGCCAAAAATGTTAAAATAATAAAATCCTATGGAAAACATAAAATAAGTATCTTAAAGTCAAGTTCACAAATTCGTTTTTATGCAGTGATGTAGACACAAACCTGAAAATACAGGAAAGAAGTAAAAGAGAAATATATGGAACACATCCATCATTAATAAGTAATGAAAGGCAAAAAAGGAAAAGGCTTGCAAATACCTCAAACACCTATTTAATGTGAATATTTTCTTCATGAAGAGAGTTGAAAAATATTGAAAACATAGTATGAAAAGGAGATATGTCCTCACCAAAGGCACTTGCTAGTGTTATAGAGGAAGCAATGATGATGATGATAATGATGACAATGATAATTAAAGTCATGGATGATATTAATACAAAAAGACATAACTAGCCTTTTCTCCTCATACCCTTTTCCAGGGGAGACTTTATTTCCTGCCAAGAGGTGAAGCAAGAAGTTGGGACCAGAGGCCACTCTGTATTCCTCCAAGAAAAAAAATATAACAGGCTAGAATTTTGTCTACCTACTACTTTTAATATTCTCAGTAGAGGGTACAAGGTTTTCAAGTAAAATACAGCTTCTTATGACTGTGTCATTATTATTTTGGGAAAGAAGGGACCTTAGCCGAGTATACATACTTGATCCCTTTTCCACCTAATGGTAGTTCGACAATGAACACAGTGATTATGATGAAATAGCAACAGTAGTTCAAAAATCAATATATAGTGAAAAGCAAATACCCTGATTTATCCAAATCATAGCAATAGAGAAACAAAAAAGGTATACATAGTAGAAAATATACAAGATAAGACAGAGTGAAGGGTGGCAATGAGGTAGCAACTCAACCGAGAGAGTCAGATATCTCCAGACCTGATTGCTTTCCAATATCATGTGATTTAGGTCGATTTCTGGTTGTTTCTCAAAGATAGGACTTTATGAGAAATGGATGCCTTCTGTACTCCTCACATGTGATACCAGGCTCAGCCTAGATTGTAAAAAACTGAGGAATATAGAAAGACTAACATTGGCAGACCTTCCTAAAACAAGGAGAAAGGCGAATTCTGGTTACAGCCAATCCATTATTCTTCTTCACTGAGCTCCCCACATTCTACAAGAAGGGAAAATGTCAGCGCTTGGCTCTACCTTTTATTATATAAAACTTAAACATGGATTAGATCTCTTAGAAAATGTGTTGTTGTTCATTTGTTCCAGTCATGCACAGCTTTCCATGACCTTTTTGGAGGTTTCTTGGCAAAGATATTAGATTGATTTGACATTTCCTTCTCCACTCATTTCATTGTTGTGGTTTCTGTTGTTGTTCACTTGTTTCTGTCATGCCCAACTCTTTAAGATTCCTTTTGGGATTGTCTTGATAGAAACACTTGAGTGGTTTGCCATTTCCTTCCTCAGTTCATTTTATAGATGAGGAAATTGAGGTAAATTGGTTTAAGTGTCTTGCCAAAGGTCACACAGTTAGTAAGTTCCTGCTGCTGGTTTTGAACTCAGATTATTTCTGACTCCAGGACCAGTGTTCTATTCATTATGCCACATAGCTGCCCATGAGGAATGTTAGAAACCTTCTAGACTAATCATTTCACTCCAAATATGAAGAAATATAAGTGACAGAAGAGAAGTGATTTACTCAAGTTTACTGGCAGTCAGGAGTTTAGAACTCAATTTCTATATTCTATGATATTAGAACTAAGTATCTACTACACTTCAAAAGCCAGAATTGTTTGTTTGTTTGTTTGTTTTTGCTTTGTATCCTCATCACTTAAAAGAATCTCTTGACAAATGATGAACTTAAATTCTGATTGATTGTAGCACAAGTTTATAATTTCAGAGTCATTCAGGAGATATTAATGAGAGTGTGATGCAAAGAGTAATGGAGCACACTGAATATTAAGAAATGTCCATTGTAGTTCATCCTGTGCTTCTGTCCAAGATATTCTGACCAAAGTGATTAACCAGGACTTAGGATTTTCAGTTCTAAAATATATGGGTGGGATTAGATCACCTTTCATTTGTCTCCCACTTCTATAAATCCATAACCTACAATTGATTATAACTGTTCCAAGGAGCAGGACATACAAACTTTCTCTGTGTGTGTGTGTGTGTCTGTGTGTCTGTGTGGCTCTGTCTCTGTGTCCCTCTGTAACACTCTGACACACAGTGATTTTTGATCATTTGGATATAATAAATGCCACCCAATGTTGAAAGTCAAGAAATCACAGTACCTGATATTCAAAATGTATCCTTAGGCTCAACAATAAAAGAGGTTTTGGTTTATTTGTTTGTTTTTCCCCATGAAAACATCAATTATCTCCAAGCCATAATGTCATTCTTACAGTTTAGATTTTTTTCTATATTTTTTTAAAATGATGTGCCCCTTTCTTCTGTCAGGTAGCTGGCTGTCAGCTGCACTGATTTCCCTTTGCGTGGTTCTTATTGTATCATTTATCTTTAGGTTCCAATGTTAGCCTTGCTTCTTTTCAGAGTTATAGCTCAACCTATACTGCCAACCTCTAGGAAAAATCTTAGAATGGGGAAACAAAGGAGATTGCTTTTATTGTGGGGTGTTTAATATGATTGTTTTAATAAGGGGAATTCATAGAACTTTTACTTTTTATGCAAATATAAAAATAGGACAAAAGAACAGATGGCTCTGATAGTAAGCAAGATTAAGACCTCTATTGCACAAAGCATTTGTAGACAATCGCTGCCTGTTTTATTTCATTTTCTGGCATTTTGTCTCCAATTTGCATTTCAGTAGATCAGATGTTTTCGAAATATACACTTTTAAAAAGAAAAAAAATTGTTAAAGAAGGAAATCTTTGTTCAGTGGGTGGATGAAAAAGCAAAAAACAACACAAACAGCATTTTAGCTCAGAGGTTTAGAAAACTTAAATATATATATATATGTATATATTCTCTGTACAGAGACATTTCAAATGGAGAAACACTAAATTTTAAATGTATGACACTGTCCTAGGCAATAAAGATATTGAGTCATATACTTCCCTGCCTTCCAGGAGTTCTATTCTACTAAAGGTCAGTAAAACCTATCAATGATAGATAGATAAATAGATAGATAGATTTATAGATAGATAGATAGAAGGACAGATTAACAGAAAAGGAAACAGAATATATAAATAATTCCATCTTAGAAAAAAAAACAGCCACCAATGAACTCCTAAGAAAAAATAGTCAGGACAAGATAAATTCACAAGTAAATTCTATCAAACATTGAAAAAATAATCACAATTCTATATAAACAATAGGTATACAGATAGATGGATACAGACAGATGGAGAGATTCATTTAAAATTATTTAACATTCTTTTATTTTTTTAATTCAGAGTTCCAAATTCTCTCCCTTCCTTTAACTCTTCACCCACCTTCCAAGGAGTCAGCAAAATGATATCAATTAATTATACAAATGAAATCATGTAAAACATATGTCCACATTACCCATATCACAAAAAATACAACAAAAAAAGGAGAGAAAATTATACTTCAGTTTCTCAGCAGAGTTCCTCATTTATGTCTCCACCAGTGGGTAGCATGTTTTCATCAAGAGTCTTTTGGCATTACATTCAATCATTGTATTGATCAGTCTTCCACAGTTGATCATCATCACATTGTGTTTACTAGGTACAATGACATCCTGTTTTTTTTCTCACTTTACTTTGTAACAGATCATATAGGTCTTGCCATGTTTTTGTTTATATGTTTCATTTGGTTTTCTTCACAAAACACTTCCTTGTCATTTCTTATAGAAGTATAGTACCCCACCACAATCATATTCCACAATTTTTGTTGCCATTTCTCAATAGATGGGCATCTCTTCTATCTAATTCTGTGCCACTACACAAAGAGCTGCTACCAAAACTTTTGTAATTATAGGTTATTTCTTTATTCTTTTATCTGTTTGGGGTATCAATCTAGTACTGGCATATTTGGATCACAGGGCTGTATGTTTTATAACCCTTTGAGCACCATCGAATATTCCTTTCCATAATGGATGAACCATTTTACAATTATAACAGTTTATTTGTATACCTATTTTTCCTCATCAACTCCAGAGTTTGTCATTTATGTTAGGTACAACATGATAATTTAGAGTTGTTTTAATTTGAATTTTTCTAATCAATGATGACTTAGAACATGTTTTTTTCATATACATATAAATAGCTTGGATTTCTTCTGAAAATGGCCTGTTCATGTACTTTAACCATTTATCAATTGTGGAATGGCTCTTATTTATATAAATTACAATCAGTTCCCTTTATATTTAAGAAATGGTATATTTTAAGAGAAAGGTAATTATTTTTAGATTAAAAAAAACAGCAACAACATTTAAATGTGACACTGTTTCATCATGAGAATGTGCTGATTTTAAAGGACAGCTAGGTGATGAAGTAAATAGAGAATTAGTCCTGGTGTTTGTAATAGTAATGGAATTTGAAGATCCCCTTGGACTGGCAAGCTAACAGGTTCTTAGCACTTACTTTCAAGCTCATGATTGTGTCTAGTATCAAGATCCAGAACTTGTGAGTCCCGCAATGGAATGGACTTCCTGGTTTAACAGGAAGGGGCTGGAGCAGGGAGGAGCTAATACATTATAAAAGGAAGGGAACAAGCTGTAGAGTCAAAACTTCTTGGAGTAAGCTACATGGAGGCTGAAGAGGAGAGACCCAGGCTGGAGAAAGTGATTTTGATTTTGAGAATGGAACTTATGGTGGTGGAGCTTCTCCTGAAAGCCAGGTAAAACTTCTGCTGAGAGCTTCCAAGAACCAGCCAGAGCTGCCAAAGACTTCTGAGGGCCAGTCAGAGCTGCCAGAGAAAGCATGACTGTGGTGTCATTATTTTATTTGTCTGTTTTGGTCTATGTTGATTTCACGGCAGAAAGTGAATTGATAAGTATGTGGGCAAAGTGTTTGGATGTTATTGTGGCTTTGCTAAGCCTTGTCTTCCCAGGAACAGGAACTATGAAAGACTTCAGATGCATTAGACACTGTGAGCTTTAGTATGGAAGAGGAACTGCACAGAGAACTGGACAAGCAATTGAGACCTGTTTACCATTGAACTCAGATGGCAGTTGGTTAGATTCAGCCAGGAGCTGGGACCATGCAAGCTGAGAGCCTGCCTTGTGTCGAGATGAAAACACTTCTCCTTGGGTATTTAATGCTGACTATGAGATTATAACTTTTTTGTGACCTAGGGATGGATGGCCTTTGTACTTTCCACTACTAAATGACTAAATGAATGAACCTTGTTCAAAAGAGAACTTTAACTTTTGTACTTTGTTATTGAATAAAGGATTTACTAAATGAATGTTATCTTTTGCTTAAAACTGTGTGACCCCTTTGGTGAAAATCATGTGGCCATTTTAATGATATCTTGTGAAGTTATAACATCCTGAATGCTTTACTTTGATTTCTGTCAATGTTTTACTTTAATTTACTGTTGAATAGAGAGTTAGCTATACTGTGTAATGAGAACCTTGAAAAGCTGTTCACAGTAGCAGTCCTCTGGAAAACTGTGTGTGCTTGGCTTTACAGAGTTACAACAAAATCAAGTTCAAATCTAGCCTCAATTACTTGCTAGCTACTTGACTTGGGCAAGTCATGTAAGCTCTATTTTCCTCAGTATCTTCAACTGCAACCAAGGATAATGACAGCACCTGCTGCTCAGGGTCATTGTGAGGGTCAATTGACATGATATTTGTAAGATGCTTAGCATAATGCCTGGCACATACAAAATGGTGTATAAATTGTAGCTATTGATTTTAACCATTAATAATTGTTACAAAAAGCAAAGGATGAGCTTGAGGACAGAGTAATCCATATAAAGGCTGAAACTAAAAATATAAGAATTATCTTCAGCTATTATCTGCTCACCAGATTTGAGCCACTTTAGTCTTCGTGTGCTTGATGAGGGAAGAAGGTTGCTTTTCACTCAAAGTTGGCTAAATTATCTGCTGTAGTATGTTTTTAAACACTGATGATAAATTTAAAATTTAAATAACAGTAAAATTGTAGCTTAAAATTTTTCTTTTTTTTCATCCTTCTCTTTAGCTGTTCAGATAAACATGTAATATAGTCTATGTACCTTTCCCCGCCCCCAATCCAAACAAGTAATTTCACCTAAACCCCAAAATATATTCCTAGAAAAATTCTAGTTATTGGTCACCTGCTTGACATATTTTACTGAAAGTGGTCTCAGTTTATCACATTTGCAGTATCTTTTTGAAAAGTGTATTCAAGCAGATTGAGGTGTATGTTTTATTTTATCTTTATTTTTTTTGTTTTATTTTTTACTGTTTTTATTTTACAGCATGATTAATATGGAAATAAGTTTTGAAGGACTCTAAATGTATAATCAATATCTACTTTCTTTCCTTCTGAAGAAGAGGGAAAGAACAGGAGGGGAAGAGAGACTTGGCATTCAAATTAAAAAAAAGGATTTTTTTTACATGTAATTGGGAAATATATAAGGAAAGAAAAAACAAATACATTGAAAATGTGTCCAAATGACCAAGGGGCTTTAATGTAGTGAATATTTTTTTGGCATTTCTGAACATAATTTCAATAGTTTCTTTTCATTTATATATTATATTAAAAATGTTGTTTTACATTCATTTTTATGTATGCAAATACACAATATATGTAATTTATACCTTTTTTCTTTTCTAATATTTTCTGGTAATGTTTTATTTCTTAAATTAAGTATAACATAAATTAAAAAATAAAAGATTTCTCAGTAGAAAGAATCATTAAAATCATATTTTTAAACAAAAAAATACTCTTAGGTTTGGGCTTTTACTACTTCTACTACTTTTACTACTACTACTACTACTGCTGCTGCTGCTGCTGCTGCTGCTGCTGCCGCCACCACCACCAATAATAATAACAAAAACATCTTGAAGGTTATAATAATTGACATGAAAATAATTGAGATAAATCCTAAAGTATGTGAGTCTGTATTGGTGAGAAGAGGGAGAAAAGCTGTACTTAGATTGTATGGGTTATTATGTAAGGAAAAGCAAATTCCAAATAGTGGAATTTCAAGACAGGCCTAGAGGGACAAAAGAGATTTTGTAGGATTGAAGTTTTAAAAGTGGGAGGGACCTCTATGTTCATAAAATCCAAGTCCTTCATTTTAAAGAGATACAAACTGAAACACTGAGAGATAACATGCATTGCCAAATGTTCTACAAGTAATAGGAGACAAAGCTGACTTTTGCTTCTCTGTAGCAGCAAGCACCGCAGCGTCCCTAGGGTGGCTGCCAACACAGGACCTTAGATGTGCTTTGTTAAAGGAAAGCAACTCAAAATGGGTTAACAAACTTACTTTAATCAGTCAAATATATAACATTTATCCAGGGAAAAAGGTCAGTACCCCGAATTTCAGAGTATACAGACAGAATTATCAAGGCAGAGAAACAAATCAAGTAGACAGCTTTCCAAACTGTCCAGCCGTTACATCCATATCAAATCAACATCTTGTTTTTTCAAAGCAGGGAGTGGGGGGGGGGAACTCTCAAGAATGGCTTCCCAGAGTCTCATCTGATCAAATCACAGAACACTTCTCAAAGTGAGCCCCAAAACAAAGCTACACAACATGGCTTACATAGCCTTCTCCTGGCTCAGAGAATGTAACAACCTTATTGACTCACTGCCCAATCAAAAAGTATCTACTGAAAATCAAGCCTCCCACCCCAGGCTCCAGGTGCACTTTAGCCTAGGGGCAGGGAAGATCTTGAAAATTTACATTTCCATTACATTCCCTTTCCTTTGATTCTAGCTCCAGTGTTCTTTCCACTACATCCCATTGTATGCTAAAGATAAACTTGACTTATTGTACTCCTTTGATTTGAACTAGTCATTTTATAATATCAGATATAAAATAGTTGATTGCCATACATCATGATGTAAAACACTAACTGAGGCAGGAAAACTCTGCTCAATAATATCAAGTTGAGTCTTAACTTTAAAAAATACTCAGAAACAAATTTATTTCATATTTTCTACAAATACATTCCCAATACCTGCAAATAATATATGACAACAAGTATACCAATCATAGACTTATTATGTTAATTTGCTCAATCTTATTTTTTGATACTCTAGGTATATATATTTCTTAAATGATCAAAATATTTTTTCTGACTTTTAGGGAATTTTTAAAAGAAAATTTTGCATTCAAATCATGCATTTTTCCTTTGTTTAAGGTCATGCATACTGTTTCCCAAAGAGAGCATGCTGACAATTTATGAAGCAAATGTCTCCTAAGTATCCATAGAATAGGGCAGACTTACATTACCTGTCAAAACTACTGACTATGGTAGGAAAGAGACAGCTGTAAAGGGAATACATCTCCATGCCATTTCCCCCCTTTGCTGAGAATGCCACTGGGGGTGTCAGTAAGAATCAATCTGCTAATTTCTGAGATGTGGAAAATAAGCCAATGAAATCTCTAATAAAGAAGCACAGGTCACCATTTCAATTTTTATTCTGGGAAAGTAAAACCCATATACTAGAGGAATTTTGCTCATTAGCAACCAGGCTATATCTGCATGTCAGGACCCTGTTAACCCTCTCTGTTAACTAAGTCAATCAGTTGTACTCTTTCCTTATGGTGGCAAAGTAGGAATAACATGTATCTAGCTTATTGTCAATGGCAATATTGAATGGAAGGACCAATCAATAATTCAATCAATAAACATTTTCAAACTACCTACTACGTGTCAGACACTGTCCAACTAGGCAGAAAGAAATTATATCATATTTTCCAGAACCCCTGATTTGTGGTTGTCAGTTGTCTGGTTTGAGTACAGGTGTGGGTGGTAAAAATAAAGAGAGCTTTTTGAGCACAGGAATGATTAAATGCTAATAAGATAGGACTGAAATGAGTGTCTGTTTTGTCAACTTATCTGTTCATTCCAGTCATTTTCCTGAGCCATCAGGTAGCATTTTTCTTTTTCTTTTTTTTTTCTGTAGGGGGTGGGGATATGAACAGGGTCCAGTTAATGAATCTAGAATATAATAAGATGAACGAGGAAAGAGCCAGTCTAGGAGGAAAGTGGGTGAAGGGGTAGAAACCAAAGTGAACTTTCAAAAGATTGTACAAATGCTGTTTTCTTTAGGAGTGGAGGAGGCAAATCTTCCAACATTGAATCAGTATTGCCATCTCAAGGCCTTCCTGGGAGTGAATGTGAGGAGCTGGATAGGCATAAGTAGTTTTGATTAGTGCATTAAGACTTCTGTTTATGTGAAGTAGTAGTTAAATGAGAGTTTATGCTAAACCTCAATAACAATACTTTCTAATTTTCTTATCTATTCCAATTCAAATTCTTACTATAATAATGATATAACTGACAGTTGCTGAGAAATGGTTGAAGAGGGGTAATTCCAAGTAGGTAGAAGTCTAACTATGCATTGTTTTATATTCTTCCACAAAATAAGAGCCTGAGAAAAGTATTATAGTGGTTACAATGATATAATATTCAACAGCCAGTTCAAATCTGGGTCTGTCTTTGTTTCAAATGACCAGATAGGTGTTCATAGTTCCCAGAGCTCCAACAACTGATTACAAAGTTCTAATATAAATAGAATTAGAGAGGACTCACAATTTTAGATTATCTGGAGACAATAAAGCAGATCCCTGAGAATAGAGGAAATGGATGGGAATGGAGGTCTAGATGCCATGCCATGTTGATATCAGTGATTGGAAAAAAGACACTTTGCTGGAGGTGGAGGATAGAGTGACATGACAGATGGCTTTGAATATTTGTAGGACTTCAATGGAAAAGGAATTATTTGTGATCTACTTGGCTCTAGAGGGACATATTTAGTTATGATAAAATAACAAGTTTGTTACCTATGATATCACTTATGCTCAAGGCCACAAATTACAAGTAAACAAAATGTGTTCATTATAAATTGACTTTTATGAGTGGCATTTTATTGCTGATCAAGTTGATTTTTTCTAGTTATTATATTATTGGCAAGAAACATTTGTTTTAAGTGTAAGGTGATTTGGTTAAAAATTTAATAAGATATTGGTAGAGGGAAGTTGATTTTTAGTAAAAAGAGAAAATGAGTATCAAGTTTGTTATTAATGACCTTGAGCTGCTCTAAGTCAGCAGAGCTAATACTGAGCCTGCCTACTCCAACTTTACTTAAATTCAGCAACTTGGCAGAAGTCAAAGGCATGTTATGATAATGGTGCAGTGGGAGGAAATATTAGCATCCATTAAAATCATGAGTGTGAAAAGGAATTTTAATATCTCAATGAATGGTATAATTAAAGCACATCCAATTACAACTCCTAACCACCTAAAGAAAGAAGGAGAAAGTGTAAAATAGCTGTTTCAATATTTGTTAAATGTCAACATGTCCATGAAGACATGCTGTGGGCCAAACCAAGGATAGTCATGATTCCTCTACTATGTTCCTAATCACCCATACAATATCAAAACAAAGCAAAAACTGATGTGACTTCCAGATAATGGATTGGTAATCCATGAGGATGAAGACACATGTTCCAAAGTTTCATCAATGTGGAGATTTCATATAATTTTTTCTGTTGATTTATGATGTCCTACATTCTGAAACTTCCAATGTATCCAGAGTTCAACATATAGTGCCATTTATGGAATTATATTTCAGAAAACAAAAATCCTTTTGCTTTTTACTATTTCTAATTATGTTACTAAGTTAGAAGATGATATGGTTAGCAGAGTATAGCAAAATGAAATTGAATATCTAAGGAGCAGAGAAGAGTGTAATGACAGAAGTATGAAATGGAAAGAGATAACAAGCCATTAAGGAATCAGCCTATTACATTTAAGCTGGGATGTGATTTCCATTTTCTAGGCATATGGTGGTACTAGCCAGATGATTGGGATTTTGTTTCACATACAAAAGTTTATATGATTCTTTAAGTTGTGCCTAAATACCCCCAAGACAAAAGGATGTACTTTTGTTCTATTCATCTATGCAGGATGTTTACTGACGAAGAAGTGGAAGAGAAATTATATTTGTAGACCATCAGTTATACTGAAATGGAGAAGAAATGAACAAGGTGGTATTCTGTTTTATAATCTAATGTTTTTGTCTGTTTAAGTCCTGAAATAATTTTCCAATTGGGTTGATAAACTCAGTCTATCTTTCAGTCAATTATATTAATTTATAGGCTTTGTCTCTTCTATTATAGTTTTGGAAATTTCTGCTGTTTCCTTCCCGTCCATCTGGGTAAATCATTTATATAAACTATTATATAGATGAAAAGTAAGCATACTGATTAATAATTACTAATATTATTATGGTGACATCTCCAGGTTATATTAAACCTTCTAAGGCTTTAGTACACTAAAGAATGACCTAAAAATTCCATATTCTCTCTCTCTCTCTCTCTCTCTCTCTCTCTCTCTCTCTCTCTCTCT